>NC_133618.1:560115008-560715008 GCF_048593235.1 Sminthopsis crassicaudata
TGATAGAAGGTAGCACAATGCATGTCACATAGTGACTAATATCTATTTTATCTGCTTATCTATCCATCTAATATTTACCTGTCTCTCAAACAGAGTAGCTGGAAGCACAGTGGATGGAGTGCCAGGCTGGAATCAGGAAGACTCATCTTCCTGAGTTCAAATTTAGTCTCAGATATTTATTTATCCTACCTATGTGACTCTACACAAGTTACTTAATTCTGTTTGCCTCAGTTTCTTCATCTCTAAAAGAAGTTGGAAAAGGAAATGGCAAACCACTCCAGTTATCTTTGCAAAGAAAATCCCACATGAGATCACAAAGAGTTAAGAACGACTGAAAACAACTGAACAATGAACACTAGAAAAGAAAGAAAATAGGTTTGTGCCCCAGTATGTGCAAAATAGTAAATAAGGAGGCAGGGTAATACAGTGGAAAGAATGCCAGAACTGGTATCAGCAGAGTTTGGTTTGAATCCTGCCTCTAATTCTTACTTATCTTCTATGAGTTCTTCACCTGTAAAATGAGGAGGCTGGGCTAGCTGACCTCAGAAATACCTTCCAGTTCCAGACTCATGAGCAGGCCCCTAGAGACCTGATTGGAAATACTACAAGTTGCTCCTGGCATCTGAAGGTTTGGAGTGCCCAAAAGCTCAAGATGTTGGTGGGAGATTTTAAATTCCAGGAATTAGAATATTATTTATAAATCTTCTCAGGATCTAATATTGTTAGTTAATTTATAGAGATTAATTTTATCTAGCTATAGGGTGTCCCAAAAGTCTTACTGCTGCTTTACACTATTAAATCTTAACTATAACATGTGCATATATTTGTGTGTATTTTGTGTAAACAACTTGAAATTAAATTTTGAAATTAAACATTTGGTGAAATCATAAGGATTAAGTTCCGTGTTAGTTATCCAGTATTTTTAGTCATGTCTGATTCTTCATGACCCCCTTAGTGAGGGTTTTCTTTGCAAAGATATTGGAGTGGTTTATCATTTCCTTCTCCATCTCATTTTACAGATGAAGAAATTAAACAGGATAAATTGACTTGTCCAGGCTCACATAACTAGTAAGTTTCTGAGATGAGTTTTGAACTCCTGTTTTCCTGACTCTAGACCCAGAGCTTTGTCTACTGAACCACTTAACTTCTTTATGTTCTACATTCCTTGTTCAACTACTACTACTACCAATACTATTCCTATTCCTATTCCAAACAAGATCTTGTTTTACAAAGCAATTTGTGTTATTTCATTTGATCCTCAAAAATTTTTATGAATTAATGCTATTATTTATTATACCCATTTTACTGATTTAAAAAATTGAGCCTGAGAAAATTGAAGTCCCTTACTCAGGGTCCCACAATGAGTATCTGCAAGGTAAGATTCTGACTTCCTCAACTCCAAGTCCTATGCTGTATCTCCCTCCCCTACCTAGATGCTGATCTTTCATCTGAATGCAGATTCCACAGGGAATTAATTTAATATTTCCAAACTTGGGTGACCTTTTGTTGCCTCCCATAATATATCTAAATTGTGATGATCCATAGCTAGAAATTATCTTAGCCAGCTGGTCTCTTTAATGTTAGCAACTCTTCCTGGCAAGTGTAGTAGCAAGCACAGAGCTGCCAAATCCCACTTTGTCCCACGTAAAGTGTGTTCACATATGATTTTTGAGACACCCTCTCTTTGCACTTATCTTTGAACCAGGAAGCCTGCAATATATCATTTTTATTACTTGTCTGGTTTTTGTTCTCAGGGAGAAAAGATGTACAGTTATTTTCTATGTGCTTTATTGGCATTCAAGATGAAATCGTGGGTAAATCTCTTGGATACACCTGAAGCAATCAGGGATGAGGAAGTGGTGTACAGTATAAATAAACCAAGGCCATTTTATTACCTGCTCCTACAGACAGCAAGGAGCCATGGCCCACTTCCCTGATGATAATGGACCCTCAGTTTAAGGTTGCTTCTGATACACACTGCAGCGCACGCCTGTCACATCTCTCAGCTCATTTATAATTACAACACGGTGCACTCTGATTGTCTCATCAGCCTTTCATCAGAGGATTGAAAAGGGCTTTGTGAACATTAAGTCACTGGAGCCCCCTGCAAAGGAGGTGCAAAGGAAAGAAGTCTTTCCCTTTCCATCTCAGTAACACACAGCAGAAATGTTTTCTTCCCATGCAATGATTTGAGCAAAGTTCAAGGTAATCATTCTATCTAGACTCTATCTGTAGATCAGAGACTAATCTATGTATCCAAAACCTATAGAGAGAATGGGGATAGTAAGAGACATGTAGTGGACAGCTATGGTGGGAGTTCTGGTTTATGAGATCATTAACCTGAGGTTAGGGATTAGGGGTACATGAAATGCTATCTAGCCCAATCTGCCCATTTTACAGAGGAAAAAGCTGAGATTCAGAGAGAGATTAAGTGATCTACTATAAGTCAATCAATGTCAAAGAGGCATCAGAATAATAGTAAAATGAGGGTTCCTCACTCCAGAAGATCTGTATTCAAATCCTACCTCTAATTCTCACCATCTAAAGACTCTTAACCTGTATCAGAGAGGCAGCCAGGTGACCCAGTGGATAGGACACTGCATTCAAATCAGGAAAATTCATCTTCAAAAATTCAAATTTGGCCTTAGATACTAGTTGTATGACCCTGAGCAAGTCATGTAACACCATTTACCTCAATTTCCTCATCTACAAAATGAATTATATATATAAAATAAAAGGAAATGCAAACCACTCCAGTATCTTTACCAATAAAACCCCAAATGGGCTTATGAAGAGTAGATCACAACTGAATAACAGCAACAAACATAAGTGTTTATTAGGTGTTCAACAATGCAATAAACAACATATAAGTATTGTACCTTAAAATAAGATTTTTGGAACATTCTGTATTATACTTGGATCTTAAGCAGAGAGATTTTATCAAGCAGTTCGAGAGTAAGATTTACACTCACTGCTAGATTGTAAGTTCCTTTAGGGCAGGGACATAAAATTATTAACCTTCAAGAGATGTCAAGTGTGGACTGAAATAAATACCAGATGCAACCTTAAACTCCATTATCATCAGAGAAGTGGGACATGTGTTGTATATAGGAGGTAAGAAATGATCTTCTGTTATTTATACTGCACACCACATTTTCATCCCTGATTGCTTCAGCTGTATCCTAGAGATTGTCACCTCACCCCACCTATACATCCACTGGCCCTGTCCTACAAATCTAATTTTATTTCTTTTGTCTCTTTCCTCTCTCAAACTTCACTTTCTATGCAAGTCAGGTTATTTTCTTCCATCACCTCCTGCACATAGTATATTCATTCTTTCCTCCAAGAATGAGGTATTATTCTTTTTTATTATTCTTTCTACTTTATATTTTTTTACTTTGAACCAATAAATCTATAATCTATCAATTCTATTACTATCTAGCTTTTCTTAATAAGAAACAAAGATTTACAGTTATCTTCTAATGTGTTTTATTGACATACTAAATGAAGAGTTAAGGACTGACCCTGTGATTTCATTGGTATATGGAAGTGAATGAGGAATCTCCCTCAACTAATGCAGGTCAGCACTTTCTCAGCAATTTATAACCTTAGAAAGCAGCCTCAGGTAGCAGTTCCTGAAAGGAGAATGAGGGGCCAGTGTGGTGCAGTTCCCTCTTTCATGGGATCTATAAGATCAAAACTTTTTTTTTTCAAAATGATATGATGATGATAATGTAGCACCTATTATGTATCAAGCACTGTATTAAGGGCTTTACAAATATTGTCCCATTTAATCTTCACAATATCTAGGTGGTAGGTACTATTATTATCTCATTTTATAGTGAGGAATCTGATGCAAGTAGAGGTTAAGTGATTTGCTGAAAATCGTACAGCCAGTGAGTGTCTGAGACTAGATTTGGACTCAGAGTGTTTTGAATACAGACCTGTGTCATCTAGCTACATCTAATTGTTATTATAATAAGTATTAATATAGATAATTTACAAAAACAGTTTGGGATCCTCAAGAATTCTAAGAGTATAAAAGAATCCTGAAACCAAAAAGTTTGCAAACTGGTCTAAGAGCACTGTAGTTAAGTGACTCATCCAAAGTCATACAGCAGTATATATAAAAATTAGAATTTGAATTCAAATAATCTTGGCTTCATAATTAACTATCCATTATAATATCCTGTCTCTCCATCCTAAAAACATTACAGGAAAAAACTCTAGGATGCAGCTAAAGAAATCAGGGATAAGGAAATAATGCATATTAACATGCAATTAAAACACTGTTCCTTTTTCCCATTAAAGAAATCCTATCAGGGCCTTTAAAGTACAATTTCACTTTCTAAATTATTTATCCTGGATATTCCAACCAACACTGATTTCATACCATCCTGCTTCTCCCATAAGGCTCTCTGTTTTATAGCAGGCGCTTAAATCAAATTTATCAATTTAAGTATACTATCTTCTGTTTTCAAATTCTTTGCTGCACTGTCTCACTAGCAAAAGAGCATAGGGTAGGAAATTTGCCAAAAGTGTCTTTTATATGTCCTCCAATACTAAACTTTTAGCAGGTACTCATTAAATTATTAATGAAGTATCTTGAATACAAACTGGTAAAGATAATTGGGCAACAATACAAGACAAGAGAATCAAATACCAGCAATTAAAGAATTAAAATTTATATTTTGAGAAGTATAGGACGAGAAAGACCAATGTGAAGCTGAGCAGCTGAGAAAAGTTTCATAGGGAAAATGGGACACATTCAATCTCTACTTGAACACTACCAGTGAGAAGAAATTTATTGATTAATTTCATTTGAGGAGAAAAAAAAAGCATAGATTCGAACAGTCCTACAATTAGAATGGCACAATAGAGTAGCACTGACCCTCCTAGGATCAAAATCCACTTTCAATGCATACTACTCTATGTAATACACTTAATTTTCCTGGATTTCAGTTCTCTCATATGAAAAAGGATGGCTTTGGACAAGATGGTCAAAGAGGTCCCATGTAGTTTTGCATAATTCAATGACTCATGAGTTAAAAGTCACTATCAAATTAAAATTAACCTAATCATCAAAGGCATAGAGGAGCTCTCCTTGTCTGGCAATAGAGGAGACCAAAGAGAGAATTCAAAGAGAGGGAAGTCCCATGATGATGCTATTAAAAAAAAGCTTCTAAAAACACAACTCGCCTGTGGGAAACATTGCCAAAGGGGCGTAGGAGAACAGTCCTACAAACTCCTTCTGTGAGATCCCTCAGGCATCCTATCTTCCGCAGACAAATGATATGATTCCATAATTGCAGGGGACCTGTGCCAGAAAGGGAAACCCTTTCTCTCACATGAAAATTGGCATTGAGTCACCCCCAACAACAAGGAGAAGCCAGCCAAAAGTGTTAATTGGCCCACAGCTTCTGCTTAGGAGAAGAATGTGGCTCTGTGGTCCTCAGGAGCAAGATTACAGGGTTACAGTGTCTCACAACTCTAAACATTCACTCAACTGCTCATTATGAGGTTTTTTCTTCTGAGAGAGAACTGTTCTGTGCCTTTGATTTTTAGTGCAACTTTTCTTCCAGGGAAAACTTCCAAATACCATGCAGTGTGCCCAGCTTAAAAACAAATCTCTCTCCATGCCACGCTTTTTCATAGTTTGTTTTTTTTTTTTCTGATTGCCTCTGGTTATAAATCACTGAGGAAATGTGCTTGAAGATCTCTTCTTTTAGTCCCCAGATTAGTCCCCTTCATTTTCTTCCTCTCATCTGCTCCAACTTCTATTCCTAGTGGGTCATTCATAAGGAAGGCAAAGTAAATCGATGACATAATTTCTATTTACAGACGATATGTATCATCACCACCTGTGGCTTTTTAAAACAGCTATTGACAGCAGAATAAAAATCTCTCAAACTATAAGGAGCATTTTTTAATGTTAATAAGGTATTTAAAGTAAAAGGAAAGATCCTGTGAATTCTTGCATTTTCAAATAAGAAAAGCCACAGTAGGTAAGAGAAAGGGAAGAATATCTTGAAAAATGAAGGAAATGTTTTTTAAAAGATAATGATATTTTACAAAGGAAAGCCATGATTCATTATTTTTGTTTTGAAATATATTTTAAAATTGGTATTCTGGTGCCAAATATCCAAAATTATAGTCATGTATTTGCTATAATAAGAGCTAATAGATGACATATAGCATTTAAAATACAAAGCTCTTTAAATATTTTGTCTCATTTGATCCTCAAAAGAAATCCATGAGGTAGATATTAATATCATAATCCCATTTCACAGATGAGGAAATTGAAGGAGAAAGAAGTTAAGGGACTTGCCCAAAGTTACAGAGCTGATAATTATCTGAAGAAATTTGACTTCAAGTCTAGCATTGTGTCCATTGTGTAATGGTGGCTCTGATGAGTGGGTCAAGTGATCTTTGAAGTCTTCTGTGACTGTGACAGTAGGGGTTTCTTGAAGACCATTCCAAAAACATTGAACTTCCACAAGCCATAGAGGAATAAGGATGAGGAAATATTATTCTTTCAGAATAAGAATTGAGAAATAAAATAATATGCTGAAACAGTAATAAAGTCAGAAAACACTATTTAGCCCATATGTGATGATATAGACTTGGTATAGAAGTCCCATAGAGGGCAAATATATTGGCAAATATTTCAATTTTCTACCATAACATCCAATACCAAGATGGAAAGTGGAAATTATAATTTTGGGAAAGGGCAGTGCTTTAACTCTCAGAGAAAGGGAGGAATAATTTAGGATATTCAGTAAGAAAGTAAAATAGTAGGAAGAATGATGTCCCTGTTTCTGATAAAGCTGAGTAAGCTATGGTATACTTAGTAGATGGAAAATTGATCTTTGGAGTCTGAAAAAAATGGGTTCAAGTTCTATTTCCAATATACACTGTCTCTGTGACACTGATCAAATCACTCAACAACTCACTAGGTAATCAGTTAGTCAACAAGTATCAGTTCAACATTCATATGAGCTAGACACTGAATTAGGATATAATAAAAAGCAGAAAGACAATTCTTGTCCTCAAGAAGCTAGCATTCTAATGGAGAAAGACAACAGATAAAACAAAACTGAAAGGAGTGGGGAGAAATGAAGGTACTCCTACATGGGAGCATGATAGAGAAAGACCAGAATCCAGAGTGCCACCTAGAGAAGAATGGAGACACAGCTAGTGGGTACACTTTTTTCTTTATTATTTTTTACTTTAAGTTTCAGATTCTTTCCCTTCTTCCACCTCTTTCTCCTCTAATTGAGAAGGCAAAAAACTGAGACTAAAAGCCTTTTTTTAAATGGAGGTCATGGGAAGAACTACCCATATCCAGTCTGAAGGAAATGCCACAAGTATGGAAGATACTTCCAGTGTGTGAATTCCAGAATTGGTTTAAGTTTATAAGATAAAGAGTTTTCTGAGGTATGAAAAGAAAATCCAGAATGCAGCCCAGAAAGAAATGATGATTAATATTTTCAGTTTCAAAGAAAGTGCCAAGCTCCATGTGTAGACATAGAGTTTCCTTGTCTGGATATTTCCTATAGCAATGAAATCACAGGTATACTCTCTACCCCTATCTAGACTTTCAATATGTTATTCAATCAATATTCAATATGATTCATCTACATCCTTATAAAAACAAGAATTTGGCTCCAACTTTCAGGTATGGCTCCCCAAAACATAAGAACTCTTTGGACAACTTCTATTTATGAAATTCCAAGCACTGTGTGAAGTGCTACAGATAAAACACTGAAGGGGGAAAGACCCTTACACAAAAGAACTCATATTCTAAAAGGGAAGGTAACCTGCCTATAAAATATAGAGAAGGAGAAGCAATAGCAATTAGGAGTATGAATCTTTAAGGAATTAGAGTAGGAAATGAGGGAATCAAACTATCACTCTTTGCAGATGACATGATGGTATACTTAGAGAACCCCAAAGACTCTGCTAAAAAGCTATTAGAAATAATTCAGAATTTTAGCAAAGTTGCAGGATACAAAATAAATCCACATAAATCCTCAGCATTTTTATACATTACCAACACAATCCAACAGCAAGAGATATAAAGAGAAATTCCATTCAAAATAACGGTTGATAGTATAACGTATTTGGGAATATACCTACCAAAAAAAAGTCAGGAATTACATGAGCAAAATTACAAAACACTTGCCACAAAAATAAAGTCAGATTTAAATAATTGGAAAGACATTCAGTGTTCTTGGATAGACCGAGCGAAATATAATTAAGATGATAATACTCCCTAAACTAATTTATTTATTTAGTGCTATACCAATCAGACTCCCAAGAAACTATTTTAATGACCTAGAAAAAATATCAACAGAATTCATAGGGAACAACAAAAGGTCGAGAATTTCAAGGGAAGTGATGAAAAAAAAATTAAATGAAGGTGGCCTAGCTGTACCTGATCTAGAACTATATTATAAAGCAACAGTCACCAAAACCATTTGGTATTGGCTAAGAAATAGACTAGTTGATCAGTGGCATAAGTTAGGTTCACAGGACAAGACAGTGAATAAAAATAGCAATCTAGTGTTTGACAAACCCAAAGATACCAACTTTTGGGATAAGAATTCATTACTTGACAAAAACAGCTGGAAAACTGGAAATTAGTATGGCAGAAACTAGGCATGGACCCACAGTTAACACCACATACTAAGATAAGATAAAAATGGGTCCAAGATTTAGGCATAAAGAACGAGATCATAAATAAATTAGAGGAACATAGGATAGTTTACCTCTCAGACTTGTGGAGGAGGAAGGAATTTGTGTCCAAAGGAGAACTAGAGACCATTATTGATCACAAAATAGAAAATTTTGATTACACCAAATTAAAAAGTTTCTGCACAAACAAAACTAATATAAACAAGATTAGAATGGAAGTAACAAATTGGGAAACATTTTTACAGTTAAAGGTTCTGATAAAGGCCTCATCTCCAAAATATACAGGGAATTGATGCTAATTTATAAGAAATCAAGCCATTCTCCAATTGATAAATGGTCAAAGGATATGAACAGACAATTTTCAGATGATGAAATTGAAACTATTTCCACTCATATGAAAGTGTTCCAAATCACTATTGATCAGAGAAATGCAAATTAAGACAACTCTGAGATATCATTACACACCTGTCAGATTGGCTAAGATGACAGGAACAAATAACGATGAATGTTGGAGGGGATGTGGGAAAACTGGGACACTGATGCATTGTTGGTGGAGTTGTGAAAGAATCCAACCATTCTGGAGAGCAATCTGGAATTATGCCCAAAAAGTTATCAAAATGTGCATACCCTTTGACCCAGCAGTGCTACTACTGGGCTTATATCCCAAGGAAATACTAAAAAAGGGAAAGGGACCTGTATGTGCCAAAATGTTTGTGGCAGCCCTTTTTATAGTGGCTAGAAACTTGAAAATGAATGGATGTCCATCAATTGGAGAATGGTTGGGTAAATTATGGTATATGAAGGTTATGAAATATTATTGTTCTGTAAGAAATGACCAATAGAGAGGCTTAGAGAGGCTTACATCAACTGATGCTGAGGATCATTATACACTTCAACAATGATACTGTATGAGGATGTATTCTGATGGAAGTGGATATCTTCAACATAGAAAAGAGCTAATCTAATTCCAATTGATCAATGATGGACAGAATCAGCTACATCCAGAAAAAGAACACTGGGAAATGAGTGTAAACTATGAGCATTGTTTTTTTGTTTTGTATTGTTTTGTTTCTCTTCCCAGATTATTTTTTTACCTTGCAAATATAATCCTTCCTTTGCAACAATAACAACAAAATTTGGTTCTGCACATATATATTGTACCTAGGATATACTATAAGATATTTAATATGTATGGGGAATGCCTGCCATCTAGGGGAGGGGGTGGAGGGAAGGAGGGGAAAAACTCGGAACAGAAGGGAGTACAAGGGATAATGTTGTAAAAAAAAAATACCTATGCATATGTACTGTCAAAGAAAATGTTATAATTATAAAAATTAATAAAAAATTTTTAAAAATTAAAAAAAAACAAATAAACAGGAAACAAACAAATAAATAAATAAATGTCAATAGCCCTAAACCACAAAAAAAAAAAAAAAAAAAAAGAGTATGAATCTTAAAGGAAGCCAAAAACTAAGAGCAAAACTTTAGAAATTATGCAGATTACCCAAGATCGAATAGGGACAAAGTGCGTAGCAGAGACAGAGATTCTAGTCCAGATTTCCCCTCTTCTTCCTTCCACTATATCATGATGAATAAGGAGGTGCTCCTTACACCAAGTAGCAAAGACCCATTGCCCGATCCATTCTCTGTCCTATGAGTCAAAAAAGTAAGAGGCATATGCCATCCAGGACTGCCCCCTAGAAATCACTCTCTATTTAGTTTGACCAAAATGACTTTTAATCTCCCTTCCAATTTTGCAATTCTTAAGATTCTCTTCCTTAAAACTAAGATTCCAGATAAGCAAGATCCAATACCATTGAAAAGAGGAGGTGATACTATTGTCATTGCTAATATCCCAATCCTAGCCTCTGTTATAGCCATAGCAGTCTCTCACTGAAACTGTTGGGGAGAAGAATTGTGGAGTGAAGGGACAAATAATACCTTCCCCATCCCCATTACCACTGACCCTCTATTTCCTGCTCTAGTCAGCTAAGTAGCCTGTATCAACTAAAATCTTCTCTTGTCCTGTGATTAGCAAATTCTCCCTCCCTACTTAAATCCAGTACCTGTTGACATTACATATGTATAAGAGGGAGGTACTTAATCTTCTTTCTCCTCTGCAACAGATATTAAATATACACGAACTGCAATAATTTCATATTACTTTTTGTAAAAATATATAAGTATTGTCATATTTTAATAAATATTCCATCACTTAACTGACAAACATTTATTAAAGACCTATATGCTAATTGTACAAGAGTGAGATGATCCCTGCCTTCAAGAAGTTTATTCTACATTCCATGCATTGGAGGAGAGCCAATGTAAAGGCAAGGAAAGAGGAGATAGAATAGTATTTGTGTACAATAGGTAGAGTGGCAGCCCATCAGCTGCTAGTATACTTTTTATTCATTATATGTATATAAATGTGAATGTATATATGTATGATGTATATATACATGTATTCTTTGCATTTTCATAAATATACATGAAATTTCCTCATTGGTATATAAACTCCTTGATGTAAAGGACTGTGTGACTTTTGTATTTATATCCCCACTACTTAATACCATGCCTGGCACATTAGGCCCTTAATAAATTCATGTTGATTGATTGCTACATAAATATAAGGTTCCATAATCCATGATGTTGGTGGTGATGATGACAATGATTTATTTGCTTTTCCCCATTAAATAAGGTAAAGACCCATATGAATTATTACAGTTTCCTAAAAGCAGGGTCTCTGTGTCTATTGGACAATCTCAATCATGAAAAATTATTTAATTTACAATTATAGTATCCTAGAAAGATTTTTAAAATGGTGATTCTGATTCTTAAAAGAAACAGGATAAAGGTGCAAAGACATGTGGCCCCAGAAAATATAACAGTAATTTGCTCTAATGGAAACTATTAGTTGTCAAAATGTTCAATTCAAATCTGGGTTATCTCACCTAAATGATTGAGCAAGGAAGTTAATTAACCTCAGTTTCTTTCTCTATAAAATATAGAAGTTGTACTAGATTATCCCTAAGGTCCCTTCCAACTCTCTCTATATGATCTTAATGAACAAGATTTTCAAGAGAAATAGAAGAGTGCCATGGAAAGCACCATGAAGGCTGATTTAGAAAAGAAGAGTTCTATTTACAGCTCAACCACTTTTTAACCATGTGACCTTCAAAAAGTTACCTGACTTCTTTATGTTTATTTCTTCTTCTGCAAAATGGGAATAATAATAATGTTCTTCCTACATATCTTACAGGATTATTACAGAATCAAATAATATAGTACATGTCAGAACACATCATATTATGCAAATGTAACAGACATTATTAGCAGTTGGATTAGTCTTGGATTCAGTTAGAAGTACTTGATACAAGAGTCAGTTCTGCTACTTTTTAGTTTTATGACCCTGATTAAAGACACAACATGTACTTAACTTAGCATATACTTATAGATTTACCAAATGGGTTATAAAAATAATTGAAATATGTCAATTAGATGGATAAAAATATGTATGGTTATCTTGGCACTTGAACAAAAGCTAAATTTAAATAAAACATGATTCTCTCCAGTTTCTTAAATTTAAATCATTTTAAATGGTTTAATGTCATTCATTAATATCAATCAATTACTGAGAGGCATAATGAATTGACAACTGATATGAGAGCTCAAGAAGTCCTCTAAGTATGCATCCACCCCTACTCTAGGCCAATATCTGTGAAATCAGCATGACTGTGAGTTTTTTGGTTTTTTGTTTTATTCTGTGTTTATGGATATCCCTCCAAAAGCATCTCTTTGGACTTCTCTTTGCCTTCTAACTTTAAAGCAACAGGCCTTTTACTCAGTGTACCTTAAATTGTAAGAAGTTAATTTCCTTTCCAAGTATTCAATAAAATTCTCTCAATTTCTCAGTAAACTTCTTAATAACAGAATTTATTTTCCATTTTGTCTTGGTATCCCCAACATCTAACTCAGTGCCATTGTAAACAAGTGCTTTAAAATATTTGTTGAATTCAATTCCTTTTACTAATAAAATACCTTTCATCTATAGTTACATGTTTGCTCCTTCTCTTTCTTATCTTTCCCTCTGAGAACATCTTTCCATGAACTATTTATTGGCCTAATTTTTTCTATTTTGAGGACATTTCAATTTCAAATCATTGGAACAGTAAGATCAAATCGCTTCTGGAATTGTCTCTCTTCTCTTACAGGCCATGTAGACAATCAATATAGAGAGATAATGTGAGGTTGGGGAATGGAGATGTCTTTGGGAAAATAACACTATATAGTTAGATATACTAATATAAATAATGTAGTTTGGACTTTACAACTGAAGAAAAATATAGAAAGTAAAGAAAGAGATTATTATGAGTGTATAATTATATATAGCATGAATAGTGTATTCATATCATATCTTACAGTTAGGGAATAAATGATTCACCAGACTTGAATTCTCCCTAGCACCACTAAGTGGTATATGCTTTAACTAGAAAATGTTAATCTATTTTTAATAAACTGACCTTTTTCACTTCAACATTACTAATTTTAATGGGCCTGCAAGCCTGGGTTGATTGATTTAGCAATATAATGCTCTTAGACATATATACATATATATATGTATATATATATATATATATATATATATATATATATATATAAATTGCTTATTGAGAAGATTTACCTTTGGGCCATCACTTCTTGGTTATCACCTCATTATTATAGGGCCCTTCACATTAATTCCTCGTTCATTCCACATAGAGAAATTAATAAAATATTCTGCCCATCTTTTTTTTTTCCTTATTAGGTGAAATGATTTCTTTGGCAGGAAATAGGTATTAACAAATGGAACTACAGTCTAAAGCAATGTAGGCTTTTCTGTGGGGGATAAGCTAGAAATATGAATCACAAAACCTCTCTAACTGGTCCAGGGGCCAAGAGGAAGAAAGCTCATGCTTCTTTATGCCAGTTCCAAGAGACTGAATCATAGGAGGAAGAGTTCTGAACAAAGAATATGGAATACAGTATCCTGGGAGTTATTGTAAGCTTACAGTAAGGCTCAGGGAATCAATAGTATTTTCTCCCATGACACAACATTACATGATCTATTTTGGTGTAATAAAAGAAACAGCACATATGCTACATAAAACTATCAGTGTGCCAGGGATGACAAAGCATAACTCAAGGGGAGCCAAATATTTTCGCTGAGGCAATGTCTGTCTGTATCACGAGTTTCCAAAGAAAATGTGGAAAAAGACAATCTAGCCTGCTTACAAGTTTCATTGGGAAATCAAGGCAGAAGAAATATATCCAGCCAGAAGTTTGTTACAATACATTACCATGGCAGATGGAGAATCAAAGTATGATGGAATACTACAACTGAAAAAGAATATAAGAGATGATCTCATGCATACTCTAAATCTATACATGGGGAAACTGAGGCCTGAGGTGATGGCACAAATTTTAAGCTAATTTGATAATTTACTTGGGAAATGGGTTTCATGTCCCTGAGCCCATTTTTTTCATTATGTAACATCATATTATAGTGTGCATTGTGTAATCTCAGAACATCAGAGACTTCACAAGAATTCATGCTACACCTTTCTAAAACAGATTTTTAAAATATCAGCTATTCATAAATCTATGCTATCTTCAATTCTCCTCCTTAAAACAATGTTTAAAACTAGATACTTTGAAAAGAAATCCTATGGAAGAACTATATTTAAACAGAATTTAAAACAGAATCCCAAAAAACAGGTACTGCTTCTTTGAAACTTAGAAAATTGTCTTTTGAAACTAGTAAACTAAGCCCTTTTGATTGATTATTCTATCCCTCATGCCTAGAGCCATGATTTAGGGAATGAAAAGTAGACATGTTGGAAGAATAGGGAAGAATAATTTTCTTAGTGGTCTAATTTAGGCTTTAAAAGAAGAAAAAGTGAAATTGTCCTTTCTTTCAGCTTTCTAATGAAAAGAATGCTTTTCTTCTTTCCATAGGTCAGCCTTTAAAGCTTCCTAGTCATGGGGCCATCTTTCATGTGATACAATCAATTTAAAAGAAATATATATATATATACATATATATGTGATGTAATATAAATATAATATGTATACATATGTAAAGGGCTAGAACTGAGCAATGCACTTGGATGATGAAGCACGTGAGACTAATTGCCAATTGGACGTTCCCTATTAACTTGTTTAAGGTTGACCCTCCCCAGCTGTTCTGTGCTGACTTGATTGGTGAGACAAAGAGAGGGAAGTGACTTGTGTGGGAGGAGCGAGAGAAACTTGGGTGGTGGAACTCACGCTCACTTGCACTCGTGACCTGGCGTTGGAGGCGACGGTAAAGATCTAGAATAAAGACGTTTAGTGATCCTGACTCTTGCTGATTTCTGGAAAGATAGAGTTCCAGCATACATACATATACACACACACACACACCACTCCCTCATACTTTACAAGCAAGTAATTCCAGGTATAAGGAGTATTGCATAGAGATGAAAAAACCCAGCTTCAGAGCCCAGAAAAACTAGGTTTATTTTTTGTTTCTGACAAATATTAGCTCTGTAATGCTAGGTTCATGTTCTTAACTTTGCATTCTCCAGAAAATCCTTTGATATTCTCTACAAGATGCAAATCTAGGCAATAGGCAACTCTCTGTACATTGAAGAGAAATTGAGAAAGTCAAAGGAGAAAGGACAGAAAACAAAGAGGATCAAAAATTCAAACATTGGGAGAATTCATCAAGACAAAGAAAAAGAAAGCAAATAAATAGGAGTTAAAGTGAAAAGGAAAATCAAGGGAGTATGATGTCTCTCTAGTTGAATTCAACAAATATTTATTAAGCCCTTATTATGTACTTTGCAGTATACTAGGAGAGAGGGAAAAAGGCAAAATGAAACAGATCCAGCCCTCAAGGAGTTTCTATTCTAGTGGAGATGGGTTAAACAACATGTACAAGAAAGTATAATACAAAGAGAGGGAGTACCAATAGCTAAAAGTAGGAGTCTTCATGGAGGAAATAGCCTTAACTGAACCTTGAATGAAGACAAGAATTCTGAGGAAAGAGTGCATTATTATTAGCTTAGAACACAGATTCTGTTAAGATATAGATGTAGAAGAATCAAGGGCAGAGGACAACCAACAATCTATTCTGGCTAAACTAGAAAGGAGACTAAAATGAAATGACTTAAAAAGTAAGGTGGGTACATGTTACAAATGGCCATGAGTGTCGAGCAAGGGATTGAAATTTTATACTATATGCAGTGTGGAGCCATCAAAAATTTTTGAGTACAGGAGTGATATAATGACCTCTCCCTGTGCCTTAGAAAGACCAAGATATAATGGAGACAGGAGAGAGTGGAAGCAGGAAGATTAATTAGGGAGCTAATATGTTCAGGGAATGAGAGTGTGATGGTGACCTGGAGATGAGTGGGCAAGAATAGAATAGTTGTGAGAAATAATTATAAAGAAAAAAGGAAACTGATGAAACTTGGAAAATGATTATATATGTGTGACAAGGGAAAGAGAAGAGTAAGTATAATTTATTTTTAAATGCCAAGGTGATAATTTTGGAGAATGGGAGTATGATGATCTCAAGAGAAATAGGGAAGTTTGGAGGAGAAAGAGGTTTGAGTAGAAGGTCATAAGTTTCATAATGAATATCCTGCACTTGAGGGATTTGAGGGACTTCCAGATGATATAAAACAGCACATGCTGTACAATGGAAATTCAGGGAAGATATTTGGAGTAAATATAAATTTGAGGGTCATCTTCAACAAGCCAATAGGAGCTAAGAAGAGTTTTTCAAAAGTTCAGGCAGTGAAGGAGGCTCAGGAAAGAATCTTGGAGAGTATTCATACTAATGGAACAGCAGATTCATACCAATCCAATTAAAAAAAAAAAAAAAACACTGAGAGGTGGTCTGAGAAGAAGAAATACCTGTGAGAGTATCTAGAAGGTGGAGAAAATCAATCCTATCAATGCTACCAAATGGTAGTATATGGGGTATCTAGAGTGTTCTAGGAGGAATAGCACTTCTGATGTGAGGGTTGGGGAGCATTTTTCAGAGCTTCTGAGTCACCTTTGGTGACTATCTTTCACCCAACTCTCACCTGTGGCTCTAAGAAGCTATATGATACACAATGGCCACACTCTAGTAAACTGTCTTGGCAGACCAGCTAAACCAGCTTGAAGGTAATCCAGTTGGTAGATTAAATGCCAACCACAAGCTTTTTTTTTCCTAGAAATTTGGCAGTAAAGGAAAGTTGAAGGTTAGAATGGAAGCTAAAAGAGCTGCAAGAGTCAAGTGAATACTTTGTAGGATTGGGAAGACTTCAGTCTATTTATAGAAAAATCAAAAGCTTCCAGAAGAGATGGAAAGATTCAAGGTCTAAAAAGAACAGAAGGGACAATGGCATCCCAGGGGCTGAGTTTCCATCTATTTATTGCTAGTCACCACTTATTTGTTTATCCTATCTATCGAAGAGAATGGTGAAACAACTTTAACAGCTAGATTGATGATGAATCCAAATAAATTCTTGAGAATTCTCATTTCCAGTTTTGCAAAGATAATGGACTCATTTAATTGACAATGTAAACTATTTCTTTAATCTGGACAAAATATTGGCTTTTCTGATGGACAAGAGAACATTAAAACCATCTGGAGAGAGTGACAGAAGAAAGAGAGAAAAAGATCAATGGCTTTAATTGTCCTGGATTGTAACTTTAAAAGTTTAAGAATTTCTAAAGCCATTTAAGAATTCTCTGAAGATTTCTTTTTCTCTTAATTTGCTAGTGATGCCCTACTTAAAAGTACACTTTTATAAGTATTACAGATGCCAATTTTAAGCCGCCCTGTGATTGATTGTATAGTTCAATACTTTAACTGGCAGCACCACCTACTTAGCCATTAATCTGACTGTTTATTGGTCAAATCTATCTTCAAAGAAAAATAGGGACAAAATAAGGATGTAGAAATATCCCAAATGGGACAAACCAAAGAACCTTCTAATTAATATGGATTTTCTATAGAAGTATTTTCCTGTACAGGAGCCAAATTAGAAACCATGATTATTAATTTTTTTGAGTCAAGAAACTTCTCTATAGGAATAATTGTCTGACTTCAGGATATAAACCATCTTATAAATTTCCTTCTATCTGAATAAGAAGTAGAGTTATACTAGTTCTATGCTAGACTTATTTATGGAAAGAAAAAAAAAAGCCTCATGAAAAATAAGAACTTCCTAGTAAACATTACTTCTAGAGTTCATGATTTCATTGGTGTAGTTACTTCCTGCCTTCTAGATATCACAACTTTGCCATGCTTTGGTAAAAAGTCTTCATAAGTTGCTATAACTGAAAAAAAAATCATCACCTAGTGACTAATCCTCTGGCAACACATCTTTCCAAACCAAGCTGATCCTTAGGTGATGAAAATAGTTCAATGGCCACTAAGCAACATTTGAATTAGGACAATTAATGAAGACTTTAGACAAGTCATAATTAGGAAGGCCATTTTGTTTAATTTCATTTTGTAGATTAAGAAACAGGTTTAAGAAAATAAAACATTTTTTCCAAAGTCACACAGATAATAAGTAGCAGATACCTAATTATTTGTTGATTGATTGGAAATGCTAATTTAATCATATTACCCTTGCTTAAGAACCAGTAATATTTTTCCAGTTTATATCAGATCAAGCCCAGAATCAAAGATGCATTCATTGCTTTTATGACAAAGTATTTATGGGCTGATGGTTTTAAGTAGAATTAAAATATCTTATAAGAAATATAGTCAGGTCTCCAAAACAGAAGGCAAGATGACCAAAATTTTAGGTTTTTAGTGGAAAAAAGTGCTCATCAATGTCCTTTATAATGCCTTTTAACAATAAATAAACTTATTAAAAGGAATTTGATTAATAGGTTATTTTCTTCCATTTTTAAAGAAATTCTTATTTTTAAAAATGAAGGAAGAGGCAAGAATAAAAATAGTTTATTATGGGTATCTCAGTGATATAGTTGGGTTGATCATTTATAAATTAACAAAACATGATCCTCTTTGTCTTTCTCAGTCTCTTTTTCCCTTGATAAATTGCTTAAACTATACTAAAGAAGATACATTATTAAATGACTCTTATGTCAAATTATTTAGGTTCAGGTTTAATTTTTTTCTTACAAGGAAAAAACACTTCTAAAGTGTGATATTTATAGAAAGAAAATATTGTGTTCAAAACACATTTATGTTCAAAAAATAACCCAAGTGACATTGAATATTAACTGTAAGTTAATAAAATTAATCTGCTAAAATTTAAATTCCACTTACAGTAAAATATGTGACACAAAAACCTTCCTTCCTTACCTATACTATTTTCTACTTAATAAACTCCAGTGGCTCCCTATCACCTCTTAGATCAAATGCAAAATACTCTGTTATTCAAAGCTCATAATGTTCCCTGCCTCTTACATTTTAAGTCTTCTTATACATTTTCTCCTCATCATCACATATATATTCTGCTTTACTCATTGACACTGTTCTTTGCACCTATGCATTATTTTCCAATTCTGGGTATTTGCAATGGCTATCCCCTATACCCAGAATGTTTCCTGCTTTCCTTCAAGTTAACTAAAATCCCATCTTCAATAGGAAATCTTTCCTAGTCCCTTTAATGTTTGTCACTTTCCATTGTTGATTACCTTTAATTTATGTATTTTGTCTATACAAACTTATCTGTGTGTTATCTCTTCTATTATATTGTGAAATCCTTGAAGCTAGGAACCATTGTTTAGTTTTATTGTTACTAGGTTGAATGGCTATCTAAATTATAGTGTCTGTGTATATGTGTATGTGCATATGTATAGATTCTTACTACAGAAAGAAGCAACACTTCTCTAACACCAACAAATAAGATGTGCAAAGTGCTCAACAAATTTGAAAGCACTATATAAATGTCAATTTTATAATTGTTGTTATTGGTGTTATTTTTTTAACCTTTGACACAATCTATTTCTTAGTACATAGTACATAAGTGTTTTGTTGAAAACAGGACAGAGCCAACCAAGCAAGATAGATTACTGTGTAAGTATTTGTTAAGGTCTCAGAAACTGTAAGTTTCATTAGAAAATTAGCCTTTATGGCATTTCTTGTGAGTCTAGTCCTTTTAAAAGCTAAAGCCCAATTTAGTCCCTTGTATGTGTCAGTTTAGTATGCAGGAAGATTTCTTAATGTTTACATTTGTGATAATGAAAGGTAGTCCAAAATATACTTGAATTCTATAAAAAATGGAATGTATTTTACTGAAATATAACACTGGTAGTTGAACTTATTTAAATTAAAGCTATGGATTTCTACCTTAATTATTAAAGAAGTTTAGAAAAAGCACTGATCATCCCTGATTTCTATATTCAAAATTCTTTTAGAACTTTCTGGGAGTTTTATATATGAAATTGATATGGAGGTCTTGAGTAAGTAGAGGAAACTCTGGCCTGATGTACACAGGCATTCATATTCTCCTTGGTTCTCTATACAGAATACTGATCAGCCAGATATACATTGAGAAATCTCAGGGAAAATCACTGGTTAATGGAGAGCTCCTGGTCTTTGGAATGAAACAATCATTTTTCAAAATGACATATGGAAGAATCCATCTGTCACACAAATAAATAATCTTCTCTCAAGATTCTAGCAATTTTTCCTACCATTATCAATATATTGTCTACTCTTCTTTCTGATCTTTTCCCCTGATCTTGTGTTGAATTTATGAGGTGATTTTCCCCCCATCGTGCAATCTAATTAAAGTTTCTTTTAAAAGAGGTGGGAGATGGTTATCTGATCTTTTTGCATCTCTCTCACTATCAGTTCTGCTGGCTTCACTTGAGGACAAGCATTTTGATATCAGAGAGTGAGAGAAAGTCAATAAGTGACAGCTAGAAATACCCTGTGGCATTGATCATTACATTAGGTTTTAGAAGCAGAACTATGCAGTGGGAAAACCTGAAGACATTCAATACTACTTTCATTCCATGTGCTCTAGAATACTGAAAACAAAAAGAAGAAAGAAGAGGAAGAAGTGAAGGAGAAGGAAGAACACAGTTATTACCAAATTATCAATCTGGAAAAGAACTAGAAGTCATTTAATCCAGCCATTTAATCAGAACTACCTACTAAGAAAAGACAATGACTTCCTAAAATTCTCTACAAATTTTCAAAAAGAGAGAGAGAGAGAAAGAACAAAGCATGGTTCTGTCACTTTCAGGATGAATGAGAGCTCACATAATCCTAGCAGAAAAATCCCTCCACAGATTTTGTGATTAGGATATTGTTGCCCTCAATATTTCATTTATGCAACAGAATGAAATAGAGCCCACATACAATAGTATAAGCTGACTTTAAAGTGTAGTTGAGGTAAAAAATTAGGAAGGTTTAAAGAAATTCGAGGAATCACTTCTCTGAAGAACTGGATGGCACAATGATGAGCTGCTTTGTAAATTAAGAGAAAAATAATTAAAATGGCATTCTTCTTCTTTCAACCCCCAATGTTGTCATATAAAGGCAGGTAATGAAAGGCAAATCATCACACCCCGTTTAAAGTAAGTGTCAAGATTCCAAGCCAAATACATAGATCAGGTGAGCATCCATCTCAGGTGTTTACTATGAAGAAGGCCTTGAATTAAAGGTGCTTCAATTAAAATGGGACAGGAAGTCTGGGTAAGGAAGTTGGTCATACCTTGATAAGTTTTTTTCTAAAGGAAGGAGGGAATTGGGAAGTTAGGAGAGATATCTGGGGTTCTATAATGCAGAAGGAAGAGTAAAATCATAACAAGAGACTGTGGTCTTTCTCCTATTCTCCTGTGATGTTTTCCTCTTTACTTCTACCCCAAATCCTTACAAATAAAATAAGAAAGTGATAAACTAGTGTGTTTGCCTGATAATTTTGATCTTATAAATGAAATATTCTTTCTCCTTTCTATTGCAGCTCCTTTCTTCTTCTTACCCCCAACTTGATTTCATGTTTTTATTATTTCTTTCCTTTTCATACCTCCATCAAAATTTGAATTTAGTTTATAAGTGACTATTCCATTATCTAATCTGTTCTTCCTTTCTTTCTTTGTCCCTCTCTCCCTCCTACCTTATTTTTCTTTTTAGTTTGATGTATTTTTATATTGAAATCTGTGTGCTTACATGTTTGTATGTGGGTGGGTGTGTGAGTATAGAAGATGCTAGTTCTATTTAATTTCCTTTATCAGACTCAGAATCCTGAGAGTCATAAGATACTATTCTTCCCAATTCCCCCTCCATGACTATAGCCTCCTCTAAACAGAGGTATATGTAGACAGACAGATAAATAGAAATATCCTTCATCTCTTTTACCTCTATTTTTCTTTTTCCTTTCTTCTCAGTACAGACCTCATGCTTCCATCATTTTTGTCTTCTAAGACCATTAAAACAAAACTACTTATTCTCTGTCATGTTTAGCCTTCTCTGTGACCTTTAAAAAATATTAAGTGTTCCAAGAAGATATTTCTTTTTATTCTCCTATTAACATATGGACAATTCATTCCTACACGTTCTCAATCAATTAAACAAATGTGTGGCTTTTCTATATTTCTCTTGGTATCTATGTTTCCCTTTCAAAATATCTACTCCATCCTGACCTTTTCATCAGGAATGCTTGGAAAAAATCTCTATTCTATTAAAGTCTCATTTTTCCCTTGTAGAATTTTACTTAGTTTTGTCATTTAGAATATGCTTGGTGGTTAGCCTTTATTGCCTGGCTTTTAAAATATATTCTAATCAATCTTAGTGGCAAAAGCTACTAAGTCTTCTATGATCTTTATGTTATTCAATGGACCATGAAATCCTTCTTTTATTGTATTTGTAGTATCATTTCTTTGACCCAGAAACTCTGACTTCTCATTTT
The DNA here is from genome assembly GCF_048593235.1 of Sminthopsis crassicaudata. Lineage (NCBI taxonomy): Eukaryota > Metazoa > Chordata > Mammalia > Dasyuromorphia > Dasyuridae > Sminthopsis > Sminthopsis crassicaudata. The sequence continues at coordinate 560,137,622 of NC_133618.1, forward strand.
GATTTTCCTGATAATTTTTATTTGGGAGTTTCTTTTCACAAGTGCAGTGGATCCTTTCTCTTTTCACTTTGTCCTTTGTTTCTGAGAGTGGTAAGCAATTTCCTTTTATAATTTTATTTGCAATATGGTACCAGATTTTTTTTTATCAAGGTTTTTTGATATTTCAGTATTTATTAAAGTGTTTCCCTTTACCTATTTTCTAAGGCAATTATTTTTTATATAATATTAATTTTTCTTCTGGATTTTTTTAGTCTTGTGAAATATTTCTCATTGTCTTATAGAGTCATTATTTCTGAATGGCCAATTCTAACTTTTAAAGCATTTATTTCTTAGATGAAGTTTTTCACAATTTGTTCTAAGTATCAATTTTCCTTGCCAATAGTTTGGCCCTAGGTTTTTCTTTCTTTTGTTTTCTTATATCTCTTTCTTCATTCCTTTCAGGTAGCCCTACAGTTCTTCTGTCCAGAATATTTTTCCTCTAAGATTTTAACTAGACTCAAAGGATTGCTATCTTTTCTTTGGTTTGTACCCTGAGTTTCTCTCAAACTAAGGTGTCTCTGCAGGGGATTAAGAGCTTTAATTAATTTGATCAATTCATTTGCTTCAGTAGATGATTATAGAGTCTGCACTCAGGTCAATGTGCCTTTCAGTGGGCCTCAAACTTTAAAAATAGGGGCCCAATTCACTGTCCCTCAGACTGTTGGAGGGTGGGACTATAGTAAAAACAAAACCTCACATTCTGTCTCTGTCCCTCAGCCCATTTGCCATAACCAGAGGGTCGCATAAATGTCCTCAGCCGGCAGCATCTGGCCTGAAGGCCATAGTTTGAGAACCCCTGCATGCTATAGGCAGGACCTGCCTAGTCCTAATTTGTGGCACAAACTAGACCCCACAGAAGTATTCGATGAGACAGAAACAGAGACAAAGACAGAGCAAGTACCCTTATAGGCATCTTGGAACAGTTCCTACAGGCATTTTGGAACAGATGATTACCTCTTCAAAGCCTGAGGGAAAGTCCAAGGAAGATCTGTTCCTTCTTTAATTTTTTGTTCAGGTACCTATCCTTTAGTGGACACTATAGGATACTTTGTAGCTTCTTTTTGCTAATCTTTCCAGTAGTTACAAAGAGATAAATACAAAAACAAATAAGGGTAAAGAAAAAATAATGTCAATGAATGAATGAAGGAATGGATGGATGGAAAGATGGATAATGTGCAAAGTATTGTGCTAAATACTAGGGATACAAAAAGAAAACTGAGATTGTCTTCTATCAAGAAATTCACAGAGTAATGGGGGAATATTTCAGTTGTGAAGGAGAGAACATTAATTGTGATGGTATCTCTAACTTTTCATTACATATAAATACCCTGACATATCAGAGAAGAAAAGCAAATAAATCTGAAGTGTCATTATATTGCCCTTAAAGTGATAGGATTACAATGTGAGGGTGCTATTCTAATATGACAATTTACAAATGTCCAAATGACAACTGTAAAATACTTTAATAAGCTTGGCGTGTATCCTGAAATCAGTTTGAATAGGAAGGGAGAGAAAGGGAAAATAGAAACAGACATGGAAAAAGAAGCAAAGAGGTAGTCGATAGAAATGCAGAAACAACTGGGAAGGAGAGGTGGTATCAGAGAAATGCATCAATATATTCGATCAAACAAACTAATAGCCTTTAGGTTTTTCTCCACAGTCCCAAATAACTAGTTTGACAGACTTTCTTTGCTTTGCTTTACAATCATTTGTTCTGGGCATCTGTAATCACAGAAAAAACTAGATTTATTTTTTAATCTCCTTTTGTCCACCTGAGCAAACATAAAGGTAGAAAAAAGAAAAAATGAAGGAGTAAAGAAGTCAGTAGAAAAATGGGGCCATTTCTAAACACTATAGTTAATTCTGGGCATAAAGCAAAAGGCAATGAAAGAAACTACTCTGTGTCAGGAAATGGAGTTTCTAGAAAATCAAACTTTCCTATCGATCTCTAGGATGGTGTTTGACCTATTTTTCTTCCTGTTGTTCAATTTCCCAAGGTCTTTTGGCTCACACTGGATTTTTTTTTAAATATGGAAAATTTAAACATTCAAAAGCTCAGTTGCTTCTTCACTCAAATGTAGCCATTCATCAAACAAATTAAAAGATAAATTTAAAACATGTTTTGGACAAGTGAACCATGAATATGGAGAATAATCAGTCAAAAGTCATTAATATGAATGAAAAGGATTAAGAGTCTCTTACTTCTAGGTCACTGATTCAAAACTGACTTTGATCAATCATGATAAAATTATATTATTACTTGATGGCAACACTCATTTGAGGAGCTAGCAAACACAGTTGTGGTCCTGTTCTCATTTAATGAGCGTTCTTATCATAAAGTATACTCTTCCCACAAATTTTATTTGGATACCCTTTATCCCCTCCACTTCCAGAGAAACTAAGGAGTAGATGGATTATCATATATGAACATTAAGGAAGTCATAAAGAATAAAGAAACTCTCATTGTCTAATCCATTTGTAAAGAACTTTGCAAAGTCAGTAAGCCCATTGACAGTTTCCTAAGGCCATCCTAGTACAATACTCAGAGCTAAAATTCAGTAGCCAAGTTATTAATACATATTAAATTTCTTAGAGTCATTTTCACTAACTTTTAAATGTAAAGGTCTGTACTATAGTACATTTTACATAATGTATACCTCTGAAAAAATTATGTGTAAATCAAATTTTGTCAACTGAACATGTTTTAAATAAACTATAAGACTTTCTCTATACCCATGATGAATTCTTTTGTAAAACAAAGAAAAGAATATAAATTGAACAGTCTAAGGAGAATAGACAGCCAAAATCATAACTAGGGCAGGACAACACAAAAGTAATGAAAGTAGTAACACAGACAGCAAGAAAGTTTCTGGAGTTCTCCAGCAACAAAGAAAATATTGAGCTTAGCTCAGTTTCTGCACATTGTTGTCAAGAATAACTAGTTAAAATAGAAACCTAGAAGATCTCACACACACACACACACACACACACACACACACACACACACACACTCCTCACCAGCAGTGTTTGAAATTGTTTCCTGCCACTTACCCTTGGCACAAAAATTGCTAGCTGTAACTTTGAGTCTATGATTTCAAGGTTATACCCTAATGCTGAAAAAAATTGACTAATATCTAAAATTCCACAAACAGAGCTTTATCCCTTTATCTTAATATATTCATACAATGTGACACTTCTAGCAGTAATACTTTCAGCAGTTATCTGTTCATTACTATGAATAAATTGCTAATAGTGGGCCAGTTTTCAAAGGGAAGAGGGGAGAAGGGCAAGAAGACACTGAGTGCTTTATTGCACCAGCCCTGAAGTCAGGAGGACCTGAGTTCAAATCTGACCTCAGACACATTTCCTAGTTGTGTAACCCTGGGGAAGTCACTTAATCCTAATTGCCTCAGGGAAAAAAAGTATCAATAAATAAACATTTATTAAACATTTACTATTTGACATACACTAGAAACTAGGCAAATATGGGCATGGAATAGGGAGACTGAGAAGAGAAAAATATACTTTGTCAATTTTGTAAAGAATTCCTTTGTAAAGAAAATAATTAATATCTAATTAATCTGCTTGCTTAATTTTTACATACCTGCTTAGATATGAGCAGGTAGGTTGAGCACTGGGCACAGAGTCAGAAAGACCTGTGTTCAAATCTAGCTTCAGACACTTAGTAGATAGTTGTGTGATCTGCTTGTTGCAGTTTCCTCTTCCATAAAATGAGGGTAACAATAGCACCTATCTTGTGAGGATCAAATGAGATAATAATTGTACAGCATTAATACAGTGCCTAGTACGCAGTAAGTTCTGATAGATATTATTGTTGTTATTGTTATTATTATCATTGATTTAAATGAAAGAATCTTAAAGTTGGAAGGAACCTTGATGACTATCTAATTTTATCTATTCATTCCTGAGCAGGAACTCTACCTGCTATATAAGCAACAAATTATATACAACCTTTGCCTCAAGGACTCTATTAAGGGAAAACCCATTACCCCTCAAGGAAGTTCATTCTGTGCTTGAATAGGTCTAAGAATTAGACCTATTACATTCCTAAGAATTAGGAAATTTGTCTTTTCCTCAGGCCCTTATTTGCTTTTTTGTAATTTCCATACTTCTGGAAGAACTGCTGATTCCTCTTTCTGAGGACAAAGGAAATCAAGTCTTTTTCTACTCTTCCTGCATCACTACAAAATGCCATATAAGCACTTAAATCTTCTCTCTGCCCCCATGTTAAACACTGTAAGTTTCTTTACTCGACCCAGATATGGTAAGAATTTGGAGCTCATCACCAGCTTGGTTGCCCTCCTCTAAATATTCACCAATTTATAAGTGTTTAGCCAGAGAAATGGCCTCCAAAACTCTGGTGAAAAAGGTGCAGTTTCTATATGCTGTGCCATTGTTGATACAACATAAGACAACAGGATCTTTCCTAAACATCATTTCACACTGTTGACTTTGCAATTCACCAAAACTCTCAAATCTTTTTCAGATGACCTACTATATCTCTTCAGAGCTCACATTTATTAAATGTCAGAGATAAGATTTGAATTCAGGTCCTCCTGACTCCAGATCAAGAACTACCCTACACTACTTTACTAACTGCCTTTATCTAAGTTGTTGAAAAAATGTTGAAAATGTTGCCTCCCTACTAATCTTTACTCCATAGCAGAAGGGCTAAGAATAGATCCTTGTAGTAGCATCCCCTTCCAAGTTGATACTAAACCATTCAAAACTACTCTCGGGTAACAACCAATCTATCTATTTAAGCAGGTGTAAATATCTCTACCTCTATTGACATCTAAAACATCTGTTCTAATTTTCCTGATCTCTCAGTCTAGTGATCCTGTCAATAAAGAAAATAATATTAATCTGGAAAGATATAATTTTCAAAAATCCATACTAACTCCCCCTGAAAACTGCTTCTTTTCCTAGGTATTCACTAACTATACCTTTAATTACATGATTTATAATTTTTTCCAGAAACTTGTCGGGCTGACTAATATATAGATTAAATATTCAGTTCTTTGCTATGAAAATAGAATTTACTCCTTTCTTTACTCTTCTCCCTATAGTCTCTTCTGTAGTCAGCAGTCTTTCAAATATCAGTGACAGTGACTCAGAAATCATATCTGCTAGTATTTTCTTTGTCCTGGGACATAGTTCATCTGTCTAGAGACTAGAGACTAGAACTCAATATTACTTTATGTTTATACTACATCATTTATCCTTATCTTTTGAACAAGTCTTTTTAAAAAATCTTTTAAATAACTCCTCATTTTTCTCTTTATCAGAATTATTTCTTTGTGTAATTTCATTTTTAAGAACTTCCTCTCCCTCTTCCATTACATTCCCCTATAGAATTTTATACTTTTTAACCCACTTTCCATCTATTCCTTGATTCTTTTAAAATCCATTTTCTTCAACACTACAGAACACGTCAGACTACACCTGGCTTTACTTTTTCACTCTGTCATGAAGTGATGATGAAAAAGGTACTGTTCCCCAAGAATCCCATTTTTCCTACCCCAACCATCATCTCTTCCTTTTTTTTAGTAAGAATCAGACTCAGAACAGAATTTCCTCTTTGCTGATTCTTCCATCTTTTGCAGGATAAAACTGTCATTAACAGAAGTCAAGAACTCATTAGCTGCTCTGCTTTTGGCAGAGAAAGATCTAGCAGATGTCCACATAGATGAAGTCCCTTGTCACTACTGTCTTATACCTCTGTGCCAGGCTTGTGATCTGTTTCCCAAATTCCTCACTGATTTCCTCTTTTAGTCCAGGTGTTCCGTAGTAAAATCTGATGACAATATCATTTCTGATTCCGCCTGTTTGTTCCTCATCCAAATGTTCTTCACCATACTTCTTCCCTCTGGTTTCTGGATTTCCTCATGTGAGGATAATGTCTTAATCAGAGCCATAACCAACCATAACAGCACCTGGAGATTTGGGAAGAGGGTGCAGCACACAATAGCAGCAACATAATTGGCAGTTGAACAATGAATACAATCATTTTAGAAGTTATGTAGCTTGGGAAGAAAGGCAGGCAAGTAGCAACGAGGGTGCTGTTATGGTTTTTAAAAGAATTGTGTTAAGATGAGGCATGGGAATGATTATTGCCCACCAGCTCATATTGACAATTTAGAGACAAATTCCATATATCCCATGTAAATATCAGCTCTATTATTAACAAACAGTATTATTCCATCACATTTGCTACTTTTTTTTAACCAATTCTTTTAAGTTTAATAGATTGGACTCACTTGAGTATGTCATGGTATAGTGAAAGGATAGCTGGTCTTGAAACATTGAAAACTTAGATTCACATCCTACCTTTAATATATATGTGGATATTGTGAAACTCTCAGTGCTCTAGGCAACTCTACCAAAACTGCTATCATCCAACCTATCATTTTCTCAGGATTCCAGGTTGGCAATCTAATAAGTAATCTAGCAAAAATTATATCATTTTGATGAATTTTAGCAGGAAATGGTCGTTTTAAAATTTTTTCAACCCTAGAAACACTTCCCAAAGAAACCATTCTGTATCAAAATCAAAAACATATCTTCATTTCACTCTTAAACTTTGCAGATCAGAGACTGGGATCTACAATCATTCAAAATTCAATATTGCATTTCTCTTCTACTACTAACTTGGCACCTACAGAAAGCAGTATTGGGGTACATGTTGGAGAGAATAATCTGACTCATGGAATATTATCCTATTTGGATTCTGCCCACACTCCTCTCAGGATATAAATGCAGTCTGACAACTTATACATAAAGAGCAGGACTTCAGGTCACACACAGACTCCTAAGTGCCTTTGTATTGTTCTCCACTATGTAGTATTGATTCCAGACACTGTTACAGAGTAAAATTGAAAGCTTGTGCTTCTCTAGCATGTCAAACACTCAGAGCTGTCTTTCACATAGGGTTTTGCACCAGCAGCCTCAAGAACAGTTCCTTTAAAAGCAAAGTGGGGTCCTCTGAGGCTTGTTTCCTCACTCTGAGAGACTTCAATCAATTAAGTGGAGGGAGGGGAAAAGAACCAATCAACATTTTCATCATTTTAATAAGAATATATAGAGCACTATGAGCAAGATTGGAGTGTGGGGAGGAGAGAAGAAGGGGAAAGAACTGAAAAACTGAAGGAAAGAAACAAATGAAAATTTGGCCTCCAGAGAGGTCTCTGATTGTGCTCTTTACCTTAGATCTGGACGCTTTTTAGGATAAAAATGGTTTAATAAGGGACAAAACAAAACATTGTTGCAGTTGGATTGGTGTTTTTAAAAGTATCTGGATCTGACACATATGGATGTCTGACCCACTGGCCCTATCACATTTTAATTCTTGTTGGCACTCATTGGTAAGGATGTTCTTTCTATACTGTAAAAGTATAGCTTCAAATTTGGGCCTGTAATTTTTATATATGAGATTATAAGAAGCTAATATATAAAAATCACTTTTGCCAAAAGGTATAGCATGTTTTGCTATATGTAGGTGTAAGATTTTTAGGAGGGGTGTTTTAATTTTTTTGTATTGTATTTTTTGTCATTTTCAATTTACACATAAGCCATGAGGGCAGAAAAAGTAAGTAAAACTTCCTGGAATTACAAGTGACCTTGAGGTTTCTCTGTCTAACCTGAGTGAACTACAGAAAGCAAAAGAGCACAATAAATGATTGAAAGAAAAGTAATGCAGGTGTTTAAAATGCTATCTATTTTTAATCGCGTAGGATGTTAGAAACCAAGGAAGGAAGGGGAGGTTTAAAAATAATCACTGGGAATTTAAATAGAACCATATTTCAAGAAGCTCAAAAATGTTAAAAATCTCTTCATAACATCTTGAGAACTACTGAATAGGCAGATAGATCTTGCTGTTCTAGTATTTGAAATAGAGGTGTGTAAAACCAGGGTCAGAAGATGAGATGAAGGAAGAGTAATGAAGGTCATTTGTAGGTCCCGTGCGACCTAAAACCATCCCTAAATCACTCTTACCTTAGTTAATAGAACTGAGTATTAACCAGATCATGCCTTTCTTTTTCCAGCTCTCCCCACCAATCCACTCCCATTTATTTCTCATTTCATGCACATGTCAATTTTACTTTTTGAATGTGACAATCGCAGAATAACACATAATTTATCCAAGGTCCATGAGAGGAAGTTAAATTTATTCTAACCTATGTATTGTACTATATTTTGTTAGAAATATAAACCCAAACTCTATAATCTTTCAGGTCCCATCAAATTTAGAGTGCGACTAGAAATATATGACCTACTATGGTAGACTAAGAAAAGGTAGTTATGACATAGCAGACTGCTCTAGGAAATAGGAATACTTCTATCCATATCCTGTTTCTGATACATACTGTGTAATTATAAGCAAATCAGTTAACTTATCTGTCAGTAAGATCCTGAATTATAAATTACAAAGGACTAGTAAATCTATACAGGTGAATATCATTTCCACACTGGGAATTCTCTATATCAATGAAATCATAGATCTGGAACATTTTTTAAAAATATATACCTATAAATATGTATCTAATATCATTAAAGCCCAAACCTTATTGATAAACTACCCTGCAATCGGACCTCTTGAGTATTTTGGGTTTTTGTTTTTCTTTTTGTTTTTGTTTTTGTTTCTTTGTAAGTGCTAGGATGGAACAACTATATTCTAAGACTCAGTATTAGAGTAAGATTCCAGTAAATTTCAGAACCTTTTTGTCATTGAATACAGATGGAAAGAGAGGGAGGTAAGGTTTTCTCCATATGACAGAGGCAATCTGGGAGTTACCATCTCCTCTGTCAGCCTAGAATGACCTTTGAATCTTTTCATTAAAACTATAATTGGGAAGGAAAACAAATGCATTTATGTTGAAAAAAATAATGAGCCTATGACTGAATCCATTATCTGAGTCACTATTTGTTGATGTCCACATTCAACTACTGTATGCAATTACCCATTATGTCTTGAATGAAAAATTGCTGCTCTCTGCAGTTAGACACATCCCATATCCAAATATTTTAATAACGTTAAAAGGATGGGAAATCTTTTTGACTATGCAGGAGGAGATGGGGAATCTATAAATATATAGATCTCTCACCTCTATAATTCTGTAAGTACTAATATTCACTGTAAGATGATAGATAGATAGATAGATAGATAGATAGATAGACGGACAAACGGACGGACAGATAGAGGGATAGAGGGATAGAGGGATAGAGGGATAGAGGGATAGAGAGATAGAGAGATAGAGAGATAGAGAGATAGAGAGATAGAGAGATGATAGAGAGATAGAGAGATAGAGAGATAGAGAGATAGAGAGATAGAGAGATAGAGAGATAGAGGGATAGAGGGATAGAGGGATAGAGGGATAGAGGGATAGAGAGATAGAGAGATAGAGAGATAGAGAGATAGAGGGATAGAGGGATAGAGGGATAGAGGGATAGAGAGATAGAGAGATAGAGAGATAGAGAGATAGAGAGATAGAGAGATAGAGAGATAGATGGATATGGATAGAGACAGAGAGAAAGAGAAAAAGACATAACTTCTGACCCAAAGCCCTTTTTAACTGGAGGCAACCATTAGAACTTGTTGGGCAAAGCCGCAGCTTTAGGAATATCCATTTGGTGACTTTGTCAGGGATTAGATTAGAGAAGGGAGAGAATGAATAATACAAATACAATAAGGTATTACGGTAAGATACAAAGGCCTGAATTAGAATGTTGGCTTTGTGAACAAAGAGAAAGAAATTGTAATATTAACAAGGCTTGTCAACCAAATGATTGAAAGAAGTTAAAGAGAGGAAAGAATTGAGATTGGCTCTTAAAGGGTAAAACTGTGGGCCTGGAACATAAATAAAGAAAACAGGTAAATACTTTGTACTTATTTGTGTGCATGTTTTCCCTTATTTTTCTCCTACCACAGTAGAATGTGAACTCCTTTAGAGCAGAAATTATTTCGGTTATGTCTTTATTACCAAAGTTTCTAGTGTAGAACCTGGTATATAGTAGATGTTTAATCAGCGATGGGATAAATTTAATTGACTGATTTGACCATGTCTTACAAAATGCTAAATCTTGCTGGGAGGATCAGATGGGAATGTGTGTAAAGCTCTCCCTCAATTTGTCATGCATTCTAGTAACACAGCTCTCTAATCTGACACACTGAGAGCTATATGAGACACTTGGCCAAAACATGAGGGAACATGCTGTCCAAATATTCCAAAGTGTCCACAGCACGTTGAACTTCTTGAACAGGAATGGAGGAAACAGTATTGGCATTCTCCATGTTGGCCTGGACCACACGGCCTTGAAGCAGTGTATAACAAATACAAAAAGGACCTCAGGCCTTCTGTAAGTGTGTGTATATGTCTGTGTGTGTGTGTGTATGTGTGTGTGTGTGTGCGCACATAGGCGTGTGTCCTGCTGCATAAGTTCCATGTCCTGACTTTTATAGCCTTGCTACAGTACTTACTTTTTAAAGGTCAAGATTTACATGTTTATTTTGACTGGTACCCGGCCTAATCCAGAAAAAAAAAAGTTACAAATAAATGAATAGCTTACAAGTAAAATATACAGCTCATTTTAGGAAATCTCACAACAGAGAACTGCTTTATTGCATTTGAAAAAAAAAGTTAACATTTGGGTTCAGTTCAGGGCAGCCAGAGGGCCAAGAACCAAGTCCCACAGCAGAACATCTGGTTGGCTAACACAATGGAACACAGCACCTGCAAACATGCCACGTGTTTGCCTTGTAACTATTTGTCCATTATCCACATGAAAATATGTTTTTTAGGTTGAAAAGAGCTCCTCTATGCCAAGAAAGTCCAGTGTGATAAGGCTGCTTGTTTTTCTTGGAACATTCCCCGTCCCAGGATGGACTTTCCTGTGCCAGGTCACACCTCGGAGGCTTTTCTCTGCTCCCCTCTCTCAGAGGAGTCTCTTACAAGTTTAAATCTAGATCCTGGGAAGGAGCCACGAGTTTAGGGACAGCAAGTGTGGGCTGGGATGGGTAAAAGATTTCAGATTATAGTGATGATATTATTTATTCCTCTGAGCTATTTTCTGCCTCGGCTTTTCACTTCTGAGGCTCTGGAAAGGTTTCCAAGTATCAGAGACACCACTAAAATCAATCCTTTTAAACACCCACACTTAGAGGAAAGTTTATTACAGCTGCACAAAGCGTTAAAAGGGAAAAGCATGGTGAGGAGCATTCTAGAGGTGGTAATAAAGACCATAAAATGAGGGTGGGATTTTCTGTTCTGAAAAGAGATAGCACTGTCTAAAAAAACCAATACTAGTATTGGAGTCTCAAAACCTAGGTTCAGAGTAGAGCTCTACTACTTACTATTATTATTATTGACCTGTTTGACCATAAACAAATAACTCGGAGACTAAAAGGAACCTTTAGGGTTACTCCATTTAATACCTCACTGTATATCTAGCACCAGAGAGGCCTTAATGTGGTCTCTTATTAGTACATTAGTTACCAAAGATTAATCAGGGATTTTAATCCACAGTTCGTAAACCCCCATTTCCACTTATACTCTGATGACTAAGCCAGAATAAACCACTTGATGCCATAATAAAGCAAAGAATATTTAATTAAATTAAAAGCAAATAATTAAATCAAGCAATGAACACCCTGATCACACTTTTCCCCAAGCAACCATCTATCCCTGCAGGGTGATGGTCCTATCTCGGCTAATCTCGGCTCTTTTGGAGGTAGGCCTTATCATATGGCATCCACTGCACATTGAAGGCAGCATTCACCACAGGATGGTAGATGAGTGACCACAATAGTAGTATTGGGAATACCGAGTCTCTAGTGTCAACACAGAGACTGGGGATTGCCATAGTATTTGCTATTGTTTCCCCTTCGGCATGGGAATATTGAAATTACAGGGCGTCTTAAGGTTGCTACTCCATAGTAGTGGACAACTATCTGGACAAGATTAGAGTCAGGCTCATCCGGTATCAGTCTTAAGTGTCCACTATGTGTCAGGCACTGTGCTAAGCACTGAGAACACAAAGACAGATAAAAAACCATCTGTGTCTTCAAAGAACCTACCTTCAGGTAAAATGGGGCCAGATTCTTTATCTGAAGGGGAGAAAATCCTTGTGTTTTGCTCATTTCTGTCCCCAAGATTTTCTGAAACATTTTTCTTTCAAACATAAAGTACTTCAATTCTTCATACATTTCTGGTATAGGTAATTAAAAACATTCTTAGAAGTATAATCCTAAAACTATCTCAATGAAGCATTGTCAAGGTGTAGAAGTCCCCTCAGATATGTCCAGATGAGAAAACAAAGGATCAGAAAACAAAAAATTCTAATCCAGGTAATGTTGGTAGTTAGATGGTAGCAGACCTTCCAAGTTCAAATCTAGAATTCTTTTTACTGTTCCATGTTGTTTCTCTCTAGGCTTCATATTCCTAATCTGTAAAACAAGAAGTGCTAAATAATCATAATACCTTTGCTTCTAGTCTTATCAATAGCAATTGAACTAGCAACTTGTCCTTTAAATGATGATCTCATCTTTGATAATTACATTTCCCTTCACAGGATCCTGAGGTACTGGCACCTACAGTGGTCTAAGAACTAAGAGTAGAACCAGAACATTGTACACAATAATAGCTATACTATACAATTATTAACTGAGAACAACTTAGCTGCTTTGATCAAGACAATGATCAAAGAAAATTCCAAAGGACCCATAATGAAAATTGCTATCTATCTCTAGAGAGAGAACCAATGATCTCTGAGTGCCGATTAAAGGTTACCTTTTCTTTTATTTCATTTATTTTTCTTGTATTTTAGTGTGTTTTCTTTTGCTGGATAGCTAATATGAAAATATGTTTTGCATATTTCACATGTATAAGTGATATCTATGTTGCTTGCCTTCTCAAAAAACTGAGGAAGGGAAAGGAGGGAGGCACAAAATATGGAACTCAAAAAAATTTAAATGAATATTAAAACATTTTTAAAATGTAATGAAAAATATTTAATGAAGTCAATAAAAATAGTTTTAAACTCTCAAAACAATCTTCAAGAAAGTCCACTACCAAGCAACAAAAATTTAAATGACAAGCTGAAATCCAGAACCAAGAAAGAAGAGTTGATAAAATATTCAAAGGTGACCATAAGAGCTTGAACTGAGATTTTGTCTAATATTTACTTGTAACAAGGGGTATAGTATTATGGAGAGAATATTGAGCTTCATGTCAAAACATTTGGTTTGGGATCTTGTCTCTCCTATTTAGTAGTTGGGTGATGTTGGGCAGGTCACAATCTGTCAATCTCAGCTATCTCATCTGTAAAATTCCGTCTACCTTTTCCCTTACATATTGTTAGTCTAGGAGATATGGTCAGATTCAAGCTAACTTCTGATCACTATTTTATTACTGGGGAGTAAGTAGGAATGGAAGGAGAATCCTAAGTGCTATCCTTGGCTTGAGCTGTTTCCTACTGAATGACAGTTCCATAATGAACACACACAACACTTCATTAAGAAAATCTGTTTATATAAATTGATAACAAAACAGAAATGAGAGAAGATATATATAGGAATATATATATATATACATACACAGGAAACAAATATATACACACATATATAAATGTATATGTCTGTGTCTGTGCATGTGTGTATACACATATACATATCAGCCAATGAAGAAATTCTGCCATTAGGAGTAGGTTAACTTAGCTCATCTAAGAGAAGGAGGAGGAGGAAGAGGAGAAAAAAGAGGAGGGGCATTTCTTACCTAATAGAAAGTTCTTTGGGGCAGATTGTTGATACAGTAGATAGAGCACCAGCCCTGAAGTCAGGAGGACCTGAGTTCAAATCTGGATTCAGATACTTAACATGTCCTATCTGTGTGACTCTGGGCAAGTCACTTAAGCTCAGGTAACAAGCTGGATTTAGAAACATGATGAAAACTGGACTGGAATGATACAAATTTTATAGGTAGATAGTGCATCAACAAGAATTTAATTAGTGTTTTACTTGTGTTAGACACTGTGCTAGGGGTTGAAAATCTGAAAAAAAATGAAAATAGTTCCTCTCCTCAAATAAACATTCTAAAGTGAGATAGTATGGTTGACTGGTTGTTGTCCTTTGTGTTTGAAGAAGGCCAAAATGATATCATTATGAAAAGGTCAAGGTACAGTGTATTTAACTGAGACTGATCAGACTAAAATGAGCTTGAAGGTAGGGTGTAAACAGTCCATATGAAGATCTAGAGTGGAGATGCTCTAAATGTGTTCATTTTGCATTTCTTTTGAGCTATGTTGCAATTCTGTTTTGCTCCTGTAGCACAACGCCTAGTAGACACCAAAATTCCTGGGCAATCCTACGCCAAGAATCTTTGCCGATCCATTGAAGTCATACAGAATTACAAGCTTGTCCTCTGCATTGATGATGAAGAGCTCCAAGTCTTCATAAAATTTTTCTCTGACCTCATCAGGACTCATCATGGTGGAAGTATATGCACTGATAATGGTAGTATGGCATTCTCCTGCAAGTGGCAATTGCATTGGCATGAGCCAGTTGTTCCTGTAAGCAGGGTTGTGACTACAGTTTCCAATGCATCCACATCTGCTGCTTCATCACGTCCCTATGGGGGTTGGTAAAATGAATGATGTCTTTTTGTTTCTGGAGGCAAAGTTAAGTGACTTGTCCAGGGTCACACAGCTTATAAGTAATATTTTTGACTCAAGTAGAAGTTGAATTTAGGTGAGACAGAATTGTGTAAAATGATCAGTCTCATTCTTTGCAAGTCACAGAAGTCCAGTGGCAAGACAAAGGTCAAGATAACTGGCAATGGCTCAGGATCCAGTGGATGACATTGGTGTCTACAATGTCTGATCAAGCTCTAATTCTCCCCAGAGCTTGTTTTAGTCATCATCCTGATTATCACAACAAATTGGTCCCATCCATTTCACATATTTGGGGTAGATGCTTCCCAAACTTATCGAGTTTGAGGTCTCTCAATCACCCTCAACTTCATTTAGTCCTTTTGCCAAAATGGTTTTCTGGGGTGTGGCCATTACACATGCTACAGCTTCTTGGAGATAGAGGTGGTTGGCTGGCAGGTAGACAAAAAAGGTAGATAAGCAATCCTGTAAAGGGCTCAGCAGCCCTCACACCAGAGGTATATCTTCCTTACATACACATATACCCCAAGGAGGCATTATATAAGAAACTAGGTACATCTAAGAAATCTACAAAGTAAAAGGGATGTTGTTTGAAAGGGGAAAGCCTTACCAGCTGAGAGGAAGAGAAGAGGTGTCTTACAATAGGTGGAATTTGACCTGTCTTGAAAAAATCCAAGGAAACCAAGAAGTAGAAATATAGAGACAGAACATTTTAGGCATGGCAACAATCAAGGCAAAGGAGGTAAAATATGATGTTTGAGTAACTAAAATCAGCTCAATATAGCTGGGTCATAAAGTATATGGAAAGAAATTAAATTTAAGAAGACTGAAAAATCAATGAGTCCAAATAATGATAAAGTTTAAATACTGGGAATTTATATTTCATCTTGGATATAATAAAGAGATACTGGAGTTTATTGTGGAAAAAAAACTTTGGAGAATAGGGTTGACATGCTTAGACCCACACTTCAGAAAAATCATCCTATATATATATAGATATATATATAGTTATTTTTAAAGCTATCATCCTATAAGATGTGATGATAAAGAAGATGAAATCTGAGAAGACTCATAAACTGATAAAAAGTGAAGTGAACAGAACAAGGAGAACAATGTACAAAGAAAGAGAAATATTATAATTATGCTTAATCATGAAAGACTCTCTGAGGGAGACAATCATTAAAGACCATTCTAAATGTCTCATGTTGAAAAATAGTGTGTCTCTAGATAGAGAACTGACAGAATGAAGATTGAAGCATTTTTTTCCTATTTTGTTTGCTTCTTTTTTTTTCAAATGGTTAATGTGAAAATATGTTTTGCATGATTTCCTATGTATAATGTCTAATAGGAATTTGGAACCAAGAATGAAAATTAACCAATGAAAAAAAGAAATAAAAAAATCATTTTTGTAGCTGAGTGAAGAATGGAAGGATTAAGAAGAGACTTGAAGCAAGAAAATGAGTCATGATATTATTATAAGTCAAAGCAAGAAGTTATAAAGGCCTGAACTAGGATTGTGGCATTGTGAATGATAAGAAATAATAGGTTTTTCTATTTTCTCATCTATGTATGTGGGATTTAACTCATCAGGAAAAATAATAAATTCCAATAAAACTTCTCCTATTGTCACAATCGTCAGGAAGTAGCCTTGTTCTCTTCATTCTTACTCTAGATAAACTGTTTGGTAAAACTGATTTCCTTTACAAGTTATTTTCTTTTTTAGCACTTAAATATGCTGGTTTGTGGTTCCACAGCAACCAGTGACTATTACTAAGGGCCCTAATTGCCTATTGCCAGGCATCTTCTAAGCCGCAGGCCATTGGCAGAATATTGTTGATGCTCATTTGGGGTATTTCAGAATAAAGAGCGAAAAATAGATCAATTTGGCTTAATTAAATCCACATACAGAATTTTACCCTTCTTGCAAATGACTAACACAAAAACAAACCTACAAGGAACAATTTGATATTTTAGGCAGTGTTTATTATAAAGGAAATAGCACTCAAGTTTTCCTTTTCTGGCGCTTTATTCCTCAACTTATGAGTAGAGACATCCTGCTTGGAATTATTCCTTTCCCTTCCCCTTTTCTTTTTTCTATCCTATTTTTCTTTTTCCCTTCTTTATATTTTACTCTCATATCTTCTCTGAGATTAGTCTAGGATCAGGGTTTTTAACTTTGTGTTAATGGTTATAAATCTTTTGGGCAGTCTGGTAAGGACTGCAGAGCCTTTCTTGGAATAACATTTAAATGGATAAAATAAAATAGAATTATAAAGGCAACCAGTTGTATTGAAATACAGGTGAACATTAATAAGTATATTTGATTAAGATAGGCTATCTGATTTTAGTAACATGCCATAGTGAAATTATTTAACGAGTAGTACCATATGCTTTGTGCAATCTTGTATCATCTTATAATTTAAAAATGAATATGATTAGCATTCCATGTGTAACAGCTGCAGATGTCCCAACAAATTTGCAATAAAATAATTTTTAACTTTGTTTTCAACTTTGGATTTCATGTTCTGGCTGAACTTCTTACTCCCTGTGTGGCCTTAGGCAAGTCAGTTGAACCTCCCTGTATCTTAATAAGTCAACCCAGCTGGAAAATTGAGTAAGAAGTAAGAACGTCACAGTAAACCAGATGCTGTACTGAGCTCTTTTCTTATTAAATAAATGGAGGTGGCTAGGGATAAGGATACTTGGAAAGTTGTTTTTAATATTGAAGAACAACTCTAAGAATTAGGGCTTACTCTGTTTATTCTAAATTTCTTCCCACTTGGTTAGAGGGAACATCCCATGAGGCTTACCTGGCAACAATTCTGCTAGCAAATGATGAGATGATCAGGTCAGACCTCAGTAGGACTTTCCTGTTCGTTCATCAAATATATTGACATTAAACTAGGCATAATTTGTCTTTGAAAGAGTTTAACTTTTTAAAAGTAAATCCAGTCTATTTCAAGCTGGACTTCTGAGAAACAGTGTCAGAATTCAAGGAGATGTCTTTCAGTAATTTGATCATAAACCTTGGCTCAGTGGGTCCACTTAAGTAAATGGAGCACTCCCAACTACAGGATTTTACCTATCATGGAGAATCACTAAGAATACAACAGATATCCTAAATAATAACAAAACAAATATTTTAGAAAGCAAGGAAAATAAAGCATCATTTGATTGGATAAAGTTGTATCCATAATCCTTGCTACCAGGACAAAGGCAGTGGATCATTTGAACTCAGGAGTTCTGAGCTGTAAAAGATCTAAATGCAATCCGTTGTTCAATAATATATTTCCAAGGAAAGATGCTAGTGAGAAGAGTGATGATGATTTTGACATTTAGTTTGGTATTACAGAGAGCTATTTTTGCTATGACTCCCATATCAGTAAATAGTCATTTCTTATCTCTTAAGATAGATGAGCTGTAGTTTATATGTAATATGCTCCAATGAAATCACCAGCACTATTAAGAATTGTCTCCTTCAAGCTCTGTAGGGCATAAGATTTCACATATTTAGCTGCTGTCCCCCAGGGACTTAATAAATCTTAAAAATATCTTCATGGCTCTTCATTACTCCATTTTGTTTTGCCTGAAAGTATACATATTTCTGTAAACTACAAAAATGTGGTTCTTTTCTTAAGCTAGATAACAGGATGAAGAGGGGATAGAAAATACATGAACACAAAAATAAATTTTCTTGGATGAGAAAGACAAAAAGTCTAAATTTAGCCTATTTTCCACATGAATTCCAAACATCCTCTATTATTTCTTCTGATCTTCAGGGCTAGTTTCTGCCTTCCTCCCTCTCTAGGAGAATTCTCAATGGAAACGCCTTTATTGATATTCAAAACCTGTCCCCTTGGTAAGGAAGTTCACCTTTGACAGGAACTCTACTGTATCCCTGGCCTAGGGAGATTAGAAATGTCAGTGTATTGATTCTGAAGATTATTCAGACTACAAGTCTAGGGTTTTAGACTACTTCTAGTCACTTCTCTAAAACCTGCATTCCTTCTTCCTCACCTAATTTCTGTTTAGAGATACTTAAAGTGTTAACTTTTTTCTTGTTCCATATCTAAGATTTCTATTTTTATATATAGTTCATTAAGTTGAAAAAGGATTGGCTGGCTGCTGTTTCAATCATGAATCTGAAGGCCATAGTATATCCATAACTTTTTGGCTGCTAAACTTTAAAATGCAATTAGCTGGCTTCTGATTCTTTTTTTTTTTTCTTTTCATCTTCAAGCCAAGAAAACAGAAGCCCAGTACTCCAATATAAACCCTCAAAAAGGCAGTTATATTCTAGTCAGTTATGAAAATAATAAACTCCCATGACAGATAAAGCAAGATATTCATGTATTGAGTTAATAAACCCACCAGATCGTTTTTCTCCTTCAAAAACCTTAGGCTCAGTTAGGAGGAATAAATTATCACATTATTCATTCAAATAATTCCAACTAGAACTCTTCTAGGGCAGCTCTTTATTTCCAGGGTCCCCTAGAAATGGCATCTCCTAATTTTTAAGAAATACTCAGATTAATTTACCCAATTTCCCTCTCCCTGTTTGATGTAAGCCTTGCTTAGCACCAAAATTATTTTTTTTAAGACTTTATATAAGAAATTCAATTTTTTGACAATGTTCTTTAGTCAGAATCTTCTATAAAGATGTTTTGAGATTCAGCACCAAATTATGTAATTGAGGTTCAGGCACCAAATGATAAGATTTAGGAAAGCAATTGGCATCAGATGTTGAGATTTAGTCCCAAATGTTAGGGTTCAGTCCTGTGTAGAATTCACAAGGGTCATTCTCTTTGACAAAATAGGTTTATTTAGGAAAAGAAGTTTCAGAGAAGATGTAGAGATACAATAGACACTAGGAATGGTAAATATTAAACAGATTTGGGAGAGCATATAGTTAGCAAGAAAGGGGATTTTTATCACTTAACAATGGAAAGGACAAGTTCCCTAGTGGAACTCCCAATTAACCAGGAGAAGGGAATATACACCATGAGGTTAGAGCTCACCTTAAATACAAGCTAAATACCAAGAGGGTGGGACTATAAAATTGAACACATCCCCATAAGTGCCCTTCCCTGCTTGCCTCAGGGAGTAATCTTATCAGTATTTCAGGCTTTCCTGGCCAATTCCACCTACTCATCAATAGCAGACACCTTTTAAAGATCATTAAAAGAACCCTAGATTTAAAGTGCTAGGAACAGGAGTAAATTTCCTTCTTACTAGCTTGTGGCCCTGAAAAGGTCTTTAAACTAGGACATTGGATTGCATGATCTCTAAAAGCCTTTCCAGTTCTAAATCTTATAAATCAATGATTTACTACATTCAAAAAGCTAAAGTTGGACCCTCTCTACAAAACAGGCTGAGTAAATTGTTAGGCTGTCTGAATATCTGATTGTTTGCAGTGGTAGCAGAATGCAGCTGTTTCCTCCAACTCTTCTTCCCAGCTAAACGCCTTCTTAGTCTTTTTATTCTGTACTTGGCTGAACAATGACTTCAGCTCTGCTGATATTCTTTCTTTCTTGGTCCAACAAGAGGTGGACTTAGGGTCAGATTTATCAGCATAAAATGAAATGAAGTTTGAAATTATCTGGCAGAATCAGATCAAAGATGATTTTGCCTTTAGAATGACAGCCTGAATTAGCAGCAGGCATACCAGTGTGAACGTGATGTTGACTGAATTACCTGGGTAATTGCAACTGTGATGATTTGGCTTTGGACATGGAAAACTAAAGCTTTTCTGGCAAGGTCTGTTGTATTACCAGCTGGGTACATTTCCCTGAGAGTACAGGCATGGGCTTCACAAACTCACTTTTTCCATGCCTTCCCTTAGTGCTGACCACATTAAAAACAATTAGACAATGAATCAAGGAACACCAGAGAACTCAATACATGCTGATAGGTAGGGACAAGTGTCATTGGTGAGGAAGCTATGCATTTATTTTTTTTTTTTTTTTAAGAAAAAGACTGCTGTGGAAGCAGAATCAATTATCATTTAAAGGCTCTATCTTTCTCCTTAAACCACCTCTCTTCCAAACTCTTGTTACCAGTAGAGAGAACTGCCAAAATTTCAATCATCCAGGTTCGCAATTTTAGTGTTATTTTCCTTTTCTTATTCTGAATCCAATCAGTTGCAAACCTTTATCATTTCTGTATCTGGAACATGTCTGTGTCTCCTCTCCATACTCGCAGCTTGATTGAGATTGCTGATTGAGGATCTCCTTACCTCTTACATGAATTACTGCAAAACCCTCCTATTTGATCTTCCTACCTTAAGCTTCTCTCTACTCCAATCTGTTCTCTTTACTCAGCAAACTCCACTGGTTCCTTATTGCCACAAAACTAAACTATAAATGGGGTCATCTAAAATCCTTTAGAATCTAACACCATCCTATTTCTTGCAGACTTACATAAGTAATTCCTTTACTTTTCCCCCAATACCTACACTACAATTCAGCTATTCTGACTTTGATGCTCCTCACACACTGCATGGTCTCCTATATCCATTTTTCCCCTAACTAGAATGTTTTTCCTTCTGTCTCTTAGAATCAGTAATTTCCTCAAATACTCAGTTTATGCACCATTTTTTACATGAAGTTTTTTTTTTCTTTTCTGATCTCTTTGTTAGGAACCTTTCTCTGGAAACTACCATACATTCATTTTGCTTATATTCTCATTATAATATAAATATCTTGAAGATAGTGATGATTTCACTTTTATCTTCATACCACCAGTGCCTAGCAAAGTTGTTGCCACATAATAGACATTAATAAATGCTTGGTGTATAAAAAACAATAATGAAAAAGAAGATCAAGAAATCCAAATAATACTGATTTATGCATAATCAATCACCCAAACTCTGTGGATGATGTCACCATGACTCCATCATCCAGTGGACCATAGGTTTTAATTTCCAGTTATGTTCACAAAAAATAAGAGAAGGGAAAGCTAATTCTTTTAAAATATACATAGATTTCAGTTTCACAGATTTAGTGTTGGCACTTCAGGGATCATCTAGCTCTAATTTTTCATTTTACACATAAGGAAACTGAGATCCATTATTTATATAGCAATAGGTTTCAGAACACTTACTGTTGTTCATCCTTTGTTTTCAGAAAAGTTCAATGACATCATGGGGCGATATTTTGCCTTGCTGGATTTATATGAGGTACAAAGTCATCAGTCTTACCCTTTCTGAGTTATTGAACTCCAATGGCAAGACAAAAGTCAGAATGACTGAAATGGCTCTGGATGCAGTGGATGACTATAGTGTCTTAGATGTCTGAGCAATCTCTAAGTAATCTGCTTCAGCTGCTTTCATGGCCATTGGAACAAATTCTTTTCATCTGCCTATTCCAATGGGGGAAGTCTTCACATTCTTAGAGTGGATATCCCCTAACTCACTGATGGCTTTAATGCCTTTAAGTAACATCCTCAATCCTGGTTTAGCCCATCAACCAAGAAAGTTTTACCAGAGTGTTGGTCATTGTACATGTTACAGCTTCTTGGAGACGCAACTGCATAGATGCAATTCATCCCCTCCTCTTTTATTCTATGGCCATTACCCAAGTCCATGTCTCTTTTAGCCAGATTGCTACAATTGCCTCTTAATTGATCTCCCTGCTTTCAGTTATTTTCCTCTCAAATCCATCCTTACACAGCTGCTAAAATCTTTCTAAATCACATATCTACCTAAGTCACTCCTTTGCTCAATAAACTGCTGTATCTCCTTATCTCCTCTAGGATAATATAAGTATTCTTCAGGTTTTACAAAAAGTTTTCAGAGTCTGGCTCCAGCCTATCTTTCCAGGTTTTTCCTTTATTATTTTAAGTACATTACGTTCCAGCCAAACTGTCCTACAGGCTGTTATTTAATTTCTTTTACTTTTGTACAGACTTTCCTCCATGTCTCTAATATACAACCTCCTACCCCCACTTTTTTAAATCCCAAGCATCCTTTGAGGTTCTTTCCAAGTCCCACAACAATATGAAAAGTTTCCCCTTTACCTTAGTTGTTAATACCCTCTTCCTCCTCAAACATTTATCTATTACCTGTAGACATGCTCCTGTAATCCCTGCTATGAAAAGGCTGAAGCTGGCCCATCTCTTGAGTTCAAGAGTTGTGAATCATTACAGTAGGTTAAGCTGAGCAGTAGGCTAAGGTTGAGCTGGGTTGGCATTAGTATTGTAAACATAGCAGTGGGGCACAAGGTTGTCTAAACTGAAGTCAGAAATAAAGCAAGACAAAGCTCCCATGATAGTTAGAATGGAAGCAGAGCTGGGAGAAGCCCCTGCCTTTCCAGTTGGAGTGAGAAAGAGAAACCCAATCTAACACCTCAGTTCTGTTTGGTTTGGTTCCGTTGTTGTCCTTCATTCTCCAGTAGGACCAAAATGGTACGCTCAAATTAGTATGTCTGACTGTGGCTGATCACACAATATAAGACTGGAATGCTTCACCACAAGTCAAATACAAATAGTCCCTATGAACATTGGTGGGGGGGGAGCTCTCTAACTGTGCACATCTCACATTTCTTCTGACTTGATTCAATTCTGCTTTGTTCAAAGAGCACAGCTCCTTCTCTGAAGAGGGCTTACCATGCTGGGCAATCCTTTGCCAATCTCCTAATTTGTACAATCACTTGTAAAGTTCCTCAGAAAGACCTTGAGAGTGTCCTTGTATCATTTTTTTCTGACCACCTTGTGAGCTTTTGCCCTGTGTAAGTTCTTCATAAAATAGTCTTTTAGGCAAGTGTGCACATTTAGCATTCAAACAATGTGAGCAGACCAACAGAATTTCACTGTCTGTAATAGAGTTTGAATGTTTGGAAGTTCAAGAAAAGACTTCAATGTCTGGGATCTTATCCTGCCAGGTGACCTTCAGAATCTTCCTAAGACAATTCAAACAGCAACAACAATCGTAATAATAATAATAAGATAATAATCACGATAATGATAATAATAAACTAGTCATATCATGCCACTAGAATGTAAGTTGCTTACAGCCAGGGACCAATTTTCATTTTCTTCAACACCTAATACAATGCTTTACAGACAGTAAACATGCAATAAATGCTTGTTAGATTGAATTAAATATGAAAGCTTTCTGGCCAGGCACTCAAGGTGTTCATATTTAAAGCTATAAATAATGTATAAGCCAATCTAATGGAAATGATGAAAAGTTGGAATACAGTTGGTATAGGCAAAAAAAAGAAAAAAAAGAAGAAGAAAAAGCCTCTTGATTTGCTTCAATGTTAGAACCCAGAGAATTTTAATTTCAAATCTGGCCAAAGAAAGCTTTCTCTATTACCAAAGGAACAGACTAGTGTTCTTAAAAGGTCTTTTTTTTTCAACTCATATGGGGAAAAGGTGTGGGATTTTTGTTTTCCAAACAATAAGAACCTTTCCTGGGGGAAAGCTCAATTTGAGGGAGCAAGAGTTGTTCTATTTAATCTGTACCTAACAGCACATTTCAACCTGTTTAGGAAAAAAAAATTATAGGAGGGCAATTCCCAGCCTTTCCACAAAATCTGTGTGGGTGTCCAGGGGCAGTCAGAAGTGGTCTCTGCAGTTCCGAATACATTATTCAAATATCCATAACTAAAGTCTTTATTGGCATTCCTTCTCTTTGGAAGTATTTACCACTGCAGAATCAGCAGCGCTGTTTTGCCACTGGCTCAATTCAAACCACTGAATATAAATAAGCAACCAGTCTTTTCTTGGGCCAGAGGTGAGAGAGAGTCACTGGCAGAGTTGAAGTTTGATACTTGGCTTTGATTGATGGCTTGAGATTCAGGAAAATGGAGTGACCTAAGCATCCTTGTTCTAGTCAGTTGACCCCCAATGCCAAATGCATCGGGAAGTAACAGCAGTCATAACTGACCACCCATCCCCTCCTCCCACTAGCCTTAACAAAGTTCAACTATTTCTTCATGGGTCAAACCAAAACCATGCCCATTATTATTTTCCCATCAGAGCTTATGTCTAAGACTAACCTTATAGCTAAACAAAAACAGCAGTGCAATTACATTTCAAATGTCTCTTGGAATCTGACTGCTTTGTAACCCTACACCTCCCACCACTGACCTCCTGGAGAGAAAATTGAAGTACTCCTGCTTACATGAGGAAGTGTATTTTGCCCAAGAGGCACTGGTTGCAATCTGACATTCCATTCTACTTGTGTGCAAGATGGTTCTCCCCCCCCCCAAAAAAAATTGTCTATTGACACCAGTAGATACTAGATTCATTAGCTTAAGAGAGATGTTATCTAAAGTGTCTCTTCTAACAGGATAATATTATTAAAAACACATTTTAACTATAAGGAATGAATCATCTCAGCCTAGTAAAAACTAGTCCATAATTTTTTTTTGCAGCCTGTGCCTACAAACTCCCATTTAAGATTTCACTGAAATTCCAATCAGACGACACTTTAGATAACCTTCCTGCAGAGAGGATAATGTTTAATATTAGCGATTTGCATTTATAAAACATTTTAAAGTTTTATAAGCTGCTTTCCTCAAAAAAAAAAAACACTCTCATACAGATAGATGCAACCCATCCATACATAATATGAGTTTATTTAAGAATGAATAAGCTAAGGGGCCACAGTGATACAGTGGATAGAGCACCAACCTTGTAGCCAAGAGGATGAGTTCAAATCCAGCCTCAGAAACTTACTTACATGATTCTGAGCAAGTCACCCAACCCTAATTGCTTCTCCCCCCCACCATAGGCCTACAGGACTTATCTGAGATCATACATTTAGGTAGATCTAAAACCTAAGTTTACAATTCCAAGGCACTAAATAAATAAAAGCTATTATTACTCCATATTGCTTCACATATGGTTATTTGGGAAGATTTATTTTTGAAATAAAAGTTTTAGGATACAATAGTAATATAATTATAGTTTTTATGAGTTAGATGATATAAACACTCTCACATGTTAGCTCATATTCAGAAGAAAATATTTTAATAGATAGCAATTTGTTTCTCCAGGCAATATCAACCAATTTCTAAAAATGTTCCCAATAGATTGAGATTAAATCTTCCATACAAAAAGAGCAGCATGCCATTTTATTATTAATGATTTTATGAGTTTGATTTTCTTTCTCAAGGCATACAGAATAGTCATTTTTATATTCACAATGAAAAAAATGTTCTCTAGGAGTAATACAAAGAAGTCAATTCTCAGCCTTTTTCAGTATTTAAAATATCTGTGAATACCGTCATTTGGTGTTCACATCATGGCTACTCAACTTCTGATATTGACTTCATTGGAACCATATCTAATGTAAAAGAACGGCATAATTAGCCTAGATGAGTTAATACACTTCCCAATGTACCTAATAATATTCCCCCATAATGATCTGCCAGTAGAAATCACAAATACAAAATGGACCACAGAGAATGGGATGACATTAAAACTGCATGGCATTTAAGAATAGAGAGGTAATAATTTTACTATACTCTGTTCTGGTCAGTCCACAGTTCTATGCACCATATTTTAAGGAGAACCTTGATATGTTGCAGGGTAACTGGAATGTTTAATATTAGGAACATATTATGTGCAAGGTACTGTGCTAATTAGCTCATTTTATATCTAGAGGGCAATAGAATAGTCTCTAAGGTCCATGAAGTTAACTTCATCTTTAGGATATTTATTTTAGATAAACATTTCTGAGTTCAGCCATAATCATTATGAAGCCTCAGAAAAATTCCTAACATTAGGAAAGAGTTAGGGATACCTATGTCTGGTTAGCATACCTGGCCTTTTTGTGGTTGAGACAAAATTATTTTTAAAATTTGGTTAATGAAACAACTGATTACAATATTATGGCTCTGTATAGACAGCTGACAGGAAGAGAAGAGGGATTAAACTGACCTTTTCTTGGGAATTCCTCTAAACCTGGATCTTTTGCTCTGAGATACCTTTAGAGCTAATAATCTTTCATGATATCTCCTCTCACTGTGACAGATCAGTTTTACATTTCTTCTCAAAGATTTGCTTAAAAGTTATAGATTCTAATGTCTAAAATTCTTCCTCATTCTAGCTAACTCACTGTATATTGTTATTTGTTCTTTATACTTGAAAAGGACCATGACATCAGAGAAGTGATGCCATGATTTGCAAGGAAATTGGATTTCAGTGAAGGAGAGCTGTGTAAAGTCACCAGCCTCATTTTCTTACCCTGAGCCATCTGGTGTCTGGCAGCCAAGTATAGATCAGGATGACCAGAGATGACCCTAGACACAGAGAAAGACTTTGGCCTTTTTAAACTAAGATCTTTAACAGGTCTCACTTTAACGCTCATTCGTAATCAAGATTAAGCAAAAAATGAAACAGAGAATGGTCTCTTTTGTCTAGTCATATAAATATATATTTATATATACTTATATATATATTTTTGTGTGTATACCTGGAAGGGGAAGACTCTCAGGATTTCTGGACAAGTAGGAGTAGGTGCTACACAATTGGGAACCCAATTAGAACTGGCCAGTTGAGCAATACAGTACCTTCTTTTCCTTTTTTCCCCCTCTCTATTATTTTTCCTCCCTTCCCTTCCCTCTATCCACATAGGCTATCATACTCATATCTGCAGGTGTTCTGCCCAAAGGAATATAAATTTTGATCACTGAAATCTTGCAAGATATATTAGGGTTTATAGACTAGAACCATACCTTAAACTCAAATCATTGACTCTCATTGATTGACCAACAACAGTTGCCAGATCAAACCCAAGTTGGTCATTGTTTGGGCCTTGATTGGCTCAGAGAACAAAGGACAAACAACAACTCACTGCATATATACAGGACCCAAAGAACATAAAGAATTCTCCCAGACAAATGAAATTTATTATCTAGTGTCATGTCACTTCAAAGACTTCACTCATAATAAATAATGTCCTTTAATTGAATGAGCTTACATTAAGGTATTATAGCTAAAATGGGAAAGTAGTGGTTTAAATCCCATATTTACAAAACACTAGATGATCATTTGTTATGTTGAAATTTTTTTCCAATAGGAGATGAATTATATGACCAGTAAATCCCTTTCCAACTTAGAAATTCTGTATACTATTTACAAATAATAAGAAAGATCAGTATTTTGATAGAATCAAACAAGCCACATGAACAGAGTTTTGCATTACCTTGATTCATTCTTTTATATCCATTTGGGGGGAGGCAGAAGATTATTTTCTTTTAGAACTGCAATTAAAGACATTAGTATTCTCTAGGAAAATGAACACAAAGGAGGTCACTCTTTCCAGTTGTCATGATAGCCTTGTTGTCAGTTTAATCCAGAACCAGTCCGTTTCTCTTTCTTCCAATCAAACTTTCTTCTCCAAGCCCAAAGGAGTGTGATTCAGAATTCATGGCATCTCCAAAGGCAGAGAATGTGATTTATCAGTCCACGAGGCTGTGGTGCAGAAGTAATTGCATTAATACTGCCACTGATAAATAGGGCTTCCTTCAGCCTTACAAGCCACTGTGGGCTAATTATTCTTGAGATTTTGTTTGGATTTAATCACAGGGTGAATCATTTCTTTCCAAATGCGGCAGGTATTAATGGCAGAATATTTGTCCTAATTAATTTTCTAGGGCAGAGAGCCTTTTAATCTTTAATTAAAGACATAAAAATGACCAAAGTGTGTGACTCTTGGTAAGAAATGGAACCACTCATCTCCAAGAAATCAACTCAGGTTTCTTTCATCAAGGAAATAATATTATGCTCTTTTTTATTTTTCTCCTTCATATGGCCTATAATCAAGTTACTTTGCCACTCTTCAGTTATGGTAGATATCCCATGAGTGAAGATAAGATCCAATACTACAAAGTAAAAGTTGGTACTTGCAGCATTTTGTTTTACCAACTGTATTTGTCAAGAGAGTTCATTTGACACCTTGACCAACCAATTGGGCATTTTATTTAACATATCCCCTAGTGAAGGAGAAATAAAATATAAGCACAGAATATAGATGAATGGATGGATAGATGAATAAATAAGTGGGGAAATGGATTAATATTTTCCTGTCAAAAAGAAAAAAACAAAAGGATAAATAAAAGAAATAGAGAAATATTTGAATAGAGTAGCTTTAGTGCTAATTAAGCACAGAATATAGATGAATGGATGGATAGATGAATAAATAAGTGGGGAAATGGATTAATATTTTCCTGTCAAAAAGAAAAAAACAAAAGGATAAATAAAAGAAATAGAGAAATATTTGAATAGAGTAGCTTTAGTGCTAATTAGTATGAGAATATAATAATTACTAACTAATATTCACTAACTACTTGCTGCACGGGTTTGATCCTTTATGGAATAAGTCTTTTCCCTCAAAGATATGACATTCTTCACTGTGCTCCCAATAAAATTGGTCATGTGACATACTGGGACCTCACATCAGTTCAATTTAATTCTACAGAATTTGAACAAGAAAATTTCAGGTATTAGCCCTCTATGATACCGACAAGGTCTGAACAAGGACAAGGACAAGTTGCTGTCCTGATAAATTGTTTGCATGGTACCACTTTGAGCTTTGTGCTGGAATTATTGGCCAAGACATAGAGGTACACAAATCCGAGGCACACTGGCTCCCAGGATTCTTGCTATCAGAGCACCAGTTATACTTGCCAAACATTCATTAAAGGGAAACTATCCTTATCTCTTTATACCTCAGAGTGGCTCCTGTACTATGCAAAGAATTGGGGACATTTGTAGAATGTAACAGGGTGACTTCTGTGTTCAATTATCCTGATGGCAACTGCTTCAATGTGGTGTTTGAATTTCCTTCCTTTGATGTGTTGGGAGGTACAGGTATATATGTCCAGGTAATTAAGGAATCTGGTACTTTAGCTAATAGATATCACTTATCTAACACCTTAAAGTTCACAAAGTTGTTTCCATATGTTATATCATCTGATTTGATCCTCCCAATAACACAATGAAGTAGATGCTAAAATTGTCTCAATTTTAAGTATGATGAAACTGAGATTGAGAGAGGCAATAAGTGACTTGCCTAAGACACCATAGCTAGTAATAGTAAAATCCTGAGGCAGGATTTTAGTCCATGTCTTTTTGACTCCAGAGACAGTGCTTTTATCAGTTGTGCCCTCTAACTGCTTCTACTAGGGGGCAAAATCCCACCAGACTATGGAGACTCAGTTGAAAGTAAGACACCTCTCAAAAGAACATGCCAATAAACAGTCCCAAGAACTTTGAGGAGAGAATTCAAAATTCAGGTTTTTCCAAAGAGAAGACAAAATGTCATCTGGGGACAAAAAGAAAAGTGACAGAGGGTGCAATCAAGAGGAAAATCAAGGCAAACAAAATATAAACATTAGTAGATGATAGTTCTGAAAATTGATTACCACCTAGTCTAACCAGAGATTAACTTTCTTTTTGTGCATTTCTAATTATCTTTGAGGGGTTTTTTTTTAGGGGGAATGAGGCAAGTGGAGTCAATGGATTTGTTTCAGAGTCACACATTTAATAAGTGTTAAGTGTCTGAGTGTTTGATCTCTTCCTGATTTCTGGGCTGGTGTTCTATCCACTGTGACATCTAGGTGCCACCCCTTTTTAATTATTTTGCCCTGTTTTATAACTTCTGAATTTATGGGGAGCTCCTGAGATGTAAGTAATGATAATAAAAATTCACATAAATTAGCTAGCTCCTGAATTTAGGGATGAAGCAGACCAAGGAACCATGAAACTCAAGTAGGCAATTCTTGAATTGGGGACTAGAGATCAGGGGTATTGAATGACTAAAAGTTTTTTAGTTTATTTTTAATACACATCATTTTATGAATTATATTGGGAAATAAAAATCAGAGCAAACAGGAAAAACCATGGGAGATATTAAAAAAAAAAAAAACAGAAAAAGGAAAGAAGTGAACATAGCAAGTGTTGACTTACATTCAATCTCCTTAGTTCTTTCTCTGGTCGCAGATGACATTTTCTGTCCAAAGTCTATTGGGATTCCTTTGGATCACTGAATTATTGAGAAGCCAAGCATTTCATAATTAATCATTGCATGTTCTTGCTGCTATTATGTACAATGTATTCCTGATTCGGCTTGTTTTGTTCAGCATCAGTTCATAGAATTCTTTCCAGGTCTTTCTAAAATCAACTTGTTCATCATTTTTTTTTGTAGAACAATAATATTCTATTACCCTCATGCACCACAACTTGTTCAGACATTCCCCAGTTGATGGGCATGAATGAGTAAAAGTTTTAAGAATCCCATAGAGTGACTCAATCTCTCCCATTCCTTCCTCTCTTTTGTTGTTAAAACTCCTTGATAAGATTGACTACAATAGGTTTTTATCCTATATCTACTTTTTTTTTCTTTTCACTCTCTTTTTAATTCTTTACAGTCTGATGTCTGACTTCTTCATTAAACCAAAACGTGTCTCCAAAATGGATAGAGAACTAGGCCAGAAGTCAGCAAGATTCCAAGAGTTCAAATCTGGCCTCAGATACTTACTAGCTGTGTGACCCTGGGCTAGTCACTTAATCCTGTTTGCCTCATTTATAAAATGAGCTGGAGAAGGAAATAATGCCCAAACAGGACTCTTACAAGTATCATGTCAAACAGGATGAAAACAACTTAACAACAAAGCGCTCTCCAGAGTTATTATTGGTCTCTTGATTCCCTCCATGGTCCCCTTATAGTAATAGCTTTTGCTGTTGATTATCTCCAGTTTATCCTATATGTAAGTTGTTTGCATTTAGTTTTTGCGTGTGTCTCTCCCTTCAGATTGTGAGTTCCTAAAGATCAGGAACTGGGTTGTTTTTTTGTTTGTTTGTTTGTTGTTGTTGTTGTTGTTGTTGTTGTTGTTGTTGTTGTTAGTGTTGTTTTGCTTTTTTTTTTTTTAATACCCAGTGCTGAGTACAATGCCTAGTACACAGTAGGCACTTAACAAATGTGTATTTGCAGAATGACTGAATAAAGAGTGTGTATTCTAATAATACTTTATAATGCTAGTGAAGGGTATTGAAGTTGGAATTCTGTCCTACTTTCCCACATCCATATTCATTGATTGTGTAACTCAAAAGAAAAAGAGAAACTACTCACTAAAACTAAAAAGGATTATTCTCCTCATAACCAAACAAATTTTAATTAGTTGCTTTACTAGGGATGTCCCTATTATCACAAGTTTGGGGGCCACCAAATTTCTTATTTTTTAAATTATGGGATAAAATAAGCATTTCTATAACAGTATAATTTTTAAAAACATGATTGTATATGAAGTTTCATAAATATATTGTGTACAACATGCTACAGAATAGAATAAAATGATGAGAGGAGAAAAAGGAATGAATTATCTGGCTCTATGAAAGTCAAATGCTGGAAAAATGTCTGACTCACCTTAGAAATATCTACCTCTTTGTTAGACCTTTGTCAGTAGGGGGAAGAGAATAAGCTTGAGAGTTAGAGAATAATTTAATGGTCATCTTCAAGTCACAGATGAGAATACTGAGTTTCAGAAAAGTTACATGACTTACAGAAGGTCATTCGGATATTAAGTAGCAGAGATGAGGTCCAAGTTCAGAGTTATCTAATATTGAATTCATTGAGTTTCATAATCCACTATGTGAGTTATAAAGCTATGATGAGATTTGAAGGAGGGAAAAATTCACTCTCAACATCAAATCGCTCACAGAGAGCGAGAATTTAAAGTTTTTGGTATCATTGTGGCTCGCCATTTTAAAATGTTCTCGATATTAGTTGGTACCAAAAAATTACTTGTTTGTCTTTCTCTTTTATCTTTGTCCCTTCACTTGCTCCTCCCCTCATCCTCCCCAAAAATCTTATAAATGATTTAGATTGCAAAAATTTATGCTATTAGTCTGGTGGCATTTGATAGTTTCATAAGAGGATATTAACAAATTTTCTCTCCTTAGTATGAATGTCACGATAAAATAAGGAATGAAGTGATTTATCCAAGGTCCCATATCCACATATTGATAAATAGTAAAGTTAAGATTCTAAAACAGGTTCTCTAATTAAAAATCTAGTGTTCTTTCTATTGTGCCGTTCCATCTTTTCTCGTTAAATGAATGAATGTTATCTTCCTCTCCCTAATTCTACCCTTATCTTTATGTTTCATTGTTCATTATATTCATTGTCCAGATTCCTTTAAAATTTATTTCTTAACTCTCCTCATCTTTTGATGCTTTTCTTTCTTATTCTCTATGGAGCATTAGAACCATGGAAGCTGATCATGTCTTTTAGCTCAGGTGGGATTCTGAAGCATATAAGTAGCTATAATAAATAAGCAGGTATCACATTCTCAGGATATTAACAGCCTATATATGTAATATATGTGTCTTTAAATCTGGAAGAGGAAGACCCTTAGAGTTTCTGGACAAAAAAAAGAGAGAAATAATTGATATTTATATTGGCTCTGAGCCATTAGGACCCAAACAATGACCAAGTTGTGGTTGGGGTGAGACTTATTGTTGGCCAATTTATGAGAACCAGAGTGATTTGGGTGTAAGGCTTGGTCCTTAAAAAAAATCTAGCTGGGAATCCAAAAATATATATCCTGTACATGCTTTTTAAAGAAAAGTATTTATTATTATTTGAAAGGAGACCAAAAGAACTGACTGGATAACATAAGCAATAAATTTTCTTTGGTTAAACATATAGGAGTTTCTTTTTCTTTTTTTGTTTTTTCACTAAAAAGGGGTATGACTAAACACCACTGCCATTTCTCCTCTAGAGTCTTCTGGGACCATGGCCCTTCTCATCATCTTCCCTCCAAAAAAAAAAGTCACTTGGACTTGAGTTGACATTGAAGACAACTTGAAAAGTGGTGCTGATTAGTTAAGGAGTAAAAACAGTGTGTTGGCTAGATATCAGTAACCTGTGTCATTATCTGCTACTGGGGATGTCATCTCTCAAGCTGATAGAGAGCCCTCTATTCTGACAGCTGAGCTTTTTTCTAACCTTCCAGAAAGTGATTAGTCTGTCAGCAATGTCACTCGTCACCCCATGTTTGGATTTCAGTACAAATTCAGACAGGGACACAGAGAACCAAGTGGAGAAAAGTACACTTTACACAAAAATGAAGTAAACACAGGCAGAGGAAGGGAGCTGAACTGATGGCCTTAAAGAAAGGAGATGATTTACAGCCCCTTTAAAGTGATTTTATTCATCTCAATGACCCTTTATGGGAGGTCAGGGTTGTTCCTCCCATTTTCAGAGGAAGCTGTGAGGAGATTTTAAATCACTAAGGTATATGTTTTCTTCACCACTAAGGTCAGAATTGTTTGACCATGAACTGAAGTTGTCTAGGTTGTTATAAGCAAAAAAAGTGGCCATCTTTTTCCCAACCTGATACTGATTCTATCCCTATCTATCCCTTTTGCAACTGCAAATCTCTCATTCTTGTCTGTGACCTCCATAGCATCATCTCTGTGCCTCCTTGATTTGAGACCTACTGAGAATGAAATCAAAGAAAAGGAAATCTAAAAGGATTTGCTTATTATCCAACCAAAAACCATTATCAGGCCTAAGATTTATATACACAGCTGACTATTTAATTTGTGACCTCCTTAGTCTAGAAAGCCAAAACTTGAATTATAGCCAACAATATTAGCAACAACACCAAAATCCACTTCCTTTCTTTTTCTTAATTATAATACCTGATGTTGAGAGGACCCCCAAAATTACTTAATATCATTTCACAGAATCAGAATTTTAGACCTCTCCAAGTCCAACAAATACATATTACCAATTAGAAAATAATGATCTGGAAAGAGTAAATGATATAGTGGAAAGAACTGTCTGCCTGGAATTCCATATCCTTGGTTTGAGTCATTGCTCTGACACTTGCTGGTTTGGGGACTTTGAGCAAGCTCAGAGATTCAATCATAAATTAAGAGCTGAAAAGAATCTTAAAGATGTAGTCCAATCTTTGTTATTTTAATAATCAGGAAATGAAGGCTAACAGAAGCTCAACAACTTGTCCACGATCACATAGCTGGTAAGTAGCATTGGCAGGATGAGAATGCAGCAAATCTAGCATGCCAGCCACTAAGTCTGAGTCTTAGTTTCATCATCCTTAAAAATAATTACACAACTTGGCTCATTGAATTTTTTAAAATGTAGGTATATTGTCATAAATCTGAAACCACTCTATAAATTTTAGTTTTGATCATTCTTATTATGATACTTTGAAATATAGAGTAAGGAAGAGACGTTAAAGATGCTTGAAGCCAAATCTTTTATTTTAAAAGTGAAGATACTAAGGATCAGAAAATGAATTTAATTTTACTGGGTCACCCAGCTGGGTGCATGCACAAAAAGCCAGGTCTCTTGACTTCCACATTCAGAGTAGTTCCTTTTATAACACTCTTCCTACTATTGTCCGTGCTTTTCATGAGGCAAACTTTCACTAGGAACTGAATAAAGGATTACAAAGGAACTTCCTCAAAAATTGACACCTAGTAAGAAGCTGCAATTGTCCCCTGCCTGGTCTGAACTTAATTGATAAATACAAAGTTTGGGAATAAACAGATGAATAGCGGAGACCAGCAGTCCTCTGTTCCAACAGCTGCCTTTAGAAGTCAAGCAGAAGGATTAAGACAATGAGGTAAACCTGTGTAAATGGATTTCTGTTTAGAGCTAACGGAAGGCCCTAGGGGGAAAAAATTCCTCATCGTCATTTTAGCTTATCCTCCTCTGAGTTTACTGCTACCTGTGAAGGAAGCTTTGACCTGGAAGAAGAAAGCTATGGAAGGTGATAAATACACACACCATGTGGATGGATTCTGGAGATGTCTTTTATCCTCATCACAGAATCCCAATTTGTTCAGCGCCTTTAAAAGCCCTGTTAAGTTGATGCTAGGTCTCCCAGAGAATTAAGCATGCACAAGATGGAAAGGAGGGGCATGGTGAGGGGAAGGAGACAGAACAGGTTTGTATCAGCCTCTGGGGGAAAGGGATATGAAATGAAATCAATCTGCAGGCAAGGTATCACCACCTGTGTGCAGCCCACCATCAGACAGGCAGGCCGAGCTGGCACTGTGTCAAAGACCCATTTACTATACACTCTGGGGCCCTTTAAGTGAAATTTCAATTGAGAGGCCTCCGAACACCTTTCCAAAAATATTACAGGACTTGACGAATTGCCCAACGGTACCTCACACTGGGGCAATGCGTCCATGGTAAGCTAGACGGCAGTCGATACATTTAAAGTGCTTGTTTGTGCTGCAGCAGCCTCGCTCAACTGATAAACTGCCTTGCCTCTAGTTCTTCTTAATTTAGAATTCATTACGTCTCTCTTTCCATGAAAGATAAACCAATAGCTGCCCTTGACAGCTGTTTTCTCCAGGGTCATTCTCTCTATCCGCCCATCTACTCTTTCTTCAGGGGGTTTGTGCACTGTAATGTTAGCTCTATCAATTTCATTCAATTCTTCCAATGTAATCTACAGGGACCAGGAGGACAGCAAAGCCAAATGTCCTTAACCATTTATGCACTGCAACCCAAAGAAGGCAGGAGCAGTAGAAAATGCTAACAGTTCTGCAGGCCAAGGAACGGAGGAATTGTCTTTCTCTCCAAAATCAATTAGCCAGGGTCACAGGGACCCGTTGGGCAGCTGAATGTCCTCCCACCCATTTTCTCTCCTTGGTAATGGTCAGAGTAATCTAGCCAATTATTGTTTGTCTATCCATGTGGCTGACCCTCAGAATTCACAGAGAAATCTATTCAGATAAAGAAGGGAGTAGTACATTGATACATTATGGACTCTATCATATTCAGTGATAGATTGATGTAGTGCAGGTTACCAAAGAAAAAGATCAGTGTCAACAGGCTTTGTGGGAGTACATCCCTGCTAGAATAAGAAAGGATCTTGCTGCATGTTGTGAAGAAGGATATTAAAAGAGAGAGAGAGAGAGAGACAGAGAGAGAGAGAGAGAGAGAGAGAGAGAGAGAGAGAGAGAGAGAGACAGAGACAGAGACAGAGAGACAGAGAGAGAGAGACAGACAGAGAGAGAGAGAAAGAGAGAGAGAGAGAGAGACAGAGAGAGAGACAGAGAGAAAGAAAGAGAGAGAGAGAGAGAGAGACAGAGAGACAGAGAGAAAGAGAGAGAGAGACAGAGAGACAGACAGAGAGACAGAGACAGAGAGACAGAGAGAGAGAGAGAGAGAGAGAGAGAGAGAGAGAGAGAGAGAGAGAGAGAGAGAGAGAGAGAGAGAAGAGAGAGAGAGAGAGAGAGAGAGAGAGAGAGAGAGAGAGAGAGAGAGAGAGAGAGAGAGAGAGAGAGGGAGGGAGGGAGAGACAAAGACAGAGAGAGGTGTGGAAGATTTAAGAAATTGTCCTCTAAATCCCACAAAGTACTTTGTAAATGTCAGAAGCTGAGCAGATCCTCTGAATCTGGCACACTTGCCTGGCTTACATAGGGAGAAGAAATTTCCAAGGGGGTCTGCATAGGATTTGGTTGCACAATGAGGATGGCTGCTATAAAGAGAGCCATGTGGACAAGTCCCCACACACCACTTGGAGATTTTTATCCTGGGATGCTCCATGTGCAGCAACTTGAGGTGGAATTTCTGACCATTTTAAATTGGAAGTTCAAAAATAAATGATCTGGTGAATGAAAAGAAAGACAGGAATCTGGAAGAGAAATGGAGAACAGCTCAAGTAGGGTTGGATTAAACTCATCCATAACATTTGAGAAAAGTTTAGAAAACATCTGCCCTATAGTTGGACCCTGGGGGTATAACCACAACCTGATGTTCCACTGAGCTACATTATTTCTTAAACTCAGATTATCCAAAACTTGGCATCACAAATATCTAAGCTACTTCCAAAAAAATAGAAGAGATCTGAAAAATAGTCTGGTAATTAATCCTTAATCTTGTAAAGCCAATAGGAGGAGTTAATCATTTCAACAATTGAAGGTGATAGAGTCTGTTTCCCAGAAGTTGGCTGTCATTTGGGTTAAATTCACAATTTCCTTAGTCCCGAATCAATAAAATGTAATCTTAAAATAAGGTTGAATGGTAACACATAGGAGCGCTGAAATCAGAATGCTAAAAAGGGAAATCAATAAATAGACTTTAATTTTAAATTTAATGAAAAAAAATAGAAACCAATAAAATATCCCTTCATCATCTTAATTAAATATTTGAAAAAATGACATACTGTTATTAATATATAAGTAAAACCCTACTGACCTTTGTCATTTTACATAATTTTATCAATAGTCATAATGAATGCATAGTCATACAACCACACTTCAGATGAATTCACCTTACAGCTAATGGTTCAAATGCTTCCAACACCAAGATTAGGAATAAAGCCTGAACCTATGACAGAGTAAAACTATCTGGTTTATCCATGGGTCAAACCCTTGACCTTGACCTCATTAGTTCTGCGCTTTAGAGCTGAGCTCACCAGTCACATGTAACTTCAGGCTTGGCTCCGGGTCAGCTACAGCAAACAGGGATGCCAATGGGCGTAGCAGCATTCAGTCCAAGGTACCCCTCCTCTACAAGGACCCAAGGCTGTGTTTGGATCCAAATTCCTCACCCACAGCCTGATGTCTTGAACATCTAGCCAATTTTCTTTCTACAGAGAAAGAGCTTGCACTAGCCAAATGGCAGTGGTTAGGAGGGGTGGGTGGCACAAATACTGGCATGTTCCTTGAAGAAATCTGATTTTAATGAGTTTACCCATGCTCAACCACTACCAATTTTCCCTAAGAAATTGTGCTGAGCCTTCGCTGTGTAAGTTTAAAAAGAGGAAGAGTTATTTTCAGGCAAAACCATCTCTTGCCTACTGCTTTTCTATGAGAACAGCCTTCCTGAAAATCCTAGAGCTTTGGTCTACCATTCTCTCCCTTTCTCCAAGGCTTTGGCTTCTTTTAACTCCCTCCTTACTTTGATTTCTCTCCCAGTCCCACCTGCCCCCCTTACTCTTTACCCCTTCCCCTTTCCTTTTCCCTTTCCAGGGTTCTCCTTCACCTTTTTCTCCCATTCCTTGCTGGTTTCTCATTAAAGGTTCAAAGGCTGCCGAGGCAGTAAAATGTAATTAGACTCTTGCTGCGGGTGATGGTATCAGCTTGCCCTGTTGACTGGCACTTGACTAAAAGCCTGCTTTTTCCTCCAGCACTGTGATTGAGTTTCCCTCCCTTGGCCATCCAAGCTCTCTCTGCCCAACTCTAAAGTCCTAAGCAGTCACAAATCTGCAACACAGCCAGAAGCACCTGCTAATACAAACCAGCAACCTTAATGAGAAAAGCATTCATTCCCAGTGTGGCAGGTAACTCACTTAACCCCTTGTGCACCGTGGAAGTAGGGGGATGCTCATCTCAGATTTCCTTCCTAGAGACTGTCAGTTCTGCCTGCCTGTTGGCTAGAACATTTCATGCTTCTGGTACATTGGAGATGAAATGCCCAGGGATTGCAAGGAATAGATGTTATGCAGGCTTCTTCCCTTCTACTTTAGATATTGCAAATGTTAAGAATGTACCCCTGTATGCTGCAAATACTGATGAAGACAGTAGGTTCAAGGAATACAAAATACTTTTGAAACTCCAAATGAATGAAGATGAGTTTAGGAAAGGAAAGTTTACTATAATCACATAAGGGGAAAAAATGAATTAAATCAGGTTCTCCAGTCAGAAAAACTGGAATATGGCAATTAAGATAGCACCAGGAGGTTTGCGATAAGCAAATGGAATACATAAAATAGATCTCCACTGATATAAAGATGTTTTGCTGCAATGTCCACTTTCTCAGCAAATTACTCATGATTTCCTGACCTCATCATAATTCTGTGCAACTCAGGAGCTAGTTTTCTAAATAAAAAAATGAGAAAAGAGCCATTTGCCATTGTTTCTGATTTAATCAGAACAGTGTAATATTTGGTTGGCCAAGAGCATTTTGTATTTAATTGTGTAGAAATTTACTTAGAAATGTCCTTATTTTACACAATCACATCTCCTCAGCTTGTTTCTATCCTGAACAAAAAAATCTGTGAGAATATACAGGCTCATCTAATATTTCTGTATCATTTAATTCCATTTATTTCAGGTATTTTGAAGATTATTCTCTCTGCAAGACACTGCTAGGCCCTAAGAACAAAAAATATAGAAGTGAAATTAGAGCTTATATTCTGCTAAAAGAGAATACCTACAACACATATATGAGAGTAAAGCAATGCATACAAAAAATAAATATGAAGTAATCATGGGTCAGGAGTTGGAGGTTAATACTAATAGGAAGTATCTAGAAAAGCTTCCTGCAGTTTGGTAAATCCCAATAGGTACTGGAGCAGACATACTATTATCACCTACATAATGAAATTTCTAAGACTTCCCAAAAGCCTATAACCCCAAAATGTCTCCCTTATCCAAGTGCCTAAAATTTCAACATTAAAGAATTAGTCATTAAGTTTTTATCAGCCTCTAACACTTCTGTATAAAGTAGTTTATCAGGTCCCTCCTTCTAGAACCAAACATAAGACATTCCGGGGTGAGGAAATGCATGGAAAGAAGTAGAAGAGGTCCAAATCTTGTCCAAGCTTAAACCCAAAAAAACAGAAATATATGAAGAATTTATAATCATGCACTTAAATGGCTCCAAACTTGTAGCTATTCAAAAATTTCAAGCATCATGTTCTATGTATTTATAATATGAAATAATGATATTAGCAAAGAAAACTAGGTAGTGTTAACTTTTCAACAAAGTCTTCCTTTTGTTAGATGACCATGGATAATCTTACTCCATTTTTAGTAGAAGGCAGAGAGTATATTATTTCACCAAGTCTCCATTAAGAATGGCAAGTTTCTGGACACCACTACACATCTGTCAGATTGGCTAGAATGACAGAGAAAGATAATGCAGGATGTTGGAGGGCATGTGGGAAAACAGGGACACTGATGCATTGTTGGTGGAATTGTGAATACATCCAGAATACATTGTGAATTTGGAACTATGCTCAAAAAGTTATCAAACTGTGGATACCCTTTGACCTAGTAGTGTTATTACTGGACTTATATCCCAAAGAGATCTTAAAGAAGGGAAAGGGACCTGTATGTGCAAGAATGTTTTTTTTTTAATTAATTTTATAATTACAACATTTTTGACTGTACATATGCATAGGTAATGTTTTACAACATTATCCCTTGTACTCCCTTCTCTTCCGAATTTTTCCCCTCCTTCCCTCCACCCCCTCCCCTAGATGGTAGGCATTCCCATACATATCAAATATCTTATAGTATATCCTAGGTACAATATATATGTACAGAACTGAATTTTGTCATTGTTGTTGTTGCAAAGGAAGAATTGGATTCGAAAAGTAAAAATAACCTGGGGAGAAAAACAAAAAATGCAAACAGTTTACACTCATTTCCCAGTGTTTCTTTGGGTGTAGCTGATTCTGTCCATCGCTGATCAATTGGAATTGAATTAGATTTCTCTGTGTTGAAGATATCCACTTCCATCAGAATACATCCTCATACAGTATCATTGTTGAAGTGTATAATGATCTTCTGGTTCTGCTCATTTCACTCAGCATCAGTTGATGTCTCTCCAAGCCTCTCCATATTCATCCTGTTGGTCATTTCTTACAGAACAATCATATTCTATAACATTCATATACCATAATATACCCAACCATTCTCCAGTTGATGGGCATTCATTCATTTTCCAGTTTCTAGTCACTACAAAAAGGACTGCCACAAACATTTTGGCACATACAGGTCCCTTTCCCCTCTTTAGTATTTCTTTGGGATATAAGCCCAGTAGTAGCACTGCTGGATCAAAGGGTATGCAGTTTGATAACTTTTTAGGCATAATTCCAGATTGCCCTCCAGAATGGTTGGATTCTTTCACAACTCCACCAACAATGCATCAGTGTCCCAGTTTTCCCACAGCCCCTCCAACATTCATCGTTATTTGTTCCTGTCATCTTAGCCAATCTGACAGGTGTGTAATGATATCTCAGAGTTGTCTTATTTTGCATTTCTCTGATCAGTAGTGATTTGGAACACTCTTTCATATGAGTGGAAATAGTTTTAATTTCATGATCTGAAAATTGTCTGTTAATATCCTTTTACCATTTATCAATTGGAGTATGGCTTGATTTCTTATAAATTAAAGTCAATTCTCTGTATATTTTGGAGATGAGGCCTTTATCAGAACGTTTAACTGTAAAAATGTTTTCCCAATTTGTTACTTCCCTTCTAATCTTGTTTGCATTCATTTGTACAAAAGCTTTTTAATTTGATGTAATCAAAATTTTCTATTTTGTGATCAATAATGATCTCTAGTTCTCCTTTGGTCACAAATTCCTTCCTCCTCCACAAGTCTGAGAGGTAAACCATCCCATGTTCCTCCAATTTATTTATGATTTCATTCTTTATGCCTAAATCTTGGACCCATTTTGATCTTATCTTAGTATGTGGTGTTAACTGTGGGTCCATGCCTAGTTTCTGCCATACTAATTTCCCGTTTTCCCAGCAGTTTTTGTCAAATAATGAATTCTTATCCCAAAAGTTGGGATCTTTGGGTTTTTCAAACACTAGATTGCTATTTTTATTCACTATCTTGTCCTGTGAACCTAACCTATTCCACTGATCAACTAGTCTATTTCTTAGCCAATATCAAATGGTTTGGTGATTGCTGCTTTATAATATAATTCTAGATCAGGTATAGCCAGGCCACCTTCATTTGATTTTTTTTTCATTAATTCCCTTTATATTCTCGACCTTTTGTTCTTCCATATGAATTTTGTTGTTATTTTTTCTAGGTCATTAAAATAGTTTCTTGAGAGTCTGATTGGTATAGCACTAAATAAATAGATTAGTTTAGGGAGTATTGTCATCTTGATTATATATTCGCTGGGCCTATCCAAGAGCATTGAATGTCTTTCCAATTATTTAAATCTGACTTTATTTTTGTGGCAAGTGTTTTGTAATTTTGCTCATATAATTCCTGACTTTCCTTTGGTAGATATATTCCCAAATATTTTATACTTTCAACAGTTATTTTGAATGGAATTTCTTTTTGTATCTCTTGCTGTTGTATTGTGTTGGTAATGTATAAAAATGCTGAGGATTTATGTGGATTTATTTTGTATCCTGCAACTTTGCAAAAGTTATGACTTATTTCTAATAGCTTTTTAGTAGAGTCTTTGGGGATCTCTAAGTATATCATCACATCATCTGCACAGAGTGATAGTTTGATTTCCTCATTTCCTACTCTAATTCCTTGAATCTCTTTCTTGGCTCTTATTGCCTAGGCTAGCGTTTCTAGTACTATATTGAATAGTAATGATGATAGTGGGCAACCTTGTTTCACTCCTGATCTTACTAGGAAAGGTTCCAGTTTATCGCCATTACATATGATGTTTCCTGATGGTTTTAAATATATGCTCCTTATTATTTTAAGGAATAGTCCATTTATTCCTATACTCTCAAGTGTTTTTAGTAGGAATGGATTTTGGATTTTATCAAATGCTTTTTCTGCATCTTTTGAGATGATCATATGGTTTTTGTTAATTTGGTTATTGATATACTCGATTATGCTAATAGTTTTCCTAATATTGAACCAGTCCTGCATTCCTGGTATAAATCCCACTTGGTCATAGTGTAATATCCTGGGGATGATTTTCTGTACTCTTTTTGCTAATATTTTATTTAAGATTTTAGCATCAATATTCATTAGGGAGATTGGCCTATAATTTTCTTTCTCTGTTTTTAGCCTACCTGGTTTAGGTATCAGTACCATGTCTGTGTCATAAAAGGAATTTGGTAAGACTCCTTCAATCCCTATTTTTTCAAATAGTTCATATAGCATTGGAGTTAATTGTTCTTTAAATGTTTGGTAGAATTTACATGTAAATCCATCTGGTCCTGGGGATTTTTTCTTAGGGAGTTGGTTAATAACTTGTTCTATTTTTTTTTCTGAAATGGGACTATTTAGACTATTTACTTCTTCCTCTGTTAATCTGGGCAAGCTATATTTTTGAAGGTATTCTTCCATTTCATTTAAGTTATCGAATTTATTGGCATAAAGTTGGGCAAAGTAGCTCCTAACTATTGTTCTAATTTCCTCTTCATTAGTGGCGAGTTCTCCCTTTTCATTTTTAAGACTAACAATTTGCTTTTCCTCTTTCCTTTTTTTAATCAGATTTACTAAGGTTTTGTTTATTTTGTTGGTTTTTTCATAGAACCAACTCTAAGTTTTATTAATTAATTCAATAGTTTTTTTACTTTCAATTTTATTAATCTCTCCTTTTATTTTTAGAATTTCAAGTTTTGTGTTTGTCTGGGGGTTTTTAATTTGTTCCTTTTTCTAGCATTTTTAGTTGTAAGCCCAATTCATTAACATTTTCTTTCTCTATTTTATGCAAGTAGGCTTCTAGAGATATAAAATTTCCCCTTATTACTGCTTTGACTGTATCCCACACATTTTGGTATGATGTCTCATTATTGTCATTTTCTTCA
Source organism: Sminthopsis crassicaudata (assembly GCF_048593235.1). Lineage (NCBI taxonomy): Eukaryota > Metazoa > Chordata > Mammalia > Dasyuromorphia > Dasyuridae > Sminthopsis > Sminthopsis crassicaudata. The sequence goes on from NC_133618.1 coordinate 560,181,821, forward strand.
GGGAAGTTATTAATTATGTCTATGATTTGCTGTTTCACCCAATCATTCTTTAGTATGAGATTATTTAGTTTCCAATTATTTTTTGGTCTATTTTCCCCTGGCTTTTTATTGAATGTAATTTTGATTGCATTGTGGTCTGAAAAGGATGCATTTACTATTTCTGCCTTACTGCATTTGATTTTGAGGTTTTTATGTCCTAATATATGATCAATTTTTGTATAGTTTCCATGAATGGCTGAAAAGAAAGTGTACTCCTTTCTGTCTCCATTTAGCTTTCACCAAAGATCTATCATATGAAACTTTTCTAGTATTCTATTTACCTCTTTGACTTCTTTCTTATTTATTTTGTGGTTTGATTTATCTAATTCTGAGTGCAAGGTTGAGATCTCTTACTGTTATAGTTTTGCTGTCTATTTCTTCATTGTGCAGTCCTCTTTGTAGTGGCCAGAAACTGGAAACTGAGTGGATACCCATCAATTGGAGAATGGCTGAATAAATTGTGGTATATAAATGCTATGGAATATTATTGTTCTGTAAGAAATGACCAGCAGAATGATTTCAGAAAGGCCTGGAGAGACTTACATGAACTGATGTTGAATGAAATGAGCAGGACCAAAAATCATTATATACTTCAACAACAATACTATATGATGATCAATTCTGATGGACGAGGCCCTCTTCAGCAATGAAATGAACCAAATCAATCCCAATAGAGCAGGAATGAACTGAACAGCTACAGCCAGCGAAAGAACTCTGGGAGTTGACTATGAACCACTACATAGAATTTCCAATCCGTCTATTTTTGTCCGCCTGCATTTTGGATTTCCTTCACAGGCTAATTGTACACAATTTCAAAGTCCAATTCTTTTTGTACAGCAAAACAATTGTTTGGACATGTGTACATATGTTGTATTTAATTTATACTTTACCATATTGAACATGTATTGGTCAACCTGCCATCTGGGGTGGGGTGGGGAGGAGGGAAAAAATGAGAACAAAAGGTTTGGCAATTGTCAAAGCTGTAAAATTACCCATGCATATATCTGGTAAATAAAAACTATAATTAATAAAAAAATTTTTAAATAAAAATAATTAAATAGCAGATTTCCAGAAAAAAAAAAGGCAAGTTTATGAGAATAGAAAAGTGAAGCCACATGCCAGTTATTTTGTCAGCTTTAATTCCACTTTATTTCTCAGTGAGTACATCTCTCTCTTGTACTTTTCCCACTTTCCACTCCCCTTTTGTAAACTCCCTCTTCCGACCTATGTTCTATTCTCAATTGGCCACAAACTATTTGTATGACCTTGAAAAAAATCCCTTACCTTCTCAGTGATGGAAGCCAATAGTATCAAACTCAGATAGAAACAGGGGCCACTAAATTGTGCACATAAAGGATCCCCAAGGAACATTGACTTAAAAAACATTGTGTTCTATTGTACTTTTGTGGGTTTGATTTTTTAAATGTTTCCCTATTACATTTTAATCTGGTTCTATTACATCCAGCAGATCATGTATTTGACTCTTCTATAATAATCTTTGCAGAGAAAAAGCAAAGCTGTCTTGGTAGAGGAGGTTCTCTTATGTGGGAGCTTTTTTTTTTTAATAATAATAGCTTTTTATTTTTCAAAATACATGTAAAGATAGTTTATAACATTCACCCTTACAAAACCTTGTGTTCAAATTTTTCTCACTCCCTTGCCCTCCCCTAGAGAGCAAGTAATCCAACATTGTTTAAACATGTGCAATTCTTCTAAACACATTTCCATAATTATCATGCTGCACAAGAAAAATCAGATCAAAAGGTAGAAATAAATGAAAAAGGAAAAAAAATAAGCAAACAACAACAAAAAAGGTGAAAATACTATGCTGTAATCCATATTCAGGTCCCAAAGTCCTCTTTGGATGCCTATGGCTCTCTCCATCACAAGTATATTGGAACTGGCCTGAATCACCTCATTGTTGAAAAGACCCAAGGCCATCATAGCTGATTATCACATAATTTTGTTGTTGCTGTATACAATGATCTCCTGGTCCTGCTCATTTCACTTAGCATCAGTTCATATAAGTCTCTCCAGAGATCTCTGAAATCATCTGCTGATCATTTCTTGTAGAACAATAATATTCCATAACATCTATATACCATATCTTATTCAGCCGTTCTCCAACTAATGGACATTTACTCAGTGCAGACCACTCTAGTATCTTTGCCAAGAAACCCCATTGACAGTAATATCATGCCATGATCCACAGGGCCATAATTGAATAACAATAAACAACATCAGACCCAAAACATAATGCTGGATGCTATAGGTAAATATATTGAGATATATAACTACATATAAATAATTTCACAGGTATGGATGTTACATAATCCCTACTCTTAAGAGATCATCAAGAAATGTATAATGAAATAAAGAGTAAAGTGATAAAACCATATTCTTTCATGTTTCACTTTTCTCTTTAGGAGTACTTTGTAGAACATATATGGAACCTGGTACTTAGGTATGAAATTTACATTTTATGGAGAATATTAATTAATAAGCTGGAACTCTCCTATCCTTTTTGTCTTTTTACCCCCAACTGCACTCATATTACTACATACAACTCCACATTCTGTGCAGTCCAATTACACAGGTCTCCTTACTGTTCCTCACCTCCAGACATTCTCACTGGTTACCTCCAAGTCAGCTATAATCTCCTGCCTCATCTCCATCTTCTACCTTCCCTGGCTTCCTTCAAAGTCTCAGCTAAAGTTCTGCTTTCTACTTGAAGTCTTTTCCAGTCTTCCTTAATCTTATCTTATCTCTCTGAGATTAAGTCCTTTTTATCTCATTTTTTTAATATATCTTGTTTAGACAAAGTTATTTGTAGGTTGTTTTTCCTCTTAGATTGTGAGTTTCTAGAACAGGAATTGCTTTTCTGTTTCTTTAGGTTTCATTTTGTGTTTGTTTTTGTTTTTTTAATTTATACACACACACACACACACACACACAGTATAAACTTCCCTCTGTGGCTGGCACATTGTAAGACTGACAAATACAGAAGTAGCCATCTTGAAAGGTATGGGACTAAATATTTTACTATATGAACACCACCTATAGACTTGGAGATGGGCTATATAGACTTGTATCTTAAAGAAAAAAAAATGAATACAAAGAAAAGAATTGGTCCCTTCAAATATTTATAGGTATTGTCATGCATATTTTTTTAGTTTCTCCTCAAAGGAAAAAACATGAACTAATGCTTTATACTTAAAGGGAAGCAAGTTTCAATGAAATATTTGAAAATTTTCTCAGTAAGTAGAGCTGCTCACCACATTGTGTATATGTGTGTGTATATATATATATATATATATATATATATTTATATGCACATGTATATGTATGTATGCATATGAACATGCATATGTATGTAAATATAGATTATGTATATATATATATGACTATAAACAAAAGTATATCATATAAGTTTTACCATATGAAGCCAAAAATCTTTCATTTAGAGATGGATACCTGATTTTTCTTGTGCACCATGATAAATGTGGAAACAGATCATTTCAATTATAAAATATATACATTTCTTTTTCTTCCAATATTCCACACACTATTCTTTTTTTGTCCAGTAACTTTTTCAGAACATACATGTCTATAAAAGTTAAATGAGGATAAAACACCTGCAGCTTCCAATAATTTTGCCTAAATTGGAACTTCTTTTTCTCTCATGGGCAGTGACTTTTAAGATGGCATTTAAAATGCCCTGGAGTGAGGAACTTTTTTTGCCAGTAAACTATGGCCAGCAGAGAGCTAGTCCTTCCTTGGATTTAACTTGCTGATTGTTGACTTTGCTGATCGATCCTAGAAGGAAAATTTGAAGAAGAGGAATTAATGATAATCTCTAGCCAAAATTCACGGAGATTGGTTTTTCCTATCCAAAGCCCCATATTTGAAAATATATTTGAAACTATTATATCAATAACTTCCTCCTTAAGAGAAAAACTTTTTATTCCAAAGAAAAATAAGTTTTTGAACTAAAATTTGGTCATTTAGCTAGTAAGGGCTTCTAACTTAAAATACTGCTGTACTTTTAATTTTATTTTAACTATCTTCTTCCCATCCAATTCAATTTCTTTCTGTTCTAACAACTATGCCTGCCAGAACTTATTTCCTTTTTTTTTTTTTCAAATGTGTTCAAGGATGTGTTCATGGCCTCTGCCTGGTAAACAAAAAGGACCCAGACCATCCATAAAAAGACAGCGAAAACAGACTGTTATTTTTCTGAAGATCCCAAAGTAATTAAGATTCCTCAGTGGGGGGAAAAACCAAACATCTAATTTGCTTAACAAATTTGTCAGGTTCACCATCTGTATCACAACAAAACTCTGCCTTCCCAATTCTCTACTTCTTAACTCTGGGAACCTGACAGAAGAAGAGAATAGAGAATATATTACTGTGTTCATTGAACAGAGTCTTTTAGAGAAGATTGTCACTCAATATCTTCGATGGCACCCATGAATATTGGTGATTTTGTCAGATATTAGGTGACCTACAGAAAAACTAAATGCAACAGAACTTAAACAGCTAAAATTTAACTATTATGTTTTATTGATTATCTTAATATTTCCACAGAAAATGATCCAGATTCAGCTGCCCTTCAATAATGATTATTTTCCTTTGCTTTCATCTTTGATATTCCTAGTTCAGCTTAAGTTCCACCCTCTGAAGCAGTCCTTTCTAGCTTCTTCCCTTATCTGTAGTAACATCTCTCATATTATCTTCCATCTACTATTTATATTTTATATGAACTGAGTTTATCTACATGTTGTTTCACAGGAATTATTATTTGCCTTTCTTTATATTTCCAGTGTCTAACAGTGCCAAATACTTAGTAAGAGTTCAATTAATGCTTGCTGACTAACTGGGCTCAATAGATATTAACTTACTATGATTATTCTTAATACTCAATTAAAATTGTATAAATAGGTGCTTATAATAATTTTAATAGAAACTTATCAGAGAATGAAGAAGGCTATCAATCTGTCTTAGTGGGGTCTTAGTTTGAGTGAACACCAACCCATATTAGGGATATCTAGAAGGCAGCTGTAAGACTGAAGCTTAGGAAAGAGATGAGAGCTAGATGGATATATCTGGGAATTATCTGCAATTGAATGATAATTGAATTCATAGAGCTTTTAAGATCACCAGATGAAATAGTATGGAGGGAGGAGAGAAAAGGAATCAAGACAGAACCATGGGAGAAATCCATAGTGGGTATGTATGAAAAACAAGAAAAGAAGACAGAGAAAGAATGGTAGGACAGATGGGAAAAGAACAGATGAGAGCAATCATGAGAACCCAGAAGTAAAAGAGAATTTAGGTGGAACGACCAGCCTGTACATTTTCTAGTCCCATAAATTCACTCTTAGTTTCTACCACAAAAGCATGAAGCAGACTCAAAATTTAAAATTCAGTTTTCTCCAGTCATTCCCAGGAGGAAACTGAAGATCATTTCCTAGGGCTTTTTGCTAAGAATAAACGGTGATAGATTAATATCCAATCTATTGATAAAACACGGAAACTAATTGCCTTTTTGATGTTTTGTTTTTCCCCCCAAAACATCCATAGTTCATGAGTAGGTTGTAACAACATTATTGTATTATTAGGGTGTGCTATATATAAAATAATTTTAAATACTCTTCCATCCTTATATATTTTCCAATATTAAAAAAGACATTGGAGATTACATTTATCAAAATGTAATTTTCTTTATCAAAAAGTAATTTTTGGCAACTTTTAAGTGACTATGTTTGAATGCACATCTTTGTTGATTTTTGCCTAAAATCTACTTCATTAGTGTAGAAAGAATCATACTTTAAAATTTCCAGGACCTCTGAATTCATCCAAAGGGGCCTTACCTCTATCAACACATATCAGAAACTTTTCATACCTTCACAGAAGGGCTCCACAAAATGCTAGGACCAAAAACAGTATCACCTTAAAGCCAACCTGTTAATGAGTCTTCCCAAATTTAATTAAGCTTGTCCTTGGACAAAATCCATTTACAGACTGTTACTGGATTCATACCTGCAGTTCCCAGCTTGGTGGGACCTGCCAATATTTGTAGTCTATTAACAGCCCTTAAGAACCATGGGGTCAGCGCCACACCACAGCAAGCTATTGGAAAAATGCTCTAGCAGAAGAAAGAGAATCATATTCCAATTTTTCAGGAATAACAGCATGATTTGATAATTACTGAAGCAATCCATTTCTGTTCAAAGTAAATAGAATACAAGTTATTTTCTAAGTGATAACACAAATCTCCAAACTACACTTCTTTAGACATGTGCATGAGGTTTGTAATACCATTTTACCAACTACAAATAGTCTCTTTTTACTATGTTGCTTTAATGAACACCCAACTGTCCTATTAACACTTTGCTATAATGTTCTTTGAATTAAAATTCATACCATGAAAGGCAGCAAAAGTCAGACTATTTGGCAGAATAATGGAGGGGAAATTATTTAGGTTGTTCAAAACACAGAGGGGTCACTAATTACTGCATATTATTTTTTTTTTTAGTATTTTAACATCTAATATAAAGTCAAATTCTCCCCATGCACATACTCCCCAAGAGTACATTAGACACTTTTAGAAACTTCCTTAACTTTTTCAGAATGTCATAAAGATCCATTTTAGTAGTCTAAATGAAATGAATTTCAAGACGATCTATGCAAGCAAGACAATTTTCTAAAGCCATTAGGTACCAATATTGACTTGACAGTTTGCAGACACACACACACACACACACACACACACACACACACACACACACACACACACACACTTTGTTAAATACTTGGTCAGAGGAAAGAAGCTAGAACCTATTTTTCACTGCAACTTTTATCACTAGAGACTAAGCCTATTTGGAAGCCTGCTAAAGAGTTCTCATATTTGGCTCTTTGACTACCTTTTTTGTTCAAGCCTTTGCAATAGGATAATACAAGACAAGAATCTGTAACTCTCTATTTGTCCCCATGAAGGCATGAACCTATATATTTTCATATCATAACTTAACTTAATAATAATGTTGTTTACTTTTTGTTTTTGCTTTGTTTATTATTGTTATTTATAGTATGTACATTATGAACTTACTGGTACGCGTATGTACGTATGTCATGAATGTTGTTTGTACATATGCATTTGGATAGTCTTCCCTACTTAGATGGCACAGTTTATATAGCTCTCAGCCTGGCATCAGGAAGGCTCCTTTTTCTGGGTTCCAATCCAATCTCAGACATTTACTGGCAGTGTGACTCTTGAAAAGTCACCTAATCCCATTTACCTCAGTTTCCTCAACAGTAAAATGACTCGGAGAAGGAAATGGCAAAAGCATTCCAGTATCTCCGCCAAGAAAATGCCAAAAGGAGTCAAAGAGAGTCCGACATGACTGAATAACAACCAAATTCTTTCCTAAATATTGTTACCATAATTAGAATCTAGGATCATAAAAACCCAAATGCCAGTGCTTTTGTATGACTTAGTGTGACCCTTCAATTTATAGATGAAGAAAAGGAAAAATGAGTCATATTCAAAGGCCTAACTTCTAAATACATAGATGATGGATTGGTATAGTGGCAAGAGCCCTGAATTGGAAGCCAGAAGACCTCAGTCTGGATTCCAACCCTATTACTTATTATCTATGTGACCCCTGACTGTCAATTAACCCTTTGAGGGTCTCAATTTCCTCAAGCGCTAAATGAGGGGTATTGAAATAAATGCTTTCTAAGATCCCTTCTAGTTCCAAATCCTATGATTCAGAATGTCCCAAGAACTTCGCAAAAGGAAAAAATTTCTGACTGAAAAAGCTGCTTCTCCCAAGATTATTAGTAAGTGTGAAAGAATTGAAAAGTGAAAGTTGAGCCTGGAGGTGGGGAGGGACGGAAAGCGTATTTATTCTGGTGCAGACATTTTCTTGGCTCACTTTTAAAAGTGTAACTCCTCTTTTAAAGTTTTCAGTTCAAATTATGAAGAAAAAGCAGTCCAACCATTAGTTAAGTATACAGAGAAGTCACTGCATTGACTGAAAGTCAGGCCTCTAAGGCCAATTCTCCACTTAACTCACAATGTGACCCTTAATATTTTGGAGGGGTTAGATGGGGTAGGGACCTTCTTATGGAAAAACCTATTCAATTTGTTATTTCTAAAGTTATATGAAAGAAGCCATGATTATAAAGTTATTGGGCTGGACTTCCAGTAAAGACAGCAAAACAGTAAGAAAGCCCATAGAGATAGGTTCCCAAACCCCTTCACAGATTAAGAAAGATTATTCAAACCCCTACTCATCCCATCCAGAATGCTGAGGGAAGGACCAAGAATAAAAACACAAAAAGAGTAAAGACTAGAGACCCATCTTGGAAAGATTGTAAGGAGAAATGCTGCCTCAAGTGCTCCAGTGACCTATAACCCTAAACCAGTGCTGAGCTTACCCTGATATGCTGCTTTCCTCTTCATCTTCATCTATCCCTTGCATGTCCCCCAAAAGACTGGTTTGGGGAGATAAGGGGCAGTGGGAACCTTTTTCTACTTAGTCCTCTCAGTTCACCTGCTTCATTTAGGATCTTTGACTCCATGGATGATCTTGGAATGACCTGGCACCCTGTCAGAGAATCCAGGTCTGAGCAGAAGAAGTGGCAGCCCCCAGCTTCATCTTTCCAGTGCTGGTCAAAGCATGATGAATGGTCTAACCTGTCTTGCCCTACCTTAGCCAAGGGTGCCAGAGACTTTACTCCTCAATATCTATCTTTCACAATCAGGATATAGCTAGAGCATAAAAGTCATGTGGACTCCCTGTTGCAATGCTGAACGCTCCTCAGTCAGGGATAGACCTTCCCCCATTCCCATCTCCTGGAAAATCCTCCCTTGACATCATAGTCTCTCTTTCATCTACTTCAGCCTTTTGGATGGCAATCAGTGTCATTCCCTTTTCCTCCAAAAAATTGCATATTCTAATTACATGATTGCATTGTTTGGAAACTCAGAGCTGATTTCAAAGAAAAATAAGATCTGAAAGAATTTATCATAAAAAACCCAATAAAGGAATCCTTAGAAGAGAAAGAGGAAATATGAACTAACTGAACAATGATTGACTATCCAAAATCATAATATACTTTGTCCATGAATTACCTTTGGCTAATATTTAATATAAATATGCCTAGAAAAAATAGGTTATTGTAAAAGAAAATTTTCAAATTGGTGCTTGAAAAATGTATATTTTAAGGATTAGCTCAAGAAGGTAAAGAATATCCCAAAATCTATATCTACCGATGAAAATGTATTTGATAGAGGAACAACAATAAAAAGAAAAGAAAAATTGAAATGGGGAATGACAATTCTAAGAATAATACTCTTCCATTTAAAATTGTTTAAAAGAGATAAAAAATCACAGCAAATAAAAGAATTAACAGCTTCTAAATTACAGAAATATATTTCACTAATTGAAAAAGAACTAGAACTGTGAAAGACTGATCCCCTTTAGATAGGATGAAGTAAATTTTTTTAAAAATTGGGTTTTTTTTAAGAAAGAAAAGAAAGGAATAATTACTATTTACAATGAAAAGGAAAAAAGAATAAATATTTTCATGTAGCATTTACTATGTGCCAGACTTTGTGAAAAGTTCCTTTTTATTTTCATAGTTAATGATATATATACTAAAATAACATCAGACTATTCAAAAAACAACAGAGCAAAAACATCTAAGTTGAATACAATTTAGAACTTATAACAATAAATGTAAATGGTTGCAATTCTATTAAAAGAAATAAGATTACAAAATATAGAATAAAATTTGTTGATATGCTGTTTAGATATGTGAAAATATGTGTGTTTATTATTCAATTTTAATGCAGAAGTTGTTCTAAAATAGAGAGGAGAATCTGCATCTAAAATTTAATTAGTATAAGAAACTCTAAAAGAAGAAAACTCCTTCTATCAATACAGGTTAGAATTTTCTCAGAAATTTACAGTTCTAAAGTACAGCCTGGATCACTGAGAGATTAAATTATTTACTCAGGATCACATAGCCAGTATGTGTTAGAGAAAAAATTTAAACATAAGTTTTCCTGGTACTAAGGCAATATTCCATTCACTATGCTATGTTGTATATCATATAATTATATGTTTAAAGTTTTTTTTAAAGCAAAAGTTGTAGAAATTGCAGCTGAGAAAATGCAATTTAAATTAAGAAAAACTGAAAGAGAAACACAAGGACATTTCATAATAAAAAAGGAAAAATAAATGACAGATAAATATATTATTTCTTAATTCATACAAACATGGATAATTCAACAGTTAATTCATACATGAAAGATATACAGACAATAAAAAATTCACAAAATCACATTATAAAATTCTACTTTCAAAATATGAAAATTCACATTGAAATTTGATAATAAAATATTAAAAGCTAATACCCACTCAGCAAGTTATAATTATTAGATATATAAAGATAATTATATGGAAGAAATAAGGGCTACAAATTAATTTCATATACACTTTAAATGCATGTGAAAATAAAACTTATGATGTCACAAAAAATCTCTAAATTAATTCAAAAAAGTCAAAATTACACAATCCTGTGTTTTCTAACTACATTGTAAGAAACTTAGAAATAATTAACAATAAAATGACTCAAAAGTTTAAAATTATATAGAAACTAAAAATAACTGTTGTTTTCTTTAAAGAAAAAATCAAAAGTACAACAGAATATTTAAATGACTCATGATTATATAATTTATGAAAAATGAATGGATAAAAACAAAGATACCTCTTTTGGAAAAATTGATCTCAATTATGTGCCTCCTGTGTAAGAAAAGGAAACAACAGGCTCCAGAAAAAAGAACAATATAATAATCTAGAAAAAGTTTTAAGAGAGAAGTTTTAAAACCTACAAATTGATAAATTATTAATAAATTTCATCAAAAGTGAGAGAAAAATTCAAATTAATAAAATTGTAAGTGAAAAAAACACAGATGATTACAAACACCAAAGATATTTTTAAATTTTATTAGGAAACATAATACAGAGCTACATTCAAAGAAAAAGACTTTAACTAATAGGCAATTTTCTATGAAAAAACAAATTTCTAAAACATACAGTAAGAAATAAATGTTATAAATAGATCAATCATGGATTAGAAAATAAAATCTCATCAAAGAATTGCCCCTAACCTCCAGATTTAGTCAAGCTTTCTAAAAAGAAATAATTCTTATGTTCTATATTATTCATATAGAAAAACATGCACCATTTCTCAGTACTTTTTTATGAGATAAGTATGCTATTATTTTTTTAATTCCTCAAAGAAAACCCCAAAAGGAGAAATTATTGACATAATAGAATTGCAAAAAGTTAATACTAAATAGACCACAGAATATAACAAAATATCAAGAAAATTTTTCATCATGGCCAATTTTGGATTTACATTTGACATAGAAAGTTAGCTCAACATCCTAAGTCATATAAATAAAAATAGAACATTGAAAATATTTATATAAATATGTTCAGGAAAAAATTGTAATAACAAAGTTTTAAAATAGAAGGGGAGGAGTTTTTTTCCTCATAGTAATTGAGTATTAATCTATCTGGGACCTGAAAGACAGCTATGACGCTAGAATAATAAAAACAAAGGAAAAAATTATATCTTTCTATGTAATCATTCATAGAACATGAAAATAAATAATTATTACAAAATAGTGATGAGTCCCCCCAACTGAACCCTATCAAAAAAAATCAGAAAATATGACTATTATAGTAACAACTTGCATATCCATAGCATTCTAAATTTTATTTAAATTTAAATTACTTTCCTTACATGATTTCACTGGATTCCAAACAACATCAGTGTGAAGTAAATAGTTACATCAATTAATTGTTCAGTAGTTTCAATAGTGTCCACCTCTTCATTTGGGGTTTTCTTAACAACTCCAGGCACTTCTTTCTCCAGCTCATTTTACAGATGAGGAAACTGAAGCAAATAGGGTTAAGTGATTTGTGCAGAGTCGCATAGCTAGCAAGTATCTGAGTCTAGATTTGAACTCATAAAAATGATTCCAAGCCTCATATTCTAAGGTTCAGAGATGCTGTTAATCATAAAACATTGAAAAATGATGTTGTGAGACTTGGATTTGCAACCTCATTATTCATTAGGTATGGACAAGTTACTTCCCTTCTTGGAGCCTGTTCTCTCATCTGTAAAATGGTCATAAAAATATTTGCACTACTTCAAAAAGATTTTTTTAATTTTTTTTAAATTTTATTATATATATATTTTATAATATTATCCCTTGTATTCATTTTTCCAAATTATCCTCCCCTCCCTCTACTCCCTCCCCCCGATGACAGGTAATCCCATACATTTTACATGTGTTACAATATAACCTAGATACAATACATGTGTGTAAATACCATTTTCTTGTTGCACAATAAGCATTAGATTCCGAAGGTATAAGTAACCTGGGCAGACAGATATTAGTGCTAACAATTTACATTCGCTTCCCAGTGTTCCTTCTCTGGGTGTAGTTATTTCTGTCCATCATTGATCAACTGGAAGTGAGTTGGATCTTCTTTATGTTGAAGATTTCCACTTCCATCAGAATACATCCTCATACAGTATTGTTGTTGAAGTGTACAGCGATCTTCTGGTTCTGCTCATTTCATTCAGCATCAGTTGATGTAAGTCTCTCCAAGCCTCCCTGTATTCCTCCTGCTGGTCATTTCTTACAGAGCAATAATATTCCATAACCTTCATATACCATAATTTACCCAACCATTCTCCAACTGATGGACATCCATTCATCTTCTAGTTTCTAGCTACAACAAATAGAGCTGCCACAAACATTTTGGCACATACAAGTCTCTTTCCGCTCTTTAGTATTTCTTTGGGATATAAGCCCAGTAGTAGTACTGCTGGGTCAAAGGGTATGCACAGTTTGATAACTTCAAAAAGATTTTTAAATGACAAAAGCACTTGACAAATCTGAATATAGTTTACAAATAAGATATATTACTGTTGTACATATAATAAGTCTCAGAGTAAGGATACAAACTCAGGGATCTCTTGATTCCAAGTCTCAAAAGTCCACTATTTCAAAAAATTCACAGATGATAAATCCACAAAGAAATAAAGGAAACAATTGGAAAACCCCCTACCTTTTAAATTTCCCACCATGAAACTATTTCCTCTAAAAATAACCACTCTCAGAGGTCAAATATTGAGCTAGTTAGAATACTAGAAAAATGTTATGTTCTTAAGTTTTCACATGTTTCACTATCCCTATAAAATCACTCACCCTTTGCAAGATGGATTTAAAAGAAAATGTACTTTTTACTAGCTATTGCTTACGATTTAACATTTAATTGCAAAGTGCTTAGTAATTTTCAATCACAGATATGTTGTAAAGTCATTATGCTTGCTAATGATTTGAGCTTAGTAAGAATTACTGAAAAGTAGTAATATTTTATTACAAAATATATATTTAAACAACTTAATATGAGCAATAAAAATAGTTTAAGGAAAGAGAAATTGCTCTATGATATTCCTTTACTCTTGGATTTCATATTACTTAGAAAGCCACAGAAATGTCAAGGAGTCTTAGAGGATATCTAGACTAATTTACAACATTCAGAAATCCTCTTCACATTATCCATAGGAAATACTCATTCAGTTCTCCTGAATAGTTCCAGGGATAATAAATTCACTATCCAACTAAGCATTCCATCCCATTTTCAATAACTCTAATTTTGAGGAAGTTTTTTCTTTCTATTGAGACCAAATCTACCTCTTTATTATTCCAAAAACTGATCTGAAATAAGGCAGAAAAGTCAATCCTTCTACATGATTTCTTCATAAGTTAGAAGGCTATGGCCACACAGACAGACCAACACAAGCACACACAATTTCACACATACACACACACTGTCCTCCCATCTCCAAGTTAATTATCTCCAGCTCCTTCTACTTATACCTATAGAAAACAAATTTAACTCTTCTCACTGCAATTTCAATTCATTTCAAATAGATCACCAATTTTATATTGTCTTCTATAAATGCTACATGAATATTATATATTATATATATAATATAAAAAGATATTTTTAAAATAATAATTCTTTTATTTACCAAAACCATAGAGATCTTAGCAAATAGGGACATTTACTCATCTATCACCTATACTAATAGGAGAATGATGACATGTATAATCCAAAATTGTGACTTGAGAAGACATGACATAATGTGATTCTTGTCATAGCAGATTAAACTTCATAGTACTTTGCATTGACTTGTGTTAATGCTAATTTGTATTCTCTGAGTAGATATTACAGAACAAGAGAGAGTTAAGTCTTCACTAAAACTATGCCATTCTTTGAACCTCATTCTCTTCTCCTGGATACTCTCTCCCTTGGGTTTTTGTGATACTATTCTTTGTTCTCCTACCTTTCTCAGTTTTATTTGCTGGATGCCCGCTATCTGCGAGAGTACTCCAAAGTTCTTTCTTCTTTCTACACTCCAATAGTTAGTGAACTCATTGATTCCCATGGGATTAATAATCATCTCTATGTGGGTGTTTTTCAGATATCTGTATAGCTCTCCCAATTTCCAGTCCCTATCATAAATTGTCAATTGAACATTTTAAACTAGATTCCTCTGAGCATCAACAACTAAAACAGAACTCATTTTTCTCCTCATCAAAGTCATGTACCTGTTTCTGTTGAAGGCATCCCCATCCTTTCAATTTCCCAGGTTCATAATTTCACTATTAAATTTGACTCCTCAATCTCTTTCACACCATATACCTAATCAGTTGCCAAATTTTGCCATTTCTATCTCACTAACATATCTCACATTCATCTTCTCTCTACTTATATGATAGCCACTTTAGGTCCAGCTCTGATCATTTCTTACCTGTACTAGTGCAAAGATCCCCTAATTGTCTTTCTGTTATAAATCTCTTTTTACTCCAATTTATCCTCACACAGCTGCCAAAGTGATCAGCCTAAAATCTGGATCTGACCATCTTGCTCTCCTATTTGGTAAATTTCATTGACTCCCCAAAGTCTCTGCTTGGCATCCTAATTTTATTAAATATTATTCCCCTTCATCTACTCTGAAGTCAGTAAATCAATCAGCATGCATTTATTAAATGCCTACAATGTTCAGGCACTGTGCTAAGTGCTTGGAATATGAAGACAAAAAAATTAAATAATCCCTGATCTCACAGAGTTTATATTTTGTGGGAAGGACCAAATTGTCCTACATTCCTCTCAAATAGTACTTTCTTTCCTATCTTTTTCTTTGTTCTGGCTTTCTATCATTCCCAGAAGTCATGCCTTCTTCATCTCTTCCTCTTAAGATTCCTGTTCCCTTTCAAACTCAAGTAATGCCTGATTTAAGAACCTTTCCCAACTTCCCAGCTTCCATAAGTGTCCTTGTATTTTTTTAACTATACTTATACATGTACTTGTTATCTTTCTCAATAGAATGTCAGTTATCTAAGAACTCCAACTGCTTTTTTTTTCTTGACATTTCCTTTCTAGCACCTACCTATTTTTTCTGGATCATAATAGATGCTTATGAAGTGCTTATGGTTTGATTGGCTCACATTCACTAAAGCAGAAATTCTATGTATAGGAAATAGAGTTCTCTAATTAGAAATTATTCAATTATTCTGTTTTTTTATTACAATGTGTCCAGTTTTAGGTTTGATTCCAATGTTTTTTGTCAAAGATCAAGATTTCTCTCACTTTGTAATATTCTAACCACAATTTCCACATTCAAAGTAAAGAAGTAATTTCTTTGTCAGAAAACTGTTTGAACAGCCAAATGTTAGCCTAAAAAGAACTTAGAGATCACTTAGTCTAACACATCCTCCTTTCAGATGAAGAAACTGAGGGACAGTTAAATGAAGTAACTTGAACACTATACAAGATAATGGCAAGCCCAAAAGTAGAACCTGGTCTTCTGGCTTATAAATCACAATTCTTTTTATCTTGTTAAATATTCCTAAATCTTGTACAAAAATTGTGCTGGGCAGCAGTGGCTCAGAAGTACATTTGAAGGAAATGTTTGGTATATTCGAAAGAACACTGGATTGGGAAAGAAAACTGAGTTCTAATTTTGGTTCTGCCCTTTACTGGTTATGGACAAGTTAACTACCTTCCTTGAGCTTCATTTCCATATTACTAATCTAGGGACAGCAGCATTTGTACCTGATTGCTGTTAGGGCCCCATAAAATAATATTGGCAAAGCCCTTCAATTATAAAGTACTATTTGAAGGTGACTATTAATGAAAGGTTTAAACAAATTAACAGAGGGTGGAACAAGCATAGATTTGCCTGTTTACATAAATACCAAGCTATCCTAAAATTGTAGCAGGAATTTGGAAATTTTTATTTTTTAAAGTCTTCTGTGGCATTTGTGACAGCCCCAGATGGCAGAATCTTTGGCAACACAGGTATCCAAAATAGCAGGTCCATGCCAGGCAGAGATTTTCCATAGACATAAAAACTAACAAATTTAGAAGAAAAAAAAGGACTTCTCTGCTTCTCTTGGCAAAATATCTTTGAGAGAAAATGCACAAAATAACCAAAATCCTAGTAGTATTCTGTCTATAAGTTCAGTCCAACCTACTATTTTTATAAACTAGTGACATAGGACAAGAGAGGCACACCTGATCATTCCAGACTGTTGAGTTAAGAGCAGATGTTAGGAAAATAACTTTTTTCCACATAAGAATTGTAATAAATCTGGAGAAAGGCAGAGAAGGGTGAAAAAAAAGTGAAAACTAGAAGGCACATTTCAAACACAATTAACAGTTCTCCAGAGACACTAGTCTTTTTGACCAGAGCCATGATTTCATTGGCATAAGAAACTGATTGCAAGGAAACATCCTCTGCAAATGCAAGTCAGTACCTGTTGTGCAATTTTTTAGAGAATTCCCTGAACCACTGAGATGTTGAGTGACTCAACCACGATCACACAGTCACCATGTGTTAGAGACATATCTTCCTGACATTAACACCTTACTTTCTACCATACAAACTTCTTATCTGGGGACTAGAGAGTTAAACAGCCCTTCCCAATCAAATCATGGATTTCAGATACTACAAATCCAGTAGACACATTGTGACTGGCTACCCTCAACCCTATGATTAGTTCTTAGTGGAGTTAACAGGGAAAAATTAGATAAATGGGATGGATAGATTGATAGATCACAGATAGATAGATGGATGACAGGTAGAAAGATAGATAATACATAGATGATAAAGATATGGAAGGGGCAGTATGGAGCAGTGGAAAAAATAAAATACAGGGAAAATCCTACTTCTGGCATTCAATTCTGGGGTATCCATGGGCAAGTCAATTTATGTGGTTTGAGATATAGTTTTTTCAGGAAAAAAATAGTAATTTTCCTTGATCACATAACTAGGATATGTCATAGGCAGATTGGAAAGCTCGGTCCTCCTGAATCTAAAGCTAGGTCACTATTCACAACTCCCTTCTGCCTCTCACATTTATAAGCCAACTAACCATGTACCTTTTCAGTATCTTAATTTCTTCAAATCTAAAATTGATAATGAAATTCTTATTGCTTCCGACATAAAGGTGCCATAGAGAAAAGAGTTGGACAAGAGTGTGTTGCTCTCATTATAAAAACCTAAACATTATATGAGGTTATTGGATTAAAACCTCACAGATAATGTAGATCAATCTGCTTATTCTGAGATAAGTCAATGAGATCCAGAGAGCTGGATTCAAGCAAAACTGTCCATATCCAGTATTCTTTCTGACCAACTTCATGGTATTTTCTTGTACTCCTGCCTCCACCTCCACCTCCATTGAGGTATTCTTAATCTGCCCTCACCCCAACTTCTGATTAGTGAGCATTCATTATAACTAGTCCAGCCCACCCCCTTGTGCATGCATCTTTTTTTCAGAGTTTATTTTTATTATTGAAATTTGTTTTATTTTTATGTGTAACTTGCTATTCCTTTCAAATATATAATAAAGTTATCATGTATTTTTTTCCTTTATCTTCTCTCTCCCCTCTAACCCTAGAGATTACTACCATTACACTTACACACACACACATACACACAAATGTAAAATCATTCTATACATACTTCTGTTTATCAGTTCCTTCTCTGTATATAGTGTCCTGCTATATATGTCCTTTGTAGTTAATTTTGGTATTTATAATAGTCAAAATGATTTAGCTCAGAGTTGTTCATAAAACAACGTTGCTGTTACTGTATATAATGTTCTCTTGGTTCTGCTCATTTCACTCCATTATTTTGTGCAAATCTATGCATGTTTTTATAAAATTTACAAGTTCATCATTCCTTATAGTATAACAGTATTCTATCACAATCATATACCCAACCTGTTCAGCCACTAGCCTATTGATAGGCATCCCTACAACCTAGTTCTTTGCAACCACAGAGCTGCTCTAAATATGTAGAATATGTAGGGTTTTTTTTTCCTTTTTACTCTAATCACCTTTGGAAATAAACTTAGTAGTGGCATTTTTAGATCAAAGAACATAGACAGATAGATAACTATTTAGGCATAATTCCTAAGAGATACCCCATTTAAAATCATTCTAGACAGTATAAAATACCTTGGAGTATATCTCACTTTCTATTTGCTTAACTAATGTCATAATTGTTGCTGCTCTCTGGCCAGCTTCATGCCATATCACCATTCATGTGCCCTCACCTTCATTTTCTACCAATTAAATGTACATCAACATTCCTGAAAAATACCAGTTAATCAGCTGTCCCACTACTCCACTCATCCTATCAATGACATCTCAGACCATAATGCTTCTTTCTGGCTAGCTCTCCAGATTTGTGTTGTTTTTCCCCTTTTGAAAAAACTCCCTGAGGGCAGGGACTGTTACTTGCAAAGAAATAACTGTCTTGTCTTTTTTATCTCAATCACTCAATTAATAGACATTTATTAGATACCTTCTATGTACCAGGCACTGTGATAAATGCTAGTGATAACAAAAATAGGCAAAAACAATCTACTCTTAGTGAATTTATAATCTAAAGGTAGATAGAACAATATTTAGTGCAATGCCTGGCACATAGTAAGTCCTTATTTAACAAAATTTTTGCATACTTTCATTCATTTTACTATAGCACCTTAGGTTTATTTTTATAAAATAAATATTATGAACATCCAAAGTACCTCAATCAGCTTTCATAGTATTCCTCTTCTATTTACTGATGACTTTCATGTGCTGAAAATATAAACACCATATAGACATAGTTGTGTGTGTTTGATATGTCATATGTAGAGGGGGAGTGTAACCACTTTGAAATTTTGGAAATGTGAATAAGCAAAAGTTTAGTTTTTTGGACTTAGATGACATTTTCTGTCACATTTCTAAATCCATCAGACTGCATTTCATTAAATCATAATATCTAATGCTAGATTAAAACTAAGGGAACATCTGTCATAATTCTGTAATTTTACAAATAAAGAAACTGAGGCTCAGAGTGGTTATTATTTGACAGAGTTTGAAATTAATCTTCTGACACCAAGTGTATTTCTCCTTTCACCTTACCACAACTCTAATTAATCCAGTCACAACATGAGAATGCTCAAAGAAGTTCTAATGGAGAAAGATCCTAAATTAATTGGTGATATAGCCAAAATAACCAAGAATTTAGAGCCAAGAACTCTAGGTATTACTTCCAGACCTGCTATCAACATTGCAAAAATCATTCAAATCCTTTGCATGTCACCATCTGCAAAATGAATAACTCTAGCTATCATAACTCCTTCTTGCTATAAATTCTATTTAAAAATTGAACATTTAAAATTGTACATCAGAGATGACCTCCCAGCCAGTGCCATCATCTAGAGGGCATTTAAACATCATTCAGATTCTGCAAGTAAAGCATTTTAGTAGAGAGATGGAGACCAATGAATCAATAAATAGACCCCAATAAAGTAAAAACTGCTTTCAAACCACACAAAATTCAGCATCTGTCTTGAAGTTATTAAAAACATGATTCCTTTTGTGTTTTATTTCAATTATTTATACTTTTGGGAACCACAAAAGTTAAGAAAAGATGAAACATTCAAGAGATGTTTCTATTACCATCCCCAAAGGATCAATATTAACCAACAGAGATTTGTTCTTCTCAAGAAACCTATCTTCAATAGGATAAAATGGCTGTTCATGGAGCTATTTTCCAGAAGTTTTGGTGAGAAACTCATCTTTCTTCATTTGTGGTTCCCATTCAGCCATTAGCAGTTGACCAAAAGTAAAAAAAAAGACTTTGAGTGTTTATCAGTCTTCCTCCCATGGTGCTTTCAAGCTAAATGATCCACATAGTTCAGGACAATGAGAGAAATCTCTACAGGAGAGTCAAAGATCCATTGTTATCAATGGTCAAGTAAAGAAAGGTTCAGAGGAACCTTTTCCCCAGACTGGCCAGTGCTGGGAGAACTTGAGCCAATATGCCCCTAATATGGAATTTATCTCCAGAAATAGGATCAATGAATGATTAACAAAGAAGTAAATTTAGAATTGAAATAAAAAAGAGAAGACCAATAGAACAATAGGGGAATGAGCTATCATGAGAAATAGTTCATTCTCCATCCCTGGAGGTCTTCAAGAAAAAGCTGATTGATCCCTTGTTCAGTCTGTTGTAAAGGGTTAAGATACAGTTTAAAAAGATGAAATGCTCTAAGATTCCTTGATTCTGACCATCTGCCATTTTATAAATACATAACCATTTCATTGGACATTCTCCATGTACAAAGATTGCTTTGCTTCCTGTGTGTTGTTTATCAAAGTAACAAAACAGAAACTGCTATATGATATAATATATAGATTATTGAAGTTGGAGTCAGAGAAATTAGTTTGAATCTTGTCTCACATGCTCATTAGCTGTGTGATCTGGGCAAGTCATTTTCCCTTAGCTTTAGTTTCCCCATCTGTAAAATGGTCATAATAATAGATTGTTATGTAGACCAAATAAGATAATATATGGAAATTTCTTTGTTAGTCTTAAAACATTATTCTCATATTAGTTATTTTCAATATTTCAATATACATTTGGAAATAAAAGAATTTACATTGAGAACTGTTTTTACTGATTAATGATGACTGGTGGCTGAAGGAATAACTGAAATAGTTTTAAAATTATGTTTATCTTAACATGACAGTCCAGAATTAATTTCTATGCCTTAAAAACCTGGAAAAGATATTGTTGGGGATGATTTAAAAATAAAGATAGAAGCCAGATTCCATCACTTTAATCTTTTCCCTTCATCTTAAATGATTTGCCAGTCCATCTGATTTCTATCCCCTGCTCTTTATCTTGGAGTAACAGTGTTTAAAATACAGTTCTGGACAGCTTATACATGCAGAGATCTCCGTGGCTTATTAATATGCAATTCCTGGCTCAAAGCTCCCTTTGGTGCTAACCTTTAGTAATCAAAATGGCCTGTAGCAAATCTCAGGCAGTCAAACTTTCTATAGTAACCAGAATAGGTTTGTTTGTTGTTCATACCAAATAAGTCAATGCAAGTTGAATTACCAGTGGGTCATTTTGTATATATCATTCATTAAATATAATCCCATCAACTTCTCACCAGCCTCCAGTGAGCCCAAGGAGGTACAGCTTTCCAGCACCAGCATTTCCATGGAAATTAATGGTACCCACTCAGTGTATTGGCAGCATGGAGAAATTTACACTATAAGCAATACTGCTAAAAAATTGGAAATATTTGCTTAACAGAAGCACACTGATTAAAGCAACACCAAGATCAAATTACTTTCCCAACCCAGGCAATTTTACCCCTGAGGGTAGCTTGGAAATTTATTGGCAGAGCAATGATAAAAATGGTTGTATGCTCTGTCTACATATATTGTAGTAGGGGTGTTAATCACATATGAAATTCATAATTTTTTCTCCTGAACCCAGAGTCTTCACTCAATTATTTTGTAATGAGGAACTTAAATTATTATTTCCCAAAAATTTTTCTAATTCTTCCACTTTGGAGAGTACTTTTTCATTCCCATGGTCAATTAAAAACTGTTTTTAAAAAATAAAAATAAAGCTCATTTGAACAGAAAGGCTTCTAATGTTACCATGTTTCTCAATTTCTTCAGAAGCATATAGAAAATAAAATAAAAACTAATATCTCTCCTAAGTACAAAGGCAAGTAGAAAGGCCAAATCATTTAGCAAGTGATAATTATTAACAAAACAAAATAATGAAACAACACAGAGAAAGGTAGTAGCTACATAACCTAAATACAGGCCTGCAGGATGTAGTTTAAGAACTAGAGATTCCCATAGCTATTTTAAAAAATTCTTGTCCTTTTTAAAACTGGGAATTAAGAGATCCCAGGATTCATTAACCCAACACAAGTTTCCCCATTAATGCCCAGAAACATTATTTTATTTTAACTTAATATGATTACATAAAAACCTTACAAATGGATGGCTTTTGATTAGCTCAAAATACATTAATTGGAAATTATCTTTTAAAAAACATACAAATTAGTGTTTTAGGGACCCATAGCCATTAATGCCTGGGTCCTATAACCCCTGATAGAAGCTTACCCAACTTAATAAACAGAAAAGGGATCAAAAAGTAATAGCAAAAATACCATCAACATCATCATCACCCAGCTGTCTTCTCTGAGTAGGACCTTACAAGTTTATAGTTTAGCCCAATGAACAAGACTTTCCTTAAAAAGACAGGCAACATATGGAAACAAACACAGACACACAAAGAAAGCCTTAAAGGCAACCAGTCTTTAGAGTCATATTTCCAGGGCAGGTGGAGGGTTCACCTGCCTCTTTTACTCTTCTTAATGTCAACACATGCAGCTCTATAGACACAATATAAGCATCAGCTTTGGGAACACCAGCAAAGAGGCCTAGTATCTTTTGGCTTTCATAAACTTCCGATAGTCAGAGTGGATAAGGGCCTCATTCTTTCTTGGGGCCATTGGAAATAGCTGCTTCCCTTATTATGGTAATAACAAAGTTATTGTTATAATAATAATATGATAAAGTAACAATATTATTGTTACATATAATAATAATAAATAGCTTTTCTAAGGTTTTATAAAGTATAGTTATTATTATTATTTCTATTTAACAGATAAAGAAACTAAGGCACATAGAATAAGTGATTTGCCTAGAGGCACATAGCTAGTAAGTGTTTGAGGCAGTATTTGCATTCAAGCCTTCTTAATTCCTGGTCCTACACTTTATCTACTGCACCAATTCACTGGTAACATGAAATCATTGTTAAGTAAATCATTTTCCAGAGGTATGAAATTCAGATGGTTTGGCCCAAGTCACTCAATGCATCAGGGACAGAACTCTCTTCCATATTGTTACTCACATATAAGACTCAAAGTCTGCAAAGCAAACTTCAGTCATTTTAATTTTTTATAATTTTACAAAATTGGCCATACTGTAAGTATGTTGTAAAGTCCAAGGAAATACTTGGTTGAGTAAAAAAGCCATTTTCTTTATACATACCCACAAAACAGAGATAGCTTTACTATCCCTGTGGAAGTTTGGCTCCTCAGTCACCCTGTTCTTTAAGGGGTCCAGCTCCCATCATCATCAGGTTCTTTACCACAATCATACAGGTAAAGGTGATCCTAAATTTCAGTCTCTCTAATATCTGTGAAGGACAGCATCCTATCCTCTAAACACATGTATGGTTTTGCATGCACCCATGTAAATACTCACAGATCCTTCATCTCTAACCCATCAAGAGCATTCTCCACTTTACCCTGAAACTACTAGCCATTAACAGAAATGATCATGTAGAGAGAGACCAGAGTGCTTATGTACATCATTTGTTACCAGAATATATCAGTTACTTTTTGCTTTCCCAAGTCCTATTACTGACTTATTTAAATCTTTAAAATATATGACTATATATCCAAAAAGATTTAGAGTTTTTAAAATAAGATGATCTTTCCCCTTTTCACCATGGAATATAATGATCCCCCTTCATACATACACAGCAGTTCATTCTAGTTCTGATTATGACATACAATGGGCAGTAAAAAGATATTTTGAAGACTAGTAAGTGAAGATGTTCTGACTTAGAAGAAACTGCATGCTCTGGTTCCTGATAATTGCCTTATAAGGTTTCAATTTAAGTAGAAAATTGCTATTATAACCTAGTTATTTCATATCTCACATAAGCAATTGGATAAAGAGCTCAGTGTCCTTCATGGCTGACCAAAGAAGGGTGTCAAAAATAAAAGTTAAAATTTTAAATCATTTCTGTGCTCCATTTTAATGGCATTTAATTGTTTTCTTTATATTAAACCTAAAAATTCTACTTTAACACATTTTTCTTAATTATGCCCTCTAGACACAAGGAAAAAATGTCTAATTACTTTTCTAAATAACAGTCCTAATTTTCAAAATAACTATTCTACACCTCCTCCCAAGTCCTCTTTTCTTCAACTGATTAATGTATGGCACGGTCCCAAATTAGTCTTGATGATAACATTTAATTGTTCAAAATCTTTTAGTGGCTCCCCAAGGCCTATAAAATTAAGTACAAATTGCTTCTAGTTTTCAACATCTTCAAAAGTTCTATCATCTTAAGTACCAACTATATGAGACTGTTCTCCATTCTCTATTTATATCTGGCCCTTTTCCATTTCTATGCTTTTGTTCATACTATTTTGAGCTTACCTTCATTTCTCTCCGATTGTCAGTCACAATTTTTCTTTAAGATTCATCACAAGCCCTACTTCCTATATTAAGTGTGATGTGACCACCCTAAGTTTAAGTTAATTTCTCATCCTGATGTCAGAGAATTTTGCCTAGACCACTTTTTTCCCACTTATCTCACTGTCCTTTATTTAATTGCATACATTTCCTCCTCCTCATTGGCCCATCACCTTTGGATTATTAATAAATTCCTCTAGTGCGTGAGGTTTTTGACCTATAGGCCACAAACTCCTAGGGGATCCATGAAATTGAATGGAAAAAAAATATATATATATCTTTATTTTTACTAGCCTCTAACTGAAATGTAGCATTTCTATCATTTAACTTAAAAAAACATTATTCTAAAAAAGAGTCCACAGGGCTCAGCAGACTGCCAAAGAAGCCTGTGTCACAAACAATATTAAGAACTCCTACTCTACTACAAGTCTTTTGACATATCTATCTTTATATTCTAGTTCCTTACATGGCACCTATATATAGTAAGAATCTTATTTTTTAAATGAAGGAAAAAATATGCAAATCAGTTATCTTTTAAACTGAAACATGTTAAATCTCAACTTTTAATAAAATAAGAAATTAAAACATTGATCACAGAATTGAAGACAATAATTTTTTTTATTTTTTTGTCACTTCATTCATATCACTAATGTCAACATGAAATGTGAGAATCCTGTTATTAGAGTCTACCAGAGAAATCTCTTATCACTAATTAAATGAGCATGATTACTGAAGTCAAGAACATGAAATAGTTACAAAAATCAATATAGGAGATTAGGTTGGAGAGAGGGAGGACTAAAAGACCAGGATGAGTGAGGTAAAAGTTGTCTAGGGCAATAATATCAAATTAAATTAGAATTGGGGGCAGCTAGGTGGCACAGTAGATAGAGCACCAGCCCTGAATTCAGAAGGACCTGAGTTCAAATGTAGTCTCAGACACTTAATATTTCCTAGCTGTGTGACCCTGGGCAAGTCACTTAACCCCAGCCTAAAAAAAAAAAAAAATTAAATTAGAATTACAGGCCCCTAAAACCTTCCTATGGGCTATATATTGACTTAGAAAACCACATATTAATATCATCTGGATTTTATTGAACTTTAATCTATTTTGTTAAATATTTGTTAATCCCATCTAGTGTTGCCCTCAGGATTGTTCACAAGCTTCCTGTAGAAGTTAGGCCCTGTCTTTATACCTTGAGAGTATAAGGACTAGAAAAATGGAAGATGATCAGAAAAATTATAGTTTTCAGAGCATAGAAATCACCTCCTCCAACTACTTTTTACAAATGATGATGATCCAAAGAGGAGAAATGACTTTTCTGAGGCTACACAGATAATAAGTAGTAAAGCTATAGTTTGAACCAATCATCTTCTGACCCCAAATGCAGTATTTCTTCTACTATTATAGCCCACTCTTTATATCACAATAAGCTATACTTCCACATGTAAATAACTTATTTTTCAAGTTCTGCTGTAAATCCCATAAGGACAGAATTTATACTTTATATTTTATATTTTCCATAGCACCTTGTACATTTGTAGGTGTTTGATAAATATAGAATACAGATTTAAAGCATTTTTCTTGCTTTTTTGACATAGCTAATACAGAAATATATTTTGTATGACTTCGTATTTGTGATTGGTTTAGTATTTCCGGCCCTTTCAATGGGTAGAGGGAGAAGGTAAGGGAAAGGAGAGAATCTGGAACTGAAAATAAAATTAAATTAAATAAAAAATAAATACTTTTTTTATTCAGGATGTCAGCAGATCTGGATTCTATTAGTAGTTACTACTTTTGTTAGTTACTAAAATTCCTTTTCTCCATCTATAATAGCAGGATTACTGTTTTACAAGTGTGGTAAGGATTCAATTCAACTCTGGGACCCTTTGATACCCAAAGTTCAATGAAAAGCACTTGGGGTAATAACAATTACACAAATATTTTGAGCTCCTACCCTGTGCCTTGTCTACCATGCTATAAATCAAATAGTCAAGCATTCTATTTGGACAGATTCATTCTCTAACTTACTACTACCACATATATTGAAAAAGATAGGATTTTCCATAGATTCTAAGGCCTGCAAGAAAGAGAAATAACATTTATCACAATTCAGGCTTCTGGAATTGAAACACTGTTCTCTTGATTGTTCTTCAAATAAGACAATACATCTTACCAACTTGGAATTTTAACTGGCTGTTCCATATTCCTGAAATACTCGTTCTACTCATTTATACCTTCTACCTTCTTTAAACACCTTCAAGTGCCAGATAAAACTCCATCTTCCAAAGGAAACATTTTTTATCCTCCCCCATCTTCATTCTAGTGCCTTTCCTCTGTTAATTATTTCTAATTTATCCTGGATATAGCTTATTTGTACATAGTTAGTAGCACGTCATCTCCCTCATTAGACTGTGAACTCCCTGAGAGCAGAGATGTTATTTTACTTTTATTTGAATTGCCAGCACACAGTTGAGCTGGAGCAAGTAAGTTTCTTTCTACCTATCATGTGTCATGGCATATGATACCCAGACTATGTGAACTACCTTGAATCTCTGATGAGCTTCAAGGATGAATTTGGCAACATAATCAGATTAGGGAAAAACTAAAAACATTTATCTTATATTGCTACTACTTCAGTAAAAATTCCTATTCTTACATATGATGAAAAAATAGACAAAAATATTTGGAGAGAAATTATTCACTGAACTTTAAATCTGTAAGGGAACAAAGGGAATCTGTAAGACAATTTAGTCCAAATCCTAAATTTTGCAAGTGAGAAAACCAAAGTAAAAAAAGTTTAAACAATTTATTAGTTTTATACCTAAGTTAGTGACAGAACTGAGTTCAGAAGCCAAATCCTTTGATTTTCCACTTATGCTACATCATCTTTATAATGTCTAAGCAAAAGTTCATGGGGAAAAAATTCAAGGGTTTTACTGGCTTTCAAGATCTACTATGTGCTATTTCCAAAAACCCAATTCTAATAAAATTATTTCCTATTGAAAGCTATAACATCCAGTCTCATTATGTTCTTCCCTAGTCGAATCATAGATAAAGTTTTTTGTTGATTTTGTTTTTCAGACTAAGCCTCCCTATTTTTCCCAGGCTAGAAGTACAAAAGCCACACATGGCCCTCCCCACTGCTGCTAGACACAGAAGCTCTGATCAGCTCTGTTTCTCCTTTGAACCACTTTGCCCCTTCTTAAGTAATAACCCCCATCCCAGAAGTTCACCACCTGGATTTAGTGAATATACTCTATGATTTTAATCCTATTATAATTTAGAATTCCTAAATTTAGGAAAAACAACTATATCCTTCCAGATTATGTCATAAAACTTGGCTTTACAATTGTTCAAATATCAGGTAACATTTTTGAAAATGACATTGACAAACAGGTTCAGGAAGAGGAATCAAAATATATATAGATAGATAGATA
Organism: Sminthopsis crassicaudata; assembly: GCF_048593235.1. Lineage (NCBI taxonomy): Eukaryota > Metazoa > Chordata > Mammalia > Dasyuromorphia > Dasyuridae > Sminthopsis > Sminthopsis crassicaudata. Next base: position 560,210,053 of record NC_133618.1, read on the forward strand.
CATACATACATACATAGATACATATACATATATATACTTGAGATATATATATTATGTTTAATTATGTATATAATATTATTATGCTACATTGTACTATAATTAATATATGCTATATAATGATCATTTAAAGGATATTTATCTCAGTAAAGAGAAATTTCTGGGGGATGAGATACCCATCTTCAAATACTTAAAGGATTGTCACATGGAAATGAGATTAGACTTGCTTCTTTATTCTCGAATTATAGATGTAGGCAATATGTAGACATTTCTGAGATGAAGACTTAGGATGAATGAAAGGGGGAGAAATTTAACACTAAACTTTATCCACTAAACAGTGAATGAAGTTGGGGTAAGTTCTACCACCAGAGTTTTCTGACTACTCTTAGCCATGTTGTTGATAGGATAACTAGTCTGATATCCATTGAAGTTGATATCCTTTGAGATCTTTTCTTATGCTGGAATTCTCTGATCAGCAAAATATGTTCTCATTGTGAGCACTTTGGTGACAGAGATCATGTCTCCTTCTTACTATCTCCCACAATTCCTTGAATGTAGCTGATAATCAATACCATCATGTTGGACACAGAATAAATTGTTGCAGCTAAACAGCAAGAATTGTAGTGGTTTTAGCCAGAAACATGTAGAAGCAAAATGCAAGGAAGCCTAGAGAATGGAGAGTTAATATCATGTGGAAAGTTATAAATCCCACTAACCAGGAAAAAGTAAAACATTCATGGTACTTATAAAACTCTACTAAGATTTGGGAGGTGAATGGAAGAATGAAAGTAGGAAAAGAAAGAGATTCAAAATATATAGGTATGTAAATATATATATATATATATATATATATATATATATATATATATATATATATATATATATATATATATATGGACTCAACCTGAGCGTAGCACAATACAATTAAAATAAAACTAATTTGCTTATTCAGATTTTAGAAAAGAAAACAAACACAACATAATAGTGTCAGAAAAAAAAAAATTCAGCCGTTAGAACTATTCATACTAGGACCAAGGGGGAGGGAATCACCACTGATTTTGTAACTTCAAAGAAAATGGGGGAGAGGAAGAAACCTGTTCTAAAATAGCTGTGCTCTGAGCAAATGGCAGAACAAGTGAGTCATCAGCTGTTGTTTGAGCGTGTGGAAGGGCAATAAATTATGTTAATCAGAACATGTTTTTTTTTTTTCTTGCAGTTATACAAAACACCCCCTTTTCCGTATGTCATCTCAAAGACAGCAGGAGAGGAAGAATAAATGTATTCACACACATGCACAAATACATGGGCACACAAGCACACACAGGAATATGCTCAGGCACATGTTAGAACCAGCCTCCACCCTTGTTTGCCCCAGGAAAATCCTTTTAACAGCAAATTGGTGAAAGCTGGTCAAGGCAAGCAGTGTGAACTCAGACTGAGTTATGAGAGGGAGGAAAGTAAATTAGTGTCCAATCAAACCCATTCAACCAGAAATAGAGTCATTACTTACCATCAGGCATTCCTGTGAGAGACCATCCTTTATGCTCTGGATAGAAAAGCAAAGGTGATTAATGGGGTCAATGACCATTCACACCATAGACCTGGGAGGATAATAATTTCAGGGTTATTAGTACTCATGAATTAGTTCTCAAAGGTGTCAGAAAAGCAGGAGAAGGTACGTAGAAGATAGAGGAGATAGGAAGAAGACTGTTTTTCATTAGTAAAATCCATAGTTTAAAAAAATAAAATAAAAGTCATCCAAGCCCCACATAGTCCTAGATGAAAAAAAGGACCCAAATTGTCAAAGTTTTCATGTTGAATTAAATCCCATTCAGATTTGGAAGTCAACAGCAAAGGGAAAACACAATATACCTTTTGGCCAGGGACAATTTTAGCAAGAGGAAAAGAGGGGGGAAAAAAGGCATCACCTTTTCTATTTAATTTAAGGTACTTTCCAGCAAGAATAAACTCCTTCAAATGCTATTTCACTTTTAGAGTTTCATTCCTTTAATCGGTATGTAAATGTCTTCCTAACCTGGCATTTTCTTACCTTTTTAATTTTCTTACACTTTACTCCCCTTCTCCACCTAGATAACATACTGGCCTTTCTGTTCCTTACCCACAGTGCCCAATCTCCTCTTTCCACATGGGCCTTTGCATTAGCTTCCCCAGCCTGGAGCATTTTCCCTTTCCTCATCTACCTCTTACCTTATCAGAGTCTAGGAGTTTAGACTTCCTTCAAGACAGTTCAAATGTTACCCCATAAAGGACACTTTTCCTGATTCCCCATTCAATTTTGAAGACAGAGACTATTTTTTGCATCTTCAGTAATCAGCAAAATGCCTGTCACAAAGTAAGCACTGATTGACCAATATGAAGACATTTTGGTCTTGTAATTTTAAAACGTGAATACTCCTGGCTGAGCTTATATATTCCCAATATTTTAATTCTTAATTAATATCTTAGCAAAGGTTAGTGGATAGCCAGAATGGGATTTTTAAAAATCACCTAGGGTTTGGGGAATTCCAAAGAATACCAGAAAAGGAGGGAAGGGATTGGGACATTGAAAGAAAAAAAAAGAAGTGGGAGAGCTTGCAAAAGAAAATCACTCACGCTATTGTGATAGTCTCCTGATTCCCCTACCAACACCACTCTTTTCCCTCTCTACTCTTCTACTATGTCATTGCCAAATTAATCATAAAACATAACTATAATAGCTATGCCATTTCTTATCTTAAAGATTAGGGATTGCACTGAAAGTTTTTGATATGATTAATGACATGATTAGTCCTTTTTTAAAGGAGATTAAACTGCTCTGTCTGGCATTCAAAGACTACCATAATCAACCAGCAAACATTATTAAGCAACTATTATGCATGAGGCAAATAGAAAGAACAGTCTCTGGCCTCAAGATATTCTGTTAGATAGCAAGATATGTCCAAAACCTTTTTTGACTTTACCTCTCACTACTGAGTTATTTTCTAGTTAAGGACAGACTAAAATAATTCCCAGCATTTCCATCCATTATTTCCATCCACAAGCTCCTATTTTAAAGATGTGGAGATAAAAATAGAAAACAGTGAATTATCACAACCTATCATAATTCTATACTATTTTATACTATAGAATTATAGATTCTATACTAGCTGTGTCTCCCTAGACAAATCACTCAACCTTATTTACCTCAGTTGCCTCATCTGTAAAATGAGCTGGAGAAAAAAATGAAAATCACTTCAGTATCTTTGCCAAGAAAATCCTAAATGGGGTTGCATAGTCATGCACTACTGAAATGACTGAACAACCACAAATGTTAGTAATATGCTATTTTCTGAGGATATAAATCTAAAGTGAAATATTCATATATTCAAGGAAATTGCATTCTGTCAGGAGAGACAACCTAAATATGTGTGCATATACACATATAGACATGTATATATGTATGTATTTTTCTTTATGAATATATTTAATATTATAATTTCATAGGTATAAGGAGTTCCCAGGTAAGAAAATTTCATGTACTAATGAAAACCAGAACCTTCTCTACTATGTATAATTTTAGAGAATTGCCTAGAGCACTGAGAGATTAAGTGATTTGACCTTGATCAAACAGTGTCAGAGGAAAGATTTGATTCCAGATCTTTCTGGCTTTTAGGCCAAAGCTCTATGGACTATACTATCTTGTCTTTCAAGTATATAAATGTGCAAATTAAGGTAGATCTATGAATTGATCCAACACTTCAAAGCTGTTTCCAATAAAACACAGAAGTGTACATATGCCTTGCACGGGTAATATCACTTCTGAAGAAATCAAAGAAAGAGAACCCATGTGTACAAAAATATTTATAGAAGCTATTTTCATGGTAGCAAAAATCTGGAAACTAAAAGTGCCTACCTTTGGGAGACTACCTTAACAAATGTTGATATATGAATGCAACATAAAATTATCAAGCCGTAAGAAATCACTAAATGCATATTTTTAGAGAATATTGAGAAGATTAGATAGATAGATAGATAGATAGATAGATATGTATATAAGGTGATGCATAATAAATAGAACCAAAACAATTAATTCAATAATGACAATATTAAAAAGAAAAACAACTTTGAAAGATTTGAAAATTCTAATTAAGGCAATGATTAGAGAGGACCAAAAATGAAGCATCCTACCCATCTCCTACCAAAGTTGATAGACTCAAAATTTGAATGAGGCACACATTTCTGAACATAAAAAATGAGGGGAGTTGCTTTGCTTAACAATACATAGTTCTTACAAGGAAGAAAAGAAGGAAAAACATTTATGAAGCTTCTACTAAATATACAAAGAATTGTGCCAAACACTTTACAAATATTGTCTCATTTGATCTAAGGTTTTATTATTATCATCCCTATTTTACTGTTGAGGAGAGTGAAGGTGATAGAATTTAAATGATTTGCCCAGAGTCATACTACTAATGTTTAAGCCTAGATTTGAATTTGTCTTTTTGTCTACAGGCTCAGGATTCTTTTTTTTTTTTTTTTTTTTTTACCATTTAGTGACCTCTAATCAAGTAAAAAAAAAAAAAAAAGTTTTCTTTTTTCTTTTCTTTTCTTTTTTCCCCACCTTTTTGTTACTTTGTTGCTCATTTAATGGTGGGATGGAGAAGCTAAAGAGTAATTAAATTGTTTTAATTGAAAAAAAATTATTTAGTCAGAAAATATACAAGATAATTGAGGGGGGAAATGCTAGCAATTTTGGTGAATGAGAAAAACCACTTCCCCACAATCTATCCCATCAACCTAGAGGGAAGATATCAATTTAATCCAAAGCAGCAAGTATTTATTAAGCTACTACTGTGCCATTCCTGACTCCCAGCCCAGTGCTTCTCCACTATGCCACCTGTCTTTCCTGGTTTAAAAAGTGGGAGACCCTTTCTAGGTGAAAGATCTAATGCTCTTCAAATATCCTTTAAGACCCCTGCAATTTTGACTCTTCTAAGATTATGGTATTCTATGACTCACATTCATGTGTGCCAATCACCAATTATTCTAAAGAATAGACCTTTAAGGGAAATAAGGGGAATCAGTGAAGGCATGTGTCAGTTTTCCAGGCACAATCCTACCTGCTTGCTGTCACCTGCTCAATTTCTGGACCAATTCATTGTCCATCTATGATATCACCAATTTTTACATAAAACCTTTTCTCATCCCCTTCTACCCGAATGCTAGTGCCTGATCTATCTAATATTTAATATCTTGTGTATAATTTAAATTTTATGTATACTCATATAGTAAATTACATAGTATGTATATATATAACATATATATATATATCAACATGAGTAAATATATTTTTTCTCATCTCAATATAATGTTGACTCCTTGAGAGTAAAGATTGTTTCATTCTTTGTGATTGAATTATAAAATGATGCATTTATGTATAACCTTTTACCTTTAAAACATTTATAAATCTTAAATTTCATACAGGGCTATCTCTTAATCCAACCAAGACATAGGAATGAGAGGGAAAAAAGATTGGGATGAAATGTATTATTATTCATATTAACTGTAAGGCTAGTAAATCAGAGGCTTCTGGTAATTCTTGGGCTCTTAAGATGCCAGAGAAAAGATCTGCATATCAGTAGCAATGCTGGCACTTATCAGTGACTCTCTCTGCATCAGTGATCTATAAACCTGTGTTAGGTCCATTACATTTATTTCCCTTTTTTGATTGGATTTGAGGCCCTAATAGTCCTTCAATCTTTTTGCTATTGCTACATTGAAGGGTTCTTTGCCAGGCATTATGTCTAATTTTTTTTTCCTACTAAGTGAGACTGAGCTTATTGGATAAGGACACTTAGAGGATAAAAGGTGCTTGATTCAAGGGGTAAAGTTAGGTGACTTTGTGACTGTTTCTATGTGTTTCTGAGTTGTGCAGACTATATACTGTGGCAGAAGATAAGGAAATGCCTGCCTGTAGCTTAACTCAGATAATTCTCTATTTCATCAGAAATATAACAACTGGCTTCTCCAAAGAATGCTGTTTAGGATATATTCTTATCCTCAGCTAACCAAAATCAAGTTCAGCTGAGGGAAGAAATATATTATCATTTTAATAAAATGGAGAATGCTTAGGGGATGAAGATGGGATGAAGGAATGGAGAGGGAAGAGAGGAGAGAGAGAGAGAGAGAGAGAGAGAGAGAGAGAGAGAGAGAGAGAAGGAGAGAAAGGGAGGAGAGAAGAAGGGGAGACAGGAGCAGAGAGAAAGAGAATGAAACAGAGACAGAAAGAGATAGAAACAGAGGGACACAACATACAGAGTGAGACAGAGAGAGACACAGAGACATACAGAGAGAGACAGAGAGAAATAGAGAAACAGAGAGACAGAGGGACACACACACAGAAAGAGAGAGAGAGAGAGAGAGAGAGAGAGAGAGAGAGAGAGAGAGAGAGAGAGAGAGAAAGAGGGAAGAAGGGAGGGAGGGAGAGAGGGAGGGAGAGAGGGAGGGAGGGAGAGAGAGAGAGAGAGAGAGAGAGAGAGAGAGAGAGAGAGAGAGAGAGAGAGAGAGAGAGAGAGAGAGAGAGAAAGAGGGAAAGAAGGGAGGGAGGGAGAGAGGGAGGGAGAGAGGGAGGGAGGGAGAGAGAGAGAGAGAGAGAGAGAGAGAGAGAGAGGAGAGAAGAGAGAGAGAGAGAGAGAGAGAGAGAGAGAGAGAGAGAGAGAGAGAGAAAGGAGAACAAAAGGAAGGAATAGAGAGAGGAAGAATGAGGCAAAAAGGAGCAGGTAATGTGTAGTGGTTGTGATGATGGTGATGGACGATGGTGATGGTGTGTGTGTGTTGTGTGTGTGTTACCCCAGGAGAGCTTTAGGTCTTAGGGGGAGAGAATAAAGCCCTATCTGTTATACTTTATAATCCTGGGAATGCACCATCTGTATAGCAGGCAGGAGAATATCCAATGTACCAGTGTATAAAATTCCTAGTTTATGCTTCTTAATACTAGTCTGTAAAAATAACCGTCCAACTGGATGAGATCATAAGACAGAATCATAAGGGGCCATATGCTGCACACCTCTGTTTGGTGGGCCTGTTAACATTTGGAGGGGCTTGAGCTCTGGGACTTGGCTGTTTTGGGAAGGGGAAGGAAACCAGAAGAGACTGAGTGAGAAAGAATGAACCAGGACTCTCAGTGCTTTCAGTGCTGGTCACTGTATTTTAGAGCAGAAGGTAAAAGTATCAACTCTTTCATTGTTTTATGTTCCCCAAAAGATCATTTTAATAGTGAGTGGACATTTGTCATGAAAAGGAAAAAAATAAAATAAAATGGCCTGGGATCATCTAGTTATGTTGGTTATATCTAGTTATCTAGTTAAGGCAGGGGAAAAGCTGGCAATCATTGGTTGTTTTATTTTTCTACCCACAGGGAAGCTTTCTGACAAAGTGAATGATCTGTAAAAATAGCACAAGAGTCTGCTGAGGAAAGAAAAAGAAGAGGTCTTTGCTATTTGTTATTTTTTCAATTTTCTTTTGTACATACGTCCCTGGATATCTTGGCTATCCCCTACTTCAGGAACATGAACATTTTTCTTTTTGACTCTCAATACTTTTTTTCTAATTAATCAGGATATATATCCAAACTACCATACCAAGAATAGGCTGAGACTCACTACATTATAGAAATGTGAATATGGAAAGTTTCTTCATGCTTTAGTTAAAATGAGACATTTTTTTAAATGTGACATCAATACAGATTCTCCTGAGTCAATTCTAGGTACAGCACACTAAAGCTCATTTAACACATATTTTTAAGTGAGATAAAACTGAAGTCTTGACCAGCATTTCTTCTCTTCGTTAACTAACTTCAGTATCTGAAAGTTATATGGACTTTTATTAATTTATTTCCAACTCTCAATATTTTCAATATCTAAAGACACAGATTGTTCAACGAGAATTAAAGTAAAAGTGTCCAGCAACCTAGAAAAAAAAGAATAAAATAAAATCAAAAGAATTAAAAAGTGATCACAAATCAAAACATGCATAAAAATGAGAAATCCAATTAGGACTCAACCGGAACACAGAATTGGATGCTATCTTAGCATTTCTCGTAGTACTATGGTACTATGTAAAAAAATATCTAGATTGTATAGTAGAAAAAGGGCTCAATTTGGAGTCAGGAAGAACTGAATCTAGGCTCAGAGGCTTTATAGTTTTATGACTCTGGGCAACAATGCCTGGCTCGTAGCAGGTGCTTAATAAATGTTTATTGATTGATTCGTTGAAATCAGTATAATCTATAAAGTGAAAATAAAGTTAGAACCTACTTCACAAAGTTGCTATGAAGCTTAATGATATAATATAGGTCAACTGCTTGCCAGCCTTAAAGCTCCAAAAATGCTATTATTATAAATCTGCTTAATAAGAAATTTTTAATGTTAGATAATAGCCAAAAAAAATACTTTGTGTTTATATAATGCATTCCTTTGTATTTTATATACCTTTGTATAATATATATATGTATATATATACATATATATATTATATACCTTTACATATTATCAAGGTATTTTCCACCTATTTATTTTTTCAAAAGTTTTTAGTCAATTAGATATTAGAAACAGTTTAAAAAACAACAACAACAACAACAACAACAAACAATCACTATTTTATTTAAGGAGAACACCAGGCAGCGGTAGATTGAATAATTTGCCCAGAGTGGTGAACTGAAGAACAACCAAGGGTCTCAATTTCCTTTGATCTCAGTAAGTTTGGACTTTTCTCCTATCACTTCTAGAATCAAATCTGATACTCAAAGCCCTTCATAACCTGATCCCATCCTATCTTTCTAATCTTTTCATATCTTACTCCTCTCTGTGTACCAGTGACAATAGCTTTCTTGCAACTTCTCACACAAAGCTTTGCCTTTCCAGATTCAATGCATTTTCATTGGTTGTCCTCCATGCACATAATTTTCTCCTTCCTCCTCTTCATTTCTTACTCTCTCTGACTTTCTTCAATTCTCAGCTAAATTTGGCCCTCCCTTACCACCAGAAGTTGTTATCAATTTCCCTTAATGTTTCTTCTTTTATCTCCAATTTTCATGTCATGTAGACATAGTTATATGTGAATTGTTTCCCCCATCCTCAATGAGAATAGGAACTTTAAAAAAAACACTTTCTTTATATTTCTAGAGCTTAGTACAGTGTTGGCCATATAATAAGTGCTGAATAAAATCCTGTGGACCACTTAACTTTGGAATATAAAAGTAAGAATCTAATAGTCAAATTAAGGCCAAGAGATGAAGAGATTCTTATTCAACTCAAATGTAATAGTCCATAATTCATGCCCCTAAAAACTTCCTAATCTTGTTGGATCCTTTGTTTATAAATGAAGAATTGAGAAGTTGGGCATTTTTTTTTTGGGGGGGGGGAACTTGTCTAGCTAATGTTAACACAATCAACTAAAAAGTGAAAGATACAATGAATTGGCTATGTCTATACTGCAATACAATTTAGGTGATTTAATATTTTTTCCTTTTTTTATTGAACCAGTGTGTTGATTTTAAAATTTCTCCATTTACTCTTCTTTTAATTTCTAATGATTCTGAAGTACAGCATGGTTCAGTGAAAAGAAGACTGGATTTGGAATCAAAAGACTTCAATTCTAATCTTGCCACTTCTTATCTGTACAATACTTTATTAGTCATTTAATCTCCTTGGCACTCAAATTTTTTTAATTTCATTATTTTAAATTACTTAAAATTTTTACTTTAAAATGAATGAGATTAACCTAGAAGCTTATGATTATATTTACCAAAAGTGGTTGGTCACCTTCTAGATTGTATTTTTTCTGTAATTTGGGGAACATTTCAGCATTTATGGCTTGGAAGTGGGAAAAGGGCATCTGTGAGAAGAGGGGTGCTAGCTAAACTCCTAGAGAACTACCTTCTTTTTTCAGTAAATCCATTGCATTTCTGTAATTTAGGAGTTGTGAGACCCAGGTAACAATTTCTCTGTCTCAATTTCCTCACTTATGAAATGAGGATTTTTCTTTAGATGGTCTCTAAGATCCTTTTGAATTTTAAGTATTTGACCTATATACAAAATCTGATCCTGTGAGAGGACACTTGATGAAATACTTCTCAGAATTTATAATACAGAAAGATTCCTATTAACAATTATAAAATATTCTTGCCTAGCCTTTGACTACCATGCTCAATCATTTGCTTTTCTGTTAGTCTGAAAGTGACAAGAAGACCCCCTGTAGCCATCGGTGTGTGTGGTATCTGTTTTTTATGAAGGACACAGGTTGTATTTGTTTTTAGCTGAGCAATATTGGGGATTTTTATTGGATCCATGTAGTTGAGGTGTTACAATATCATTTCTATATAAATCAGAAATAAAGAATATGTCTTGTCCTTTATGGAGCACAGCTGGTCCCCTATGCATCTAATCTAGGAGAAAGTCACTGAGGTGTTAAACTCATTATGCAAATGCAAAAGTCCTTTATATTAAACTAACCCATTTTCTAGGAGGCACTGAAAGATATTCTTTGTTTTTCCACTGTAACTTTAAATAACTTTGCCACTTTCCTTAGAAAATGATTCTCCTGGAAAATGATCCTCTCAACTTCTTAACCCATTATTGGTTGATCACTGCCTGAGGGCATTTCATTTCCAGTTGTTTTTAGTAGCTGTTACTTTAGCAGTTAACTCATTCAAGACCACAGAGTTATGAAAAGATGGAAAGAGAGTATTTATATATTTCTCAACAAATCAGAGGCAGTTTTAGGATAGGAAGATTTAGAGCTGGAAAGGATCTTAGAAATAAGCTAGTCCAATTCCATTAGTTTACAGATGGGGAGACAGATCCACATAGGACAAATAAAGTCTTATGTTTTCTATGCTAACTCATCTCCCTAAACAGTTTCCATAAACAATCAATTGTCAAATTTTATTATTATTCAATAATATTTTTGCATCCATCTCATTCTCTTTATTCATGAGGCATAATTTAGGTCAATTTTCTGATAGACCACTGAAATACCCCTCTTAATGAATGGTCTTTCTCCATTCCTCTCTTTTCTTTCTCCCAATGAAATGGTCGCCAAATTGATATTCTCAAATATCATGGTCTGTTAATATCACTCCCCTACTTAAGAAACTTCAGTGAATCCCTTTTCCCTTTAGAATAAACAATAAATTCATTTGTATGAGATTTAAAATCTAATTACAATTTATTTTGTCTAGATTCCTAGAACATTAGGTTCCCCCCTCTAAGTAATATGTTTTCCATTAAATTTAGATTATTATATATACAACATTCAATTTCCCACTTTTGTGACTTTAAAAAGGTTGTTCCCAATGTTTGTGGACTACTTTCTCTTCTCATCTTTGTCTTTTGTAACCTAAATTTCCTTTTGAGGTCCATTTCAAACGCCATCTCTTACAAGATGCTGGTATTTGACCATTCCAGTGGTGTTTCCCCCTTGAAAATTTCTTTGTACTGAGTATGTGCATAAGTGGTATGTATGTGTATGTGTGTGTGAATATGTGTACTTAATAAGTACCAAATCAGACTCCATCACCAAGAGAGAGGTAGCGGCCCTTGAAATAAAGGAAAGGAAAAAAAATTATTAATTTCCTACTATGTGACATATTTTGTGCTAAATCCTACTGATTTTTATTTCAATAAAGGCCTGCTCTCAAGGAGCTCAAAGTATAATGGGGGAGACAAGATACAAAAAACTATGTACATGCAAAGTACATAGGAGATAAACAATAATCTCAGGGAGAAGGAATTAAAATTAAGGAGTAGGTGAAGTTTTCTTGGAGAAAGTAGAACTTGAGCTGAGACTCAACAGAAGCCAGGAGGTAGAGCTAAGAAGGGATGAATTCTAGTAGTGGGGGATAACCAGTGAAAATGCCAGTGCCTTGGGATATTTAAATTTTCCTTTTTTAAAATTAATTTTATAATTATAATTTTTTGACAGTACATATGCATGGGTAATTTTTTTACAACATTATCCCTTGTACTCACTTCTTTTCCAAATTTTTCCCCTCCATCCCTCTACCCCCTCCTCTAGAAGACAAGCAATGGGATACTTAAATTTTCAAAGAGGTATAAATGCATTATTTCATTTGAATCTTTTGGTGGTCTCCTGAATTAGGCATTATGTTATCCCCACCTTACATATGAAGAAATATATGCTCAGAAGTGAAAATTATTTTGTCCTGGGTATCATGGCTATTAAATGCCAGAGTAGCATTCAAACATTGACTGTAAGTCTAACTCTGTTATGCTACCTTTCTGATGTACAGTCAATACCAAAGATCCACTAAACAATCTAATGACTAGCTATGTCTTCCATATGATGCTTGCATTCACTGCCAGGAACACAGTAGTAAGGATGGGGATAAGGTATTGGTATATGGTCTTATTTTAGAAAAACACAAAACTTCAGAATGATGATGAATCCCCCCATATCAAAGAGTTGAAAGACTAGGTAATTTGCCAGCACATAAAATAGCTCCAGGAAATGGTAAAGGACTATAAAAATAATACATAGCAACCATGTGCTTTTGGTAAGGGGATAGATTAGTTTGATTGAGGAATTGGACAGATGTGAAGAAGCAGCTTCAAGAAGGGACCTTTCATCAGTTGTGTATAGACAGCTAATGCTAGAATATGGCCCACATTGGCAGGATCCAGGTGGAACTCTGAATGAAGAGAAAGCAGCAACAGTTAAGAATTTTCAGTTAAGCCTTACTAATTTGAGATAGCTAAAAGTTTAAATGAAAAATACTGATTTATTACTTTTAAGCACCTTTAATAATATTTAACATGTAAATAGGAACTATCTTGTTGGAGAAGAATTAAGTTCCTGGTTCCTGACACTTAGCTATAACTTAAGATAGGTTTGTGAATAAATTGATTGAATCCCAGAAAACTATCCATCATAGATACATAAAAGAACAAGAATTGGCAATCCATACAGGAAAAACCAAATGGATTAAGGATGTCTATTACCCAGGTTATGATATGAAATTTGATGAACAGATTATTTAGTTATTCCACCAGTAATGAATTAACCAATATTTATTAAGCATCTTCTATGGATCAGGCACTGTTCTAGGCACTGAGAATGAGGATGAAGCAGAATGAATTGGTACAGAAATACTATTCTTAGTCATGCCCTTCTTTCTTCTGCTAGTAAAAAAAAATTTTTCTCAACTTAGAAAATTCCCAAACAGATCTTTCTAGACTTTGTCTGCAAATCTTCCTCCCCCCACAGTTGGATAAGGGGAGATCTCAGGTTTTTTTTTCCTCATTTCACATGTCTTACATATGGAAATTCCACAGCTATATTCTCTGTAATCCATACTTCATTTATATATGTTTTCTTGCTACCAACTCTAAAATATGCTAACAATTAGTTTTGCATAATGTTGAGGTGCAAGTCATGGACTATATCCCATGATCCAAGTAATAGCTTCACTACAATTCTTGATCACAAATCATTCCTCTTTTTCTGCCATCTAGAAAGTGGCCTACAAGCATTTTATATGAAATATCCCATTGATTCTCACAAAAACCTTATGAGAAAGTGAAAAATCTTCATTTTGCAGATGAGGAAAAGTGAATCCCCCAAAAAATAAAATCTTGCTAAAAATTACAGAGGTAGCAAAATAGGGCAGCTGGGATTTGAACCAAAGTCATCAGAATCTTCAGTGCTCATTCTACTAAGACACATTTTGGAAATGATTTTTACCTGACCCTTGAGGATCCTCAAAGGATAACTGAATGTAGAGATTATGGTTTACAGTGATCATATTCTGTAAAATTTTTAATGATTCACTGAAGCCAAGGGATAGATAGCCCTAGGTGGGCCAGAGGTCTGTGCTTTTACCTTTGTTAGACTTTAACTACAAAAAGTATAGAAATTCCCTGAGGCATCCTAAACCCACTTTGAATGCCTTGCCTATTTATACCTTTTTCACTATCTAGTTCCTCATGAAAAACTTTCATCAAGAGCTCTTTGACTGGAAAACAGCAGAGAATCCCTGCCAATCCTCTGACCTGCTCTCATTACAGAGGTCACACCAGTTAGAAACACATGGAAATTATGCACTCAAGTATTTTGACCTATAGAGTTGGAGTATAAAATGTCTTTGAAGTCATCAGTGTCTAGGGGGAGGGTTTTTAAGATTAGGGCACAAGGTAAAACACAGAGGTAACCACAACCCCAGTTTAGGAGAGTCTTATAGACTCTGTGTTCATAGCTCAGAACATCTCTCTGTTTACATAAAACAATAATGAATTGCATTTTTTTAATGTATACTCATTGCACTTTTCTCCTACATGGCTTAATAATACAGGATTGCCATAGAATTTGACATCTATCACTTCCACATATTTTGATTTTTCATAACTTCCCCACAACTGTATCAATCTTATCATGGTTATGTCTATACAGCTGTTGTCCATGCCTCCCAAAAATCTACCCCAGAAAGTCTACTCAATGTTCTCGGGGCACTTCCCTACCTTTTCTTGACATTATATGAATTCCAGTGTAGTATACAGGTTCTTTCTCTGTTTTCCATAGCTTGTATTACATGACTTGTCCATGTTTTTTTTTTCTCCCACTCATTCATTTAAATGATGATACCATCCTCTTTATGTACAATTTCTCTTTTGTAATGTGATCTGCTGTTCTCCATTGGTCTTTAGGTGAACTTTAATTTGAATTCCTTAGACAGTACTAATTCATGATTAGAAGTCACATAATATCACTGGAAGAATATTGGTGTTAATTTTTGTTTAAAATGAGCTTTTGTTTAGAAACATTGAAACAATTCCCAAAGGCAATATCATGTACAACCCACTCTTGTCCCTTGTTCAATTCTAGACCCACTTCAATAAATGTGGTCCTGTCAAATACCAAGATGTCAAATACTTACCTTGCTGTCCAATCTTCAGAAAATCCTTTTATCTCTTTAGACTGATTAAATTTCCTCATCTAAAACAGAAAAGGGTTTTATCCCATGAAGTGTACTATACTTCTAAGGCTTCTTTCATTTTTAAAATTCTATCTGAATTTCATGACTTTTAGACAATATTGGTTGATTCAGACTGACTATGGAATATGTTTCCTGGGCCCATATTATGAGAATGCCCATCAAGTGACTAAATATAGTTCCCAAAAGACTAAAGTTCTGAAAACTGCACTGATGAAATTTGTGTTTGGTTTGGTTTACTTTATAAGACAAGAGAGCACCTTGGTACTCAGCTGGGGGTGATAGCTCTGTTTATTGCCAATTTTTATATGGAAAATAATGAGTCAATTATTATATGCTTGAATTGGGAAGGCAGGATAGCCAGGAACGATATGTATAAAGCTCTCTCTTATCAAGACACTGAAATCATAAGCAAACCAAGGCTTTATGCTCCTGTGTGTATATGTATGTATGTGAGTCCCTCATTCATGCACAAACACCAACAACTAAAACTAAAGGACCCTCTCACAATTAACTAATTGCTTTTGAAGAAATGGTGCTGGTTTTAGAATCCTTGTTACTTTCAGGAAATCAGAAATCCAACAAACCTAGGTTTTTCTGTCTACTTTTATTTATTATTCTGTCTACTTAGGGAAAAGGCCAAGAAGTGATTTTTTTTCTATCCACTTTTACAAACTTTGGTGATCTTTTCAAAGAGCTCTCTTACATGTCTGCTGGTTGCTTGTCTCACTATCTTTTAATCTCATGATCATGCAGAAAAGACACATACCATGTTGTCTGTGTCCACATTCTGATAATGTGATGTCAATCAAAAATAAAAACAAACTCCTGGCTGATTCATGAAAATGAGTTTCTACCATGATGAGAAAATGAAGATTTCTCAGTTGACTTGCAAAATAGAATACATACATGCACAGGCAAACACATGAAGCAAAATATAGGTAAGATCATCTCATGACCTTCAAGAAGACAGGAATATAGCACATATTGCTTTATTGAGTAAATCTCCCTCTCTCCCTCCTTGGGGAAAGGTAGTGCCTTTCATCTTGCTAGCCTGACAGCACTGAATGTGAATAGGTAGGTTGAAGAATGGTTTTAGTGTGACTTATGTTGATTTGCAGAACAATTATAGACTAATTCATTGGTTAGGAATTGAAGGCACCATAACTCAGAAGGAATAGAAACTAATGGAAATGTCCCACTGCATACTAAAATAGCAGGGTACAACCAGAAGGCAAACAAATAACAAACTGGAAAGTTCACTTATGATTTATTCTAAATTAAAAGGGAAACAGTCCTGAAATGCTAAACTATATATCAGTGCTTGGAAGAAAAATATGAAAATCACCACAGAAGTTATATTGTTTAGCAGGGGGAAAATTCATACTAATAATTACACTGATTGTTTTATTACTGTCTCAGTTGTCTTCTCCATTACTTGAGTCTTCTTGCCTCCTCTTATTTGAACTACTGCATTTTCTTATTCCCATCTCCTTCATTTATCAAGATCCCTAGGCATTCTTTTCCTAGGCAAGCAGACCTGTGACACCCTATAGAACAGACTCAATCTAGAGAAAGAATAGCTCTTAATATACTATTGTTAACTAGTAATTGCCTTCTTTTTCTGGCTTGCTTGTTCCTCCCTGCACCCCCCACACACCTTTTAAAACCATGGGCAATTTCTTCCAGCTTAAGAAACTGCTTTCTTGAAGCTTTTGTTTAAGGTTTTTAAAAGAAAAAACTCTACAAAGAAATAATTAAGGCTTACATGACCCACACTTTTAACAAATATATTTTAATCTCATTTTGAAAAGAAGACCCAGGTTAGTTTTTTGTTTGGGGTTTTTGGGTTTTTGGGATTTTTTTTTGGTTTTGGTTTTTGGTTTTGGGTTTTTTTGCATCTTACAAGGACTTTAATTCTCTTATCCTCTAGGATTTTCTTTTTTGCATTCATTTTTTTTAGTTACAAAAAGCTTCCCATTTTTCTTTCTAGGTGAAATTAGATGCCTTCCTAATCAGCATCGTTCAAGGTTTTAAAATAGATAAAATAGTAATGGTTATCTTTAAATGTTAGGGCAGCCTTCACAAAAAGAAATTAGATTTTCAAAGGCACATCCACAAAGAATCTTAGTCATTCATTTCTTCCAAATTTTTTTGCTCCCTCTGGAATTATCCAAGCTTCAAGATAGTACAGACACTGTTTGGATTTATTTCAAAGGAGTATATTTAGGTTCTAACACAAAGGACCAAACACATTGCTGGTTTGTATAAGCTTCAGTCTTACAAACACTAGCAAAAAAGTATAGCAATTTGCATGAAAATATATCACTATGAAGGCACATGTAATTCATAGAATAATTTTGATGTGTAAAATATATATTCAGAAGATGGAAGCAAGTTTGAATAATGGAGACTGAGTTCCAAAAAACTATGCATTCCCTTAAACTATTGTAAGAAATGCTAAAGCTCAGATTAAATAGATGCTGATGATTAATATAAAGGATTATAAACAGGGTTTAATGCTATTACGGTCAAGAGGAAAAACAAAGAGAGAGGGTACTTATGATACTGCTAATAGGAAACAGAAAGAAGATGAAAATATTCAATTCTTATTTGGTTTCTGGTCTTGTTTTGTTTTTCTATGTAAGAGAATTTCATTGAATATCACTCTGGAAAACATGGCACAAAAGAGTTAATAGGGAATTGAAGTTTATAATTAGTGAGAATCTTTGGTAAGAAAGGAACTCATACATTCTTTAGAAGAATTGCTTTTATGAAACTGTTGAAATATATTCAAGAATATGGGACTTGATTTTTGAATCACTGTTGATAATCTCGGAAGAATTACAGAGAACAGGGGGGGAAATCTACAAAGCTGAAGATGAATTCAAAATTTGAACAGAAGCAATTGGATTGATCAATAATTAATGATTTAACATCAGCTTATAAGATCTTGAGCAGAGTGTTCCAGGAATCTGTCCTGAACCCTGTGTGGATTAATATTTTAACAATGACTTGGATAAAGATAATCATGACATGGTTGTCAACAATTTTATGAAAAGAAAGTCAGAATTCAAAAAGACCATTGACATTCTAGAACACTGGGCCAAAGCAATGAAATTTAATAGGGGAAATAGAGTTTTACACTTGTCTGCAAGAAAGGCAATTCCACAACAACAAGATAGAAGATGTGCCTAGCTAGCAGTTTGTCTTTTTAAATCTCCAGAAGTTTATTAGCAGATTGCAAAGCTCTCTGTGAAACAACAATTAACATAATATTTTAAGCTACATTAAGAAAGACAGGACATAGGAATAAAATAGTTATTAGTCATATTATACCCTTCCAAGATCCAACTACATCTGCATTATTGTGTTCAGTTATGGATTCCAGAAAGAATATTTATAAGTGAAAAAAGATGCAGAGAAGGCCTCAAATTTATTCCATATTGGAATGGTTGAAGGACCTGGTGATGTTCAACAAAAGAAGATTTAAGGAGAATGGGGAGATTATATTTATAACTGTGAAGGGTTTTCACATAGAAGAGGGATTAGGTGCTTCCTTGCAAAAAGGAAAGAAATGGGTGGAAACTATAAAAAAGTAAATTTAGAGTTGAGGTAAGAAAAATATTCTCAACAATGAGACCTATCATAAAGAGCCTTGCCTCCCCTGATAGCTTCAAACAAAGACTATCAGGTACATTAAAGAAAGGATTTTCATTTTTCAAGTGTAGGTTAGACTAAATAAATAAATCAAAAGTCTATAATCTGTTAGTTAAGACAAGTAAGTAATTTAGCAGATAGCCAGACATATTTATGAATTGAAATCCAACCTTAGATACTTGCTGTGTGACACTAGGTAAGTCACTTAATCTTGTTTGACTCAGTTCTTCATCAGTATAATGAGGCAAAGGAAATGTCAAACCACTCTAATATCTTTCCTCAAAAAGTACCAAATGGGGTCACAAAGAATTGGACGTTCCTGAAATGACTGAACAAGAAAATGTGTAAATTGCCTTATATGTCAATAGTTACAGGATTTCTTAACTTTCATAAAAGGCAGTTAGAAGAATTAGGATTACATTGTGACCAAGAAAGTTTTATACCAGGAATGCAGGGGTTCAATATCAGAAAAATAAGGGAAAAAAATTCACCATAACTGACCATATCAATAACTAAACTAACAGAAATCATATGATTATCACAATATATACAGAAAAATTAGGATCATTAAAGACCAATGTGGTTTTATCAGGTATAGATCATACTAAACTAACTTCATTTCCATTTCTTACAAGGACACTAGATGGATAAATCACATGATTATCAATTATTAGTAGATTTTAGCAAAGATTTTAATAATGTATCATAAAAGTATTTTTGCACATAAAATGGAAAGATATGGACCAGATGATGCAAAGGGCTAATTATTAAGAGCTTGTTCATTTTGAGGGAAGAGTCTGGTAGAGTGATCTAGGGATCTGTCCTTGGCTCCATGCCGGTCATCTTCATTATCAATTACTTGAATCAGGAAAACTTTGGCTTGCTTGTCAAATTTGGAGATAATATGAAGCTGAAAGGGATTACTAATTTACAGGATGATGGAATTAGGATGTAGAAAATCTAAACACTACAGGATGATGAGACAAGACTGGTAGATGATATTTTAATGAAATTAAGGTAAAGTATCCAAGCATATTAGAATGAAAAAAAATCTCATAGCTTATAGTTCATATTAAAAAATAGATAGTGACTTCAGTGGGCTAAAAACTCATTAAAAGTCACATAACCTGGCATGATATCCACAAAAGTTGATTTGATCTTGTGCTATTTTAGTAGAAATATGGTTTTTAGAATATAGGAGGTGTTCATCTCCTTGTATTTTAGCCTGGTTCAGGCAAAATCTGGAGTATTATATTCAGCTATGGATACCACATTTAAAAAATAATATAAAATTAAAGCATTTCCAAAGTGGGTTAAGCAGAGTGTGAGGATTAGATGTTAATACAGAAGGGAGAGACAACTCTTATTCCTTCCAACTGAAGGAATTCCAGTATGCATATGGGGATTGAAGGGCAACTCAGAGCACAAGATTTGGAGAGGAATTTTCTAACTAGTACTTTGAGGAGTACTCAAGAGAATCTTGGTCTTTTGGAGTGCTTTGGGATAGAGACTTTCACCCTGATAATCCTCTGGGATTTGAAGCACATGGTAGGCCTTTTATAAAGTTTCTTCTGTGGATGAGTTACAATATTTCTCCCCATAACAATAATTCTAAGACAACTTTAAACTACCAGCTGAGAAACATTGTTCCTTTTCCCTAAATCCCTTGTTTCACATAACACGGTTATCGTGTCATGAAGGCAACTTGAAATTTGGTTCTGGTCTAGGTAGTTCTTCTTTGTTGCTTCATTGAGAGATTGAGAGAAACATCAAAGCTGATATATATATATATATATATATATATATATATATATATATATATATATATATATATATATATATCAGAAATACAATGCTGATAACATCATTGACTAGTCTCCTTTCTAACTTTCTTCCAAGCATTAATATTTAAAATCATGTGATACAAGAATCAACTGAAAAAACTGGTACTGTTCAATCATGGGAAAGAGAAGATTTAGATTGGACCAAATTAACCATTAAAAAATATCTTAAGGACCATAATATAGAAGAGAAATTTGTCTTATTTTGCTTGATCCCAGAAGGTAAAACAAGGAACAACTTGTGAAAATTGTAGGGTCATATTTCAACTTAGTAAGTGAAAGGGAAGAAACTTACTACCAACTGAAGCTTTCCAAAGGTGGAAGGGAGTAACTCCATAAGCAGAAAGTTGTCCATAAATTGAAGACTTCTAAAGATTAGGCAATAATAAATTGAAGACATTACAGAAGGAATTCATGTTTGATTATAAATTGAGCTGGATAATCCCTAAAACCCCTTCAATCTCTGAAATTAAATAAAACCTCCAAGAAAATTAAGGGTGTTAGATGTAAGATTGAAAACTTGATTGTTTCTCTAGTAAATGGGATAATTTAAAGGAAATGAGAAATTCCAGTCCCAAAGGTAACTTCACAACAGAAACTGAATGGGGATGTAGCAATTAAGCCTGACTGGAACCTTTAGTCTAATCTACCATGAAATTCCAAATCATCTCAACTGTAAGCTCAAAAATCATATTAACTTTCATGTTTTTTCTTATATGTAATAGATGTTAAAACTGTGTATACTCTTTTGACTCAGCAATACTACTATTAAGCCCATATTCCAAAGAGATAAAAGAAAAGAGGAAAAGACTTATCTGTTAAAAAATATTAATAATAGGTTTTTTCTGGTGGCAAAGAATTAGACATTGAGGGATTGTCTATCAACTGAAGAATAGCCGAACAAGTTGTAGTATATGATTGTGATGGAATACTATCATGTTATAAGAAATGATGAGAAAACAAATGTAAAAAAAATTGTTTTTAATGTAAACAGGAAAAATGTTAGATAAATAAATTCCATTATATCATATTTAGCCCTTTAAAAAAAAGAAATGATGAGCAGGATGGTATCAGAAAAACCTGAAGACTTGCATCAACTTATGCAAAATGAAGTAAATAAAACCAGGAGAACACTGTATACAATTAAAGGAACATTGGAGAATAATCAACTGTGAAAAAATGTAACTACTCTGATCAAGACAATTATCCAAGACAATTCTTAAGGCTATATGAAAAAAAAAAAGGTATCTACCTGAGGAGAAAAATTAATGAACTCTGAATACAGATTGATACTTCTTTTTTTGCCACGTGGCTATTGGAAAATATGTTTTGCATGATTTTACATTTATAATTGATATATTACTTGCTTTCTCAATGGGTAGTTGAAGGTCAAGGAGGGAGGGAAAGAATTGGGATGCAAAAATTTTTAAATGAATGTTAAAAATAAATAAAATTTTATTTCATATTATCAATGGTGGAGTCTAACATTATTACAGATATGGCGCTGGAAAGGACCTGACCTCATTTGATCCAACCCTTTTATTTTATACATGAGGTAACACCAGAAGAACTGAGGGACTTACCCAAAGTCTCATGATTAATAAGAAACAAAAGCAGAATTTGAATCTAGGTTTTCTGATTCAAAAGAAAGTGTCCAACTATTCACCACAAATTACTCATATACATAAGAACAAGACTTATGGAATTTCAAACTTGCAAGGGACCTCCACCAAGTCAATCTCATGACTGAAAAATAAGAATCCTTTCTACAACATAAGTTATCTGGGCTTTCCTTAAAAACATCAGGTCAAGTTGAACACATTAGCCCAAGTCCTTTCTCATTTTTGAGAGCTCTAGTTGTTCCAAAATTATATTGGGCAGCAGTTACTGCCTTCCTTCTTCTGGACACTATGCTATTAAGGTTAACTTGTCTGCACAGCTGACAAGTAATACTGTCAATTTGGAATAAGTTTGCAATCAATTCAATTGCCCAAGGCTGTTTCACATCAACCTTTGTTACAACCCATCTCTCCTATCCTATATTACTGTAACTGATATTATAAATTACAGTGTCAGGCTTTACATTAATCCCAATTACATTTTTGTAATGGACCTATGAGTTCAGTGCTGTAGGAAACTTCCACTGTGGAAATCCCTCAAGCAACGGGGATCAGGAGGGTTGTGCAATTTGTAGTATGACAAAGTTGCTGGAACACTGTTTCAGTAACTTGACAAGAGTCCCACAGCTAACAAGTGACAGAGATGGAACTTCCTTACTTGAAGACTGTTTTCTATTCACTCTGCCAAACGTTTAACTGATTAAATTTAAACTAATTAAATAAGCATATCATTGAAACCTCCCAGGAAAATAATAATAATAATAAAAATACATTTATAAAACACATTAGCATTTATAAAGTCCATCCTCCACACAAAAAAAGAATATGTAGCTCTACAAATACATACTAGTTTGTCATTGGACAAAACACTTAAGATTTTTGGTACTCAGTTTGTTCATTTGTAAAATAAAGGGGTTGGATTCTAAGGCCATTCATTAAAAAAAAAAATTGTGACCTGATTATCATCCGATGAAAGATTTAGTACAAGTCTTATCATTTTTTGACATAAAAGTAAAGTGTGGAAATTTTAAATGGCATTTTCAAGACCAAAGAATTCAAAATTCTTCACTATGTTACCAGTATTGAAATTAGTAGACATAAATTTGAGTGTTTCCCATATTCTCCATTGCACTGGAAGCAAAAAACATTGTGCATATACATCAGCATGCCTTCTCATTTTTAATGTAGTCTTAAAAATATCCACTCTCTGGAACTCTTTCCTCTGATGGGGTGACTGGACTACTTGACCTCATAGAATCACATGCTTTATCATTCAAAGTAACCTCAAAGATCGTTAGATCCAACCTCATCACTTTGCAAGGAGGATCTAGGGCTCAGGAAAATGAAGTGACTTGCCTGATGTCACACAAGTAGAAAAAATTAGAGCCATCAAAGTCCCATCAATAATTGGCATTCTACACACACACACACACTCTCTCTCTCTCTTTCTCTCTTTATATATATATATATAATTAAATGCTGATTTTATCATACAGCATTTATAGCTCTTTGTCATTTGTGTCATCAGTAAGTGTAATAAGCATGTCAGATGTATCTTCAAGTTGTTTACAAAAAATTTGACTAGAGCAAGCCTAAGGACAAAATTAGTGGTACATCACTCCAGACATCTTGAAGCTAGCATTAATTAATCAACACTCTTTGCACTCAGTCATTTAACCAGAGAATTAAAACAACTAATCCCGAGAAAGGCAGATGGTTTGTTAGCATTATATACTTTACCTGTAGGCAGAATAGGTTAACTAATTTAATTTCTCATGCTTCAAAGGGACTCAAGATCAAGAAATCATCTACAATACAAGTTGTTTTGTTTTGTTTTGTTTTAGAATTCCCAGTGTTATTTATAGATTTTATAACTAAAGGGTCATGTTCAAGGACACATGGGCATTATAACTAAAGTGAAGATCTGTGTCCCTAGAAAGCACAAAATCATAGAATTTTGAACTTGGAAGAGAATATAAGCTGCTACCCAGTCTGTCTATACCTCCCCCAAGGAATCATCACTACAACTTAACTAACTGGTGATCATTTAATATTTGTGACACCAATGACAGAGCAGAACTAATGTTAACATATTAGGTTTTAGATAGATAGATAGATAGATAGATAGATAGATAGATAGATAGATAGATAGATAGATAGATAGATAGATAGATATGGATATATAGATATATACATACAGAGAGAGAGGGGGGGGGAGAGAGAGAGAGAGAGAGAGAGAGAGAGAGAGAGAGAGAGAGAGAGAGAGAGAGAGAGAGAGAGAGAGAGAGAGTCTCTTGTCTATTTGGTAGTTTTTCAAATATATGAAGACAACAAAAACTTCCCACCCATCCCATTTCTCCATTCTCTTATTCAAACTGTCTTGATTTTTTCTCTTCTGGCAACTTTAGATCAGTGATGTCAAATTCTAGTGAAAATGGATCTCTGTGGCAGGGTATTGACTTGGAAAACTATATACAGGATAGATAGAAAATAGTTGACAGAGGGAAGGCATCAGAATTAATAGGGATTGGGAAAGGCTTCCTGTAGAAAACTGATTTTATCTAGAACTTGAAGAAAGGTAGCAATAAGGAAAGAGAATATTTAAGAAATGGAGGATAGTCAGAAAAAAATACCCAGAGCTGAGAGATGTATCTTGTTCCAGGAACAGCAAGGAATATAGCATCACTGGATCAAAGATTATATGGGGGTAGAGATTATAAAGTATGAGAAGATTGGAAGGAATAGAAGCTAGGTTATGAAGGACTTTTAGTACCAGATCCTGGAAGTAACAGGGGAGTTCTTGGAGTTTATTAAGTGTATAGACTTGATATAGTCAGAATGACCCATTCCATCCATGAGTATCATTAATTGCTAGGAAGTTGTTTTAGAAAACTACAAATTAACATTATCTATGTTCTAGGGTACTTAAATTTATTTTGTTAAACATTTCTCAATGACATCTTAATCTGGTACCAAATAGGGAGTTTAGCCTTCTGACTATGTGTTTGACATTGATCTAGATCATTCATGTCCTTCCTGAACTGTTACACCTAAACCATCACATGCCTAACACTTTAGTATAGAGTTAGTGTCCTTAAATAATTTATTACACTGACATCAGTTATAGCAAAGATTACTGAAAGAATAGGACATCTCAAGGTAAGTTTTGATTATAGAGTATGACCATTGAAGGGTAAGGATAATCTAGAGAGCAAAAATATTTGAACATTTGAAATGAAAATATCAAGTTGGAGCAAGTGCATCAAAAGGAAAAGGAAAGGACAACAAAAGATAAATTGTGTCTATTTTGCAATTTTGTCTAGAGTCAATATGGTCCTTTATTCAATTAATTCTCTAAACTTATCATGTTTTAATACATTAAGAACTATATACATAAAAGGCTTTTATGTTTTATGACCATATCTATTTAGGCAAGAGATCTAGCCAGGCCTGTGTCTTTTCAATAGTACAACATTTTCATTGTACTGTTGAAACCAAGTTAATCTACCACACTGTTGAAATAGGAAACAGAAACATCTCAAACACAAACTGTTCCAACTGGTTCTGGAATACTGAGCACCCAGCAAACAAAAGAGGATCCACAACAGTAAAATTTAACAGTATTAAAGAATGAGAACAGAAGGGGGAAAAAAGTGGCCTAGGTTAATTAAATGCCATGATCACATAGTTAGTAATTGTTAAACTGGGATTAAAGTTCAGGTATCTTTATACCCAGCCCACTGATTTCTATTAAGATAACTGGAAAACTCTACAATTCTATCAGAAAAGTAGACTTCCCTGTGTGATTATGGCAGTTAACTAAACTAGGCCTTTATTTCCTGGTAAGTAATATGAGGATCTGTAGTAGGCGATTCCAATAATGTGTTGGTTCTTCCTATTATTAGAATGCAAGGTCCTCAAGAATAAAAACTCTTTTACTCTTCTATTTGTATTTTTAGTGAACACCACAATTCTTTGTTCATAATAACTACTTAATGTACACCTTCTCTTTCATTCATCTAAATCCTTTTAGTTTTCAAGTTCTATGATTCCCTTAACATTCTCTGACAAATTTCCTCATAAAAGATATTCATTTTTTTTCAATTTACTAAGCATTTATTAAAAACCTCCTATGTGCAAGTCACAGTACTAGGCATTGTCATTTAGTCCAGTGTCCTATATATGTGGGGCGTTTCTTCTACCACATCCCTATCAGGGGTTTAGTTCTTTTTTTTTTTTTTTCATAAAAGATATTCAATCACAAGTATTCAATCATAGCAACATTTAGAGAGTTGAAAATAGTGGTTCTTTCAGATTAGTGTGTTGTTTTGTATGCATATTTTTAGGTTAGGTAAAAAATTAGTAGGGAAACCATAATCCTATACCTAATTCATACCAAAGAATTCACCAGAGACTGTAAATACCTAGGACTATAGTAAACAAACTAAAGGGAAGCTTATGCAAAATATAAAAAATGTCACCAGAAATTTTGCATTAAATTTCCATTTTCCATTTAGGTTAAAGTTGAGAAAAATAAAGTGAAACTATCTAAAATAAATCTTTTAGACAATATGTTCTCTTGGATGAAGCACCAGTGCAGTTGAGCAAAGAAGGGACATGTTTAACATGCTATCACACATACACACACACACACACACACACATGCATGCACACACAGAGGATCAGAAACAGAGAAAGTGTCTTAGATAAATACTGTTTGAGAGCCATTTGTTGATGCCAAGTGCTATTTTCTCCACAGTACTATACGCTGGATTCTATGCACCCTCAATTTGTTTTTATATACTCTAGTCCTAGGATATATAGATTCTAAACTATTTTTTGAGTTGACTTAGATATTGCATTATATTTATGATGACTAATCACAACACTATTTATAGAATGATGGGCGTTATCTCCTTTTAGGACTATTGGCTACCCTTTATTGCAATATAAGTGGATCCTAGAATGGGTAGGAATCTGATGCTTGTATATTATTATTACTAAAAATTTGTGAGGAAACAATAAATGTATTTGAGTAAAGTAGAATAAGCAAAATTTGATCATGATATTGTAGAGGAAGAAGGTGTTACTAAAATGAGAGAATTATAACTGGTACAAGATAAATGGAACTTTTCCCCAGAGTTCTTGCATCCAGGAAGAAGAAACTTCAATTAACCTGCAAGTATTTATTAAGTTACAAAGTGTCAGACCAAATTAGACAGCAGGACTATAAAGACAAAAAATAAGGCTATCCTTACCTTCAACTAATGTTCATTCAATGCAAGGAGAACATATGTGCACATGTACAAAGTTATTTGTTAAGGGAGGAAAGAAACTAATAGTTAAAGAGTGTGATATATAGGAGGTAGCATTGGAACTGAGACTCAAAGGAAATTGAGCACTTCTTTTTAAGGCAAATTCCATTCCTAGACTTGCTTTAGGGTTCTTCTCTGGACTATAACACACAGAACACCAACCCCAATCAGAGTACCATTCTCAGAATTCATCACCTTTCTCTTCAATCTTCCTTCCTTTACTGCAAATCTCTCTCATTTATTTTTATCTCAGATAAAAAAAAATTCTAATGAAGCTTCTGGCTACATGCAAATTATGTTGACCAAATACAATGTTTGTAGCTAAGAGTTTAGGAACATCATTTCACAATCATCATTTTATCTTAAGTATTTAGCTTCCATTAAATCACTCAAGTGGATTAATGTTCTTGTTAAATAAGGAGTTTCCTCCAATTAGCGTTTTAAACCCATCCATGTATTCTCCTCCTATTCTAACTCTTCCATGTCCTCCAAAGAATTAACCACAAGCGATCTATGTAAAATGTATAAGAACTTCTTCATTTTCTTCCAAGGTTATCAGCAATGAATTTTGGTTTTCATCTGTCAAGCCAACATTCACTTATTAAGGGTGTACTACTTTCCAAAAATTATGCTAAATGCTGGAAATACAAAGAAAGCTCTTGCTCTCAAAAAGTTCACAATCAAATAACTCCTTACAACAATCAAACAACCATGTACAAACAACACACATAAAAGATAAATTGGGCTTAACCAATAAAACATTGAAAAGAATAAGAAAGAATTCCTATAGAAAATGGGATTTCTTATAGAAAGATGAGGAAAGAGAAAAATGTTCAAACACAGGAGAAAAGGGACTTGTCATTCTTTGTTCTTGCCAGATGACCATCTCTTTTCTTCCTGTTATCCAATTCTTTGATAGTAACTTACTCTTCCTTGGAGTTCTATGCAGTTTTGTTCCAGATCTTACTGCTATACAAGATCAGTGATTAAATATTTGTACTATATATTTCTTGGAAAGCTAAGGGTCAGCAAAATAACTCTGAAATTTCTCAAAAACAATCTAGCCATTTTCCTTCCCAGTTGTCTTAACCTTTGTTTTACCAATGAATTTTGATGACTCTAGAAGGGAGACTCAGACACTTTGGACTTTATACTTTACACAATTCTGCCTCACTTGAATCCAAATCACACACAAGTTAAGATATCACACTGATCCTCTTTGAAAATAAAGAAGAAACAACAACCACAGCTAAATCCTTTACAATTATTTCATTTGACTTGATAATGGCAAATAGATGCCATTATACTCAATACAGATGATGAAACTGAGGTAGAGAGGATAAGTGACTTGCCTAAAGTTACATGACTAAAAAGTATCTAAAACTGAATTGAAATGAGCTCCTCCTGACTCCAAGCCTGGTACTTTATCCATGTTGCCACCTAGCTATTTCTATATATCTAGCTAGTTTTGCTAAAAAAAAGAGGTAATTTCTAACATATTCCATCATTTTTATATTTCTCTAGCATGAGTAGACTAAACTAATTGAGCCTGAACTAGCTAACCTAAAATGCCAACTGAGATCTCAATCTCAAGACCACTGGTCTAGGTCACTAGAATTTTAGCATTGTAGGTGATCCAATGGTTTGGTCATATATGTTGTCAATTATCAGAAGTAAATGGCATGGTAGTAGTGCCTGGTATATAGCAGGTTCTTAGCTTGTAGGATTAATGATGAGTAAAAATGCAAGTTCTTGGTCCAAGGGAATTTCCAGTAAGTATCTAAGTATCCAAGATGGATGGTGTTATGACCGCATTAGTACCCTGGATATCTTAGAATCGCCCGGAGATAGGATAAACAAAAGTCTTTATTCTTGGTCTTTTGGGGTCCCCGTCAGGGAATTAGATATAGGAATCTCCACACCTCCTTTCTCCCTCTCCACAGCCAAAGAGTGATCCCACTTGTCCTACTCCACCCTCTGATCTCTCTTCCCCTTCTCTGTACACACCCATAGATCAAACCAGCACAGAGTTGAATAGGGTCATCCTCCAAGCATGTTAATAGAGAATAGTCCAATTGGTAATTAGCCTTAAGTGATAGGTTATTTTGCCTTAAGTGCATCTGCTCAGTTCTAGCCCTTTACAGATAGGACAATGAAATAGAGCTTTCTAAAGCCTAGAATCTTAGCAGACAGGAGAGACCCATAGAAATAGTTATTTTGAGAAATTACTGGATGACTTTCTTGTGTATTTTAGGCTGGAGCAGCTCAGGGCTACCTGCTCTGTTCTCCAGTCTTAATGGATTTAAATAGCCCTAGATCAGGAGTTCTTAATCCATTTTATGTCATGGACCCTTCTGGCAGTCTAATGTAATTCATGAATCCCTTTTTAGAATAATGTTTTTGTTTTTTTAATAATTGAAGAAAATGCTAGGTGCTAATTAGAAGTTAATAAAGATGTAAATTTTCCCCATTTAAATTCACATCTTCTGAAATCAATGCAAGACACTTTATGGATCCATGGTACCCAGATAAAGACTCCTTTCCTAAATAGGTAGTAGATAGTCAACAGATAGGGGGCACAATGGCTGAAATACTAGAACTGGAATACTAGAGCACTGAGTTTAAATGTAGTTTCAAATGCTCACTGACTATATAACAGTAAGTCATTTAGTTTGTTTACCTCAATTTTCCCAACTGTTAAATGGAGATAACAAGAGAATATCTCACAGGGTTATTGTTAGAATCAAATGAGAAGTGTCTAGCATAGTGCCCAGTAATATAGTAAACTCTATATAATAGGTGATTCCCTTCTCCCCATGTATAATATCTCCTGAAGTACCCTCATTACTTTAACCTCCATCATCTGTGGAAAGATAAGCGAATTAGAGGGAAATCCAAATAACCTCAGAAAATTAAGTTCCTATTATTGCTCTATGAGTCTTCCAAGTAAACCTTGGAATTCAAGGTCAAGGCTTGAAAGAGGTTAAAGTTAATTTTATATAAATATATAAATAAAATCATTTCTTTCTGGTTCCTGCAAAGTCAAACACTCTTCCCAAGTTCTAAAATATAAACTTTCTATGAAAAGAGCAGAGCCAAGATGGTGGAGTAAAGGCTTATCCAACCTCTTCCCCAAATTGCTCCAAATTCTTTAAATAATGACTCTAACCAAATTTTGGAGCATTAGAACAGTCAAAAAGATAGAATAGAACATTTTTCTAGCTAAAGGCAACTTAGAAGCTTAGCAGAAAATGTCTATGACACAAGGGTGAGATTTCAGCCCAAGCAAGGGGCACTGGAGCAGCTTTGGACCCAGACCCAGACCCAGTCTGGGCCTAATCTCTGAACCAGCAGCAGTAATGGTGGTTCCAGACTTCTCATCCCAGAGACACCAAAGAGGACCTGGATGGTCAGCAAAAAAAAAAATGTCTATGGAACCAGAGTGGGATCCCAATGTGCAATCTCAGCACAGGCCTGGCCCTAGTCCCAGACCCAGACCCAGACCCAGCATCAGTGAGGCAGGACCTCTGAATCAGCAGCAGTGCTGGAGGCTTCTGCACCTGTCAGCCTGGGGACACAAGAGAAGACTTAGAAAGTCAGTGGAGAGGGTCTATGGCAATAGGATGGGAGTCTGGTGTGCAGTCCCAGTGCAGCTCCAGTCAGAAGAGCCCCAGCCTTGGCCAGCACATTAGAGCTACAGTGGAGTGGGGACACACATAATAGCTCCAGAGCAGAAAAGCTTGTGATCAAATTCCTAGAAAGATTTCTGAAAACAGATGCACAAAACCCTGAAGCTTTAGAAATGCACCTTCCATCCTAGAAACAAAGTTTAACAAAGAGTTAAAAGCAGATTAGAAAAATGAGCTGAAAAAAAAAGTTTTTGACTACTGAAAGTTATGGTGATAAGGAAGATCAAAATACACACTCAGAAGGTAACAAAATCAAAGAGCCTACATCCATAGGCTTGAAGAAAAATAAGAATTGGGCTCATGGCATGGAAGAGCTCATAAGATATTTTGAAAATCAAGTAAGAGAGATAAAAGAAAAAATAGGGAGAGAATTAAGAGAGGTACAAAAGGAAATGCAAAAAAGCTAATGAAAATAATGATTTAAAAGCAAAGTTGGCCAATTGGCAAAGAAGATACAAAGCTCAATGAGGAAAATAATTCCTTAAAAAATAGAATTGAAAAAATGGAAGCTAATGCTTTTATGAAAAATAGGCGGGGGTAGGGGAATGAAATATCTCATTGGAAAAACAATTGACTTGGAAAATAGATCCAGGAAAGATATTTTTTAAATTACTGATCTACCTGAAAGTCATGATCAGTAAAAAAGAACCTGGACACTATTTTTCAAGAAATTATCAAGGAAAATTGTCCTGATATTCTAGAACCAGAGGATAAACTAGAAATTAAAAGAATCCACCCATTACCACCTGAAAGAGATCCCAAAATGAAAACTCCGAGAAATATTATAGTCAAATTCCAGAATCCCCCAGGTCAAAGAGAAAATACTGCAAGCATCCAGAAAGAAACAAATCAAGGATAGTAGAACCACAATCAGGATAACGCAAGATTTAGTATCTTGTACATTAAAAGAATAGAGAACTTGGAATATGATATTCCAGAGAGCAATGGAACTAGGATTGCACCAAGAACCATCTAGCCCCCAAAAACTGAGTAAAATCCTTCAGAGGAAAAGATAGTCATTCAGTGAAACAGAGAATTTCCAAACATTCATGATGAAAAGATGGAGCTTAATGGAAAATTTTATTTTCAAATGCAGGACTCTGGAGAAGCATAAGGAGATAATTAGGAAAATAATATCATAAGGGACTTATAAGGTTTATCTATATGGGAGGATGATACTTGTAATTCATTACAACTTTCTCATGTTATGACAGGCATATACATAGAGGACACAGGTGTGAGTTGAATATGAAGTATAATATCTTTTTTTGTAAAAATGATGAACTTAACAGGTGAGAGATATGTACTGGGACAAAGGAAAATGGAGAAGTAGAATGGTGCAAATTATCTGTCATAAAAAAGAGGCAAGAAAAAGCTTTTACAATGGATGGGAAGAGAGAGAAGAGAGGGGAAGTGGGTGAACCTTACTCTCATCAAAAAGGAAATGACATGCATTCTCTTTTTTAAAAAATAGTTTTTATTTACCAGATATTTGCATGGGTAATTTTACAACATTGACAATTTCCAAACCTTTTGTTCCAATTTTTCCCCTCCTCCCCCCCCATGGTAGGTCGACCAATACATGTTAAATATGTTAGAGTATAAATTAAATACAATACATGTATATGTGACCAAACAGTTGTTTTGCTGAACAAAAAGAATCGGACTTTGAAATAGTGTACATTTAGTCTGTGAAGGAAATCCAAAATGTAGGCAGACAAAATTAGAGGGATTGGAAATTCTATGTAGTGGTTCATAGAATGGCATACATTCTCAATAGTGGCATAGAAATCTACTTTACCCTGAAGAAAAATAGGAAGGGAATGGGATACAGGAAGAACAGAGGGTAATAAAAGAGAGGGCATGTTGGGGGAGGGAGTACTCAGTAGCAAAACATTTTTGAGGAGGGACAAGGTAAAAGGAGAGAGAGAATAAATGGGGGAAATAAACTTTTCGTGAGCTTTTTTTAAGAAGGAAAAGAGAAATCAAAAGTTAAAAGTTGGGAAAAGACTAAATTATGAATAATTTTTGTCTTCACAGAAACTTAGCTTTGGGTAATAATGACTTAGAAACACAAATCCAATTTCCCTACCATTGATCCATTCATTTATAGAACAGTTGGTTTTCTGCTTTGATATCAAGCAACACAGGTATTTTTCAAATCTAGAATATAAAGGATATTTTAAAATGATTTAGTACTTTGGGAGAGGGGCACAGATAGACAAAGCTTTGTATGGAATCTCCCTTACCTATCTCATTCTGAATGGGATTGTACTGACCTTAATAATACTGTCCAGATTTGAGCATGGAAACAAGTAGAAAATGGATTTGGAAGGATCTGGAAGTTATTAACTGCAATAGAAATCCTCAAAGCTTTTAAATCCTGTTTGCAGCTGTAAAAGAAAATTCTTAAAGCTGGATGCAAGGTGCTATTGTTAGAAGAAAGAGCCTCTGTTGGCAATTTGAAGCAAACTCCTTTCTTCCTCCCCTCCCTCCCTCCCTTCTGTCCCTACCAAAGGAAAGAGGAGAATATAGAGGGAATGTATAGAGCCAACTAGTACTCTAATTAAAGGGAAACTCCCTCCTAATCTAAAAATGGTGCTAATGATGCTGGGCTTATGATGACTAATTATAAAATGCTAATACACTCAATTACTACAAATATCAGGAACAAAAGAAGAGGCTTACAATTGAAAACAAAAAGTAGATATGAAAATTAAAAATTTATGAGTTTTGAATAGTTCTAAAGAATGTACATTTTGGCTTCTAATAGTTCAGATATTTTCTAGTATCTTGAAGTTTAAAAATTTGGGGAAATTGGAAAACATATCATTTCTACATATCATAAGTCCCAAATAATTTCCAATAGAACATAAGCTCCTATAAGAGCCAAAACTTTTGTACCATTAATAAATGGGAGAGGGAGAGGGAAAGATGTCAAAGTATATCAGTGTCTTGTACATAGAATCTAATAAACTAATATTTGTTCATTTGAATTGAATTTCACTAGACAGAAAGTAAAGAGTAAATGTGAATTTTTTAAATTTTAATAACTTTTAATTTTCAAAATACATGCAAAGATAGTTTTCAACATTTACCCTTGCAAAATCTTGTGTTCCAAATTTTTCTCCCTTCCTCCTTTCTTCCTTCCATATTTAGCAAGTAATCCCATGGGCTAACTATGTGTTCTTTTAGACATATTTCCACATGTACTATGCTACATAAGGAAAATCAGATCAAAAAGAAAAAAACAATAAGAAAGAAAAAGAAAGCAACCAAACCAAAAAAAGGTGAAAATATTATGTTGTGATCCATATTCAGTCCCCATAGTCCTATTTCTGGATGCAGATGGTTCTCTCCATCACACATCTATTGGAATTATCCTGAATCACCTCTTTGTTGAAAAGAACCAAGTCCATCACAGTTGATTATCACATAATTTTGTTGTTGCTTTACACACTGTTCTCTTGGTTCTACTTTATTTAGTATCTGTCCATGTAAGTCTCTTCAGGTCTTTCTGAAATTATCCTGCTGATCATTTCTTATAGAACAATATTCTATATCTTTCATATACCATAACTTATTCAGCCATTCCTGAACTTATGGACATCCACTTACTTTTAAGTTCCTTGCCACTATAAAAAGGGCTGTTACAAACATTTTTGAACATGTGGATACTTTTCTCACTATGTTTGGATCAGTTCAATGTGAAAAATTAAAAATAAATTTGTATATCATCACAAACTCTGAAGGACCTTTAAAAATCCTCTGGTCTAATCTAATGGAATGTAGAAATTTTCTCTAAGACAGATTGCAGGTGTCAGCTTGAGCAGATTATATTTTATTTAATTGTCCCAATTTCAGTATTTCATCTGAAGCTTAGGGTCAGTCATAACTCTGGGACTTCTTTCAGAAATACATTACAAACCCAAAAACAAAATGTCAGAGTTGGAAGAGAACTAAAGCCACCTCTTTTACCCTATACTTTAAGAATTACTTCCTTTAAAATACACTTGACAGATTGGCTAAGATGACAGGAACAAATAATGATGAATATTGGAGAGGATGTAGGAAAACTGGGACACTGATGCATTATGGGTGGAGTTGTGAAAGAATCCAACCATTCTGGAGAGCAATCTGGAATTATGCCCAAAAAGTTATCAAACTGTGCATATCTTTTGATCCAGCAGTGCTACTACTAGGCTTATATCCCAAGGAAATACTAAAGAAGGGAAAGGGACCTGTATGTGCCAAAATGTTTGTGGCAGCCCTTTTTGTAGTGGCCAGAAACTGGAAGATAAACGGATGTCCATCAATTTGAGAATGGTTGTGTAAATTATGGTGTATGAATGTTATGGAATATTATTGTTCTGTAAGAAATGACCAACAGGAGGAATACAGAGAGGCTTGGAGAGACTTACATCAACTGATGCTGAATGAAATGAACAGAACCAGGAGATCATTATACACTTCAACAACAATACTATATGAGGATGTATTCTGATGGAAATGGATAGCTTCAACATAGAGAAGATCTAATCCAATTCCAATTGATCAGTGATGGACAGAATCAGCTACACCTAGAGAAGGAACACCGGGAAATGAGTGTAAACTGTTAGCATTCTGTTTTTCTCCCCAGGTTATTTTTACCTTCTGAATCCAATTCTTCCTTTGCAACAACAACAACAACAAAATTCGGTTCTGCACATATATATTGTACCTAGGATATACTATAACATATTTAATATGTATGGGAATGCCTGCCATCTAGGTGAGGGGATGGAGGGAAGGAAGGGAAAAATTCAGAACAGAAGGGAGTACAAGGAATAATGTAGTAAAAATTACCTATGCATATGTACTGTCAAAAAATGTTATAATTATAAAATTAATTTTAAAAAATTTTTAAAAATAAAATAAAATACACTTGACAAATTATCATCCAGTCTTTGCTTGAAGATATCCTTTGAGAGAAAACCTACTATCTCCTTAAGCACCCTTTTATACTTTTGGATAGGTCTAATTATCAACTCAAATTCAGCTCCTTGCAAATCTCAACCACGTCTTCTAATTGTTCTGAAGCCAATCAAAACAAGTCTAATTCTGCTTATCCCTGACCCTCTTCAACTCCCTCAGAGTTTCTCTAAACAAATTATAATTTTGAGCATTGCCCTAATTTAGATTTCATTTTATCCCTTTCTCTAATCCTCGAATCCTAAAAACTACAGAAATTCACAGACTTTCTACCTGATAACCTTTATCAAAAAGATAAAAAGTTAGATATAACTCTATTTAGGCTATATTCCCACTCTTGGAGAGATTAATAAATAGTATACAGCATAGTTTTTTTATCATCTTATACCCCATAAAACAATACATTATATAATAAAGACCTGGCACAAAACAGTCATCCAATAATTTACATGTTTGTCCTATCACCCAACCAAAGAATTATAAAGAGAGCCAGTGTACTTTATCAATGTTGCTGTCTAAGTTATTACCCATTTGGAGCCAATAAAATAAGCAGACTTTTTTTCCCAAGAGAGATCAGTATATTTCACTTTAAAATATTTTACTGTCAGATTCAAATGGTATTATAGCCATCAT
Source organism: Sminthopsis crassicaudata (assembly GCF_048593235.1). Classification (NCBI taxonomy): domain Eukaryota; kingdom Metazoa; phylum Chordata; class Mammalia; order Dasyuromorphia; family Dasyuridae; genus Sminthopsis; species Sminthopsis crassicaudata. The sequence goes on from NC_133618.1 coordinate 560,246,764, forward strand.
GAATTGGCAACAGTCCCAGAATATTGAGACTAATGACAGTAGATTCTATTGAGAGCTCACCACGTATCCAGATATCAGTGTAAGCAGCCAGGACGTTAGCAAAGCAAAAGCACATTAAACCAATTAATTAAGGACACTGACAAGAATACCCCCTCATGAAAACCACAGCAAGACCAAAAGCTGAATATTGAATCAAGGCATACTATTGAGATAGAATAATCCACAGGTGGATCAACACCCCACAGAATCCTTTCTTCCTATCTCATAGATACACAATGAAGGTATATTGATAGTAACAAAGATGAGACTCACAGAAATAACAATAGCAGTTTTAAGAACCTGTGAGTACTTTCATTTAAAGTGATTGGAGAGTACTCAGGAATGGGGGAGTTAGAGACAAGGATTATTTCAGAAGGGAAAGACAAGGTACACTAGAGAATAGCTAAAGAAACAAATCATCTATCTGGTTACCCTGCATTGAGGAGGCTGATCATTAGCCGAAGAGATCTGGTCCTCTGGTGAGACTTCACAATTTTATTACAAACATATTTTAAAAGTTAGTTATTTTTTTCAGGGAAAAGCCACATATCCCAGGCTTTATTTAACCACAGAATCAAGGAAAGGATAGATAATCCTGGGATCTACAATTATATCCTGATTGTGCTGCTTCGTGGGTGGCACTTTCTAGTTTTTTACCTTTGATGTATCTTTCCCAGTTTTCCTATCCATTGTTCTTGGTTTGAACCCTCCAAAGTGACCAATGTTAAGAGTCAGCTTCTGCTTTTAGTTAAATCTCATTCCTGTAATGGATTTTTGAAAGTCAGTCCAGATCTTTACTGATCCATTCTGTCCCATAGCTGTCAAGACTTAGGATATAAAGTGTCCATGGAGAAAGACTGGAAATGCTATCTACTATTTCAAATTATCATCAGGAAAAAAATAGTTGGGCTTATAAAACCTTACACAACTCTATGAAGACTTTCTGATCTTATAAGGAACTCTGGTTGTGGGTACTCTCTCCATCAAAGAAGAACAATGATAACTTAAAAGGCTTCTATAGATTTCCTGGAGTCTATAGAGATTAAATAATAAAAAATCATAGACAGGTCTTGAATCAGGTTTTCCTGACTTCAAACCATACACTCTATACCCTGTATAACATTGACTATTGTAAAACCCTATCCCAAAAAACAATAAAATGAACAAAAACAACCTTCTACTAGAAGACATTTAAGTCTATTGAAAAAGTTCTCCTAGGTATTAACCTTTGTAATTTGGAGAAACTGAGAAGTGATTTCTTTCATTCAGAAGCTCAGGGAAAAATCCAGGACAGTATTACATGAAGTCTTAAAACCTAGAACTGTACTCTTTCTTCCAAACATTTTTTCTATTAAATGAAAAACTTTTGGAATAGAGTAGAATTTGATTAAAATAAAATCCTAAATTATATGGGATTTTTCTTTTAATAGGAATTAATATTTTAATGAGCCATTACAAACTGTACAAACAATTTTTGGCAAGAGGGTTATCTTCATCAGTATCTTTATAAAATCATATATCCCTAATTCAAGTTGTGGCAATACCACCTGTGATCTCCAAGACTCTCTGAAATCTGAAACAAAGAAAGAATGAACACGATTCCAAGGAATCCCAGAATCAAATAATGATGGTACTACATCAGAGTACACTAAGAGAACAGTTGTGATTCATCAACTGAAAGTTTTTCCAAATTAAAAATTTGATTCAGTAAAACAAATATTTATGATTTTCCTTACAGTGTGAAGGGCTTTGTGTTAAAGCACTACAAGAAAAGCAACATTTTTCTACTTCTGTAGTCACAATAGCACAATAAAAAATTACAGAAAGTTCAAAGAATCACTGTCCTAAGACCATCTAAAACTCATTTAATTATTGATACCTTTTAATGCTTGACTTTTGTCTAATTACCAGGAAGCATTTTGAGTGCCTAAGCCACAACTATATTGATGATGTCTCTTCATGATAAATAAAACCAAAATTAATGAAGAAGTTGCACCGCAGGATCTTTCCAGTTCTTCACAAAAAGCCAAATAGGGCAGCTATAGACTTCATTCCATCATGTATCCAAAGGGACCAATAAAATGCCTATTACCTGTCAGCATTATACTAGGTGCTGGTAATTAAAAACAGAAAAGTGAAACCATCCCTATCCTCAAGAAACTTCCATTCTATTTGAGTCATCTTGCTTTGCAGAGATCACTGAGAAGACATTAAGTTTGTGCAGAATATTCTAAAGGGAAATAAGGAGAAAACCCTATAAAAATTTGACAAGGTCTTACAAACCAAAGGAACATGTATATCATGATCCTCAGGGATTTCACTGTAAAAGTAGACATATAAGAGGATAGAAAATATGATTTGGAGAACAAAAAGAGTCTATACTATATTTTGAAACTCATTATCTATATTTCATGAATACTTAATTCAAAAAAAGAGCCACAAAGTCCTATGCATAGTAGGTATCAAGTGACATCACAAAAACTTTATTGTATTATAAGATAGGAAATAACTAGTTTTTAATATAACAGTAATTTCAGAATCAGCTCTGTATTAAGCCAGATAATAGTCTGGCTAGAATGTGTGTGTGTTATAAGAAATCAATGAATAAATAATGCATTTGTAGCAGCTCCAAACCAACTGGTTTAAACAAACTAGTGAATCTAAAACGATAGCAAATTGTTTCAAGCAAAGACATAGCATTTAAATATAATCACATATTAGAGATATCAAATCTATGTGAAATAATACTCACAACTTGGAGTATTAAGGATCCTTGAAATTGCCTCACTAGAAGAAGTTAATAGCACCATGGATAGAGCACTGGCCTTGGATTCGGAAGGACCAAATTCAAATCCTGTCTCAAACATTTAATACTTACTAGTTGTGTGACCCAGGGCAGTTCACCTAACCCCAAGTACTTCACCAAAAATAAAAAATAAAAAATACTTAAAAACTTAAACAGAAAATAGTTATCCACCTTGCCAAACAAAGAAAAATATGAAAGTCAGGTTTTAGAATCAAAAACAGTAACAAAACATTAAAGAAGAGGCTGAAAGAAGATTACAAATAGAATCTCTTCAAAATATCACAAAAGAAATTGAGAGGAAAATGAACCTACAGAAAATCTAATATGAGACCAAGATAATCAGTCATTGTGAAACCACTTGTCTAAAAGGACAAAAATTAGATATGAATCAGAATAGATCTAACAGTGTTTATATAATAATCTATGCTCATTGGTTACAAAGATAAAAAGTACAACATTTGGAATCTATTGAACAATAAGAAGGCAAAGTTCAGGGTATATGACAAAATACACAGAAAAGAAATTTATGCTAGAGGCAACACAGTTTTAAAGGTATTATATGACTGTTCAAGTTCTCTCAAAGAAGGAAAATTAAAAAAAAAACAAAACCTGACAGCTCTTTTACCTAAAAGAAGACCAAAAATACTATTATACCAAGGACACACATATCTATATTCTTATCTTTATAAAATCTATAAAAGAATAAAATTATTCAAGTAGTATTAATTAAATATCTATTATGTGCCAGATATTGCTCTAGGCACTGGTATACAAGTACAAAGAATCAAATGACTCTGGTCACAATGAACTTATATTCCAGGAAGAGAAACATATACAGCATAAGTACAACATTAATAAATACAAATATATACTAGTTAAACACAATGTAGTTTGAGAGAGAAGATATTAGCATTGGGTAAGGAAGTAGAGGGAATCACAAAAGCCTCATCTACAAGAAGGTACTTGAGCTGCATCCCATGGGAAGAAAGGAACTCTATTAGGAAGAAATAAGGATATATTTCAGACATGAAAGCCAATGCAAAAGCATGGAGATAGGAGCTGGAATGTCATGTGTTGTTGTTCATCCTTCATTTTTGAAGAGGACCAATGATATCACAAGTGTATCTTGACTTGCATATGAATTGGATTTTAATGAGTCACAATTGTGCAAAGTCATCAATCTCAATCTCTCTTTCAGAAGTCCAATGGCAAAACAAAATTCAAGACAACTGGCAGACCAAGATGCATTGGATGACTTTGGTGTCTTTGCTCCCTCACCAATATTCCACAGCACCTATTTCAACTACATGAGCACTGAAGCAAATTGTTCTCATCCACTCATCCCACCATGGGAAGTCTTCACATGCTTGGGGTAGACATATCCTTAACTCACCTATAGCTTTAAGACCTGTCAATGACGCTCAAACTGGTTTAACCTCTCTGGCAAGATAGATTTACCATGGTATGGCCATTGTACATGGTACAATTTTTTGGAGCCACAGGCGAAAGGTGGGTGAGGGTGATCACCAAACATGAGTTAGCAGTGAAAAGGTCAACAGCTATCCATAATCAAATGAAGAATTAATGGATTTGGCAGATCGAAGCATTTTTTTCACTTACTTTGTTCTTATGATTTTTTTCCCTTTTAATCTGTTTTTCCCCACAACTGTGACTAATATGGAAATATGTTCTATACAAGAGCACATGTTTAAATTCTATCAAACTGCCTGTCATCTTTGGAAGAGGGAAGGAAAAAGAAGAAAGGAGAAGAAAAAGGGATGGAGAGAGAAAAAATGTGGAACTCAAAATCTTGTAAAAATGAATGTGATAGAATTCCCAATCCCTCTAATTTTGTCCACCTGCATTTTGGATTTCCTTCACAGGCTAATTGTACACTATTTCAAAGTCCAATTCTTTTTGGACAGCAAAACAACTGTTTGGTCATGTACACATATATTGTATTTAATTTATACATATTGAACATGTGTTGGTCAACCTGCCATCTGGGAGGGGAAAAATTGGAACAAAAAGTTTGGCAATTGTCAATGTTGTAAAATTACCCATGCATATATCTGGTAAATAAAAACTATTTTAAAAATGAATGTGAAAACTCTCAGATTGGCTAAGATTACAGGAAAAGACAAAGACGAATTGGGAAAACTAGGACACTGGTGCATTGTTGGTAGAATTGTGAATACATCCAGCCATTCTGGAGAGCAATTTGGAACTATCCTCAAAAAGTTATCAAACTATGCATAACTTTTAACTCAGCAGTGTTTCTACTGGGCTTATATCCCAAAGAGATCTTAAAGAAGGGAAAGGGACATGTATGTGCAAGAATGTTTGTGGCAGCCCTCTTTGTAGTGGCCAGAAACTAGAAACTGAGTGGATGCCCATCAATTGGAGAATGGCTGAATAAATTGTGGTATATGAATGTTATGGAATATTATTGTTCTGTAATAAATGACCAACAGGATGATTTCAGAAAGGCCTGGAGAGACTTACATGAACTGATGCTGAGTGAAATGAGCAGGACTAGGAGATACTTCAACAACAATACTATATGATTATCAATTCTGATGGATTTGGTCATCTTCAACAATGAGATGAACCAAATCAATTCCAATATAGCAGTAATGAACTGAACCAGCTACACCCAGCAAAAGAACTCTGGGAGATGACTATAAACCACTACATAGAATTCCCAATCCCTCTAGTTTTGTCCGCCTGCATTTTGGATTTCCTTCACAGGCTAATTGTACACTATTTCAAAGTCTGATTCTTTTTGTACAGCAAAACAACTGTTTGGTCATGTAAACATATATTGTATTTAGTTTATACTTTAACGTATTTAACATGTATTTGTTGACCTGCCATCTGGGTGGGGGGAAGGAGCAGAAAAAGTAGAACAAAAGGTTTGGCAATTGTCAATGTTATAAAATTACCCATGCATATATCTGGTAAATAAAAACTATTAAAAATATTTATTAAAAAAATTGAAAGTTTTTAGCCTCCACTGCCATCAACTTAGTACCACAACAAGTACTTTCTTGGTGATACTATCTGGATATAATTTAAGGAACACCACAATCTCAAAATAACCCAAATGCAAGAGACCTGAAAATGTAGAAAGATATATGGAATGTGTAGGCAAGGTGTAGAATGTTGCCAATGATAATCTGCATGTGAGAAGCAATGAAAAATAAAAACAAGGCTGTGTGATTGAAAAATGGAACTGTGACCATGATGTAGCAAGGGACAACATGTTGCTTAAAAGCACCACAAATGATCAAAAGAACCAGAAGATCTTCAGTACCATGGATAGATCACCAATGGCTAAGTCTTTTATCATCTTTTTTTTTTCTTTATTAGAGGAAGAAATATTTTTATTCCAAGCATAGTGAGCAGAGAAAGGTATTTTCACACACAGGATTACAGCTCAGTCTTCTAGTAACTTGCTGGCATTTTCACTGGTTTTAAAGCCTGTTGTTTTGCTCATTGCAAATCAGCTGTACCTCATTTCTACTTTTTGAAACCTTTTTTTTTTTTTTGAGAATATACAGGTAATACTCATATAGCCTGAAAGATATTTAAAGCTACATCATCTACATGTGTCCTAGTGAGGTTGGAACAAGAATAGGGTAAACTGAATGGAGTTCTCATACGGAAAAAGTAGTCCTCAGCCATGAATCTTTGCTCTGGTCCTGAGGAAGGATTTTCTGCCACTGTAACAAAGAATATATTCCTATGTCTTGCCTTCTTTTACAATGGCATTCCTTGCCCACATATGCACATTGTCTAGATTTCTCTAGAGATCAATTGAAAAAGAGAGTACTGACCTGAAATCTGTTGGGGAGACCAAAGCAATAACAGGAAAATCTTCTATTTTGCCTCTTGGGACCTATAACTTCTCACAAAGGCTTCTTCACAGCTCATAAATATTTAGTCTCACTGAGAGAAGAAATAGAAGAGGGAATAAATTTATAGGAAGGCATTGACAAGAATTTCATAGAATTAAAATCTTGGAAGTGCTGTGATCTATTTCAATTGAAGAAATACTGATGACAGCATCACAGATCCTTCAAGTTCTCTATTAGAACTACATAATACATATATTAGAAGAATAAAAGCAAGGAACTGATGTGGAAATACTGTTTATAACAAGAAATGATTCATTAAGACTTCACAGAGGGGACAACTAGGTAGCACAGTGGATGGAGCATCAGCCCTGAAGTCAGGAGGATCTGAGTTCAAATGTGACCTCAGACACTTAACACTTCTTTGCTGTGTGATGTTGGGCAAGTCATTTAACCCCAATTGCCTCCAAGAAAAAAAAGGCTTCATGGAAGAAGTATATTTGTGTCAATTTTAAAGGGTGTATAGAAATTCAAAGGGCAAAGAGGGAGAGAGAGAAAAAAAGGATAGGAATTCCAGACATAGAAAGTATAACAGTACAGAAGTTAAACTTAGGAAAGTAGGTTTCACAAAAAAAGGAATATGCTTTATGTTTGTGTTGATTTTAAAGGATATATAGAAATTCAAAGGGCAAAGAGGGAGAGAGAGAAAAAAAAAGGATAAGAATTCCAGGCATGGAAAGTATAAACAGAAGTATAATAGTACAGAGGTTAAATGTAGGAAAGTAGGTTTCACAAAAAAAAAAAAAAAAAAGGAATATGCTTTAAAATGTTGAATTAGTCCATGTATTCCTCTTTTTCTGAAAGGGAAAACACATTCTCTAATTGTAGAAATAAGAAGTAATGTCTTTTCCTTACTCTTAGATTCTCCCTTAATCCAAATTTATGCTGTCATGGAGAAAAATCAGTTGGCCATTCCTTTGTGTTATACTTTTCCCTTTAGTTGCAATTTCATTTCAAAAAGCCTGTTTGTGTCTCTCCAAACAATCTTTAAGTGATTATTTCTCTGTCTACGTCCAGTTCTCCTTTTCTGCCATTCAAAGGACCCTGTGTGACAGTGATCAGGCCAGGAAATTTCTATTACCTTTCTATTCTCTTACAGCGGATAAGAAGAGCATGATTGAAGGGAGTCTGGATTTACTTATTAATCTTACAATCACCTCTTAATTCATCTTACAAACACTCTACTGCTATACAAAAATAGTAACATGCTATAAATTTCAGGATCCATATAACCTCAGGGATCCTACTTTGGGCCTTAAACATATGGGCTAAGCTTTCTAGCTCCAGGTGTTGAAGGCCCAGCCCAAATGCCATACATTGTCAGATGATCTCAATCTAATTCCCCAGGCAAAACACAAACCTTATAAGGTGCTATTTCTGGCATGAATGAAATCAGGATTATCAACTTAATATGGTGGTTACACAGTGGTAATAAGGTCCTTGTTTCAAGGTGCACAAATCTATGAGGACTCAAAAAAATAGGCATCTACCTCTCACCCCCAAGGCTTGTTGTACCAGCAAGACACAGCTGGTCACATTCCTTGCAGACATGGGCAATGGTGTCCTAGGAATGTAACACTAAGGCTAAGGTAAATAGGAATTCTGATACACAAATATAAAGCTAGGGCACAACCAGCTGAAATCCAATTTTATAGCTGCCCAAACCACATCTGAACCACAGTATGTATGTGTGTGGCACTGAAAGGACAAATTATTTTCCCATAGTTTACAACAGTAGCTCTGAACAGCAAAAAGCCCAGCTCCCAGAGTTCCATATTGCATACTTGTGGCAGACATTGTGTAGACTTTTGGGTAAATCTATTTGTTAACTTGAATTCTGTGTATTTTGTGGGTAGTGAGGGTATAACAGTTAAACCAAAACCCTACTGCAAAAATATGCATGCTTTACTGGCTGGGGGCTTGCAAACAGAATGCATGGCCAAAACAAGAGGAGTGTGGTTTATTAGGAGCCTCTATTAAGGCTCTATTAAGGATTGGAGTTAGACCATAGAAGATCTCTTCCTTATCCTCAAAGGAGAGTGGCCAGTTTATCTTTAATTTGTCAACATGTAATGACCAGATTCATTCTTTCAATAATGATTCACTTGACCTGATAAAAAAGGAGCAAAGACATGGAGAAAAGTTTCAGTAAATTGGGAGCAAATAATTAAAGTATTTAAACTATTCCATTCAGAAAATATTTTACTTTTCTGAGCTTCAATTTCCTAATTTGCAAAATGGGGATAATAATCCTAATAGTACCTGTTTAATAGGTTTGCTTTGAGGATCAAGGAAGATAGTAGACTAAAGAATGAGAATGTTAAAGTGCTATATTAAAATGTAATTATACATATAGAATATATTATTATATTTTATTGGGGTGAAAGATAATAATCTATAATTTATTCCATAGATGTATAAAATGGGTCCCAAAAGATATAGTACTGTCTGCTCTGAACCTTCATTCAAGACTCTGTTGTACTTCCTGTAAAGGGCAAGAGGTTTTCCTTAATAGTTTTGACCCAAGCTTCCCTGCCTATTGAATAATTACAATTCATCTAAGAAGCACTAAAATTCTTTAGTTGCACACTCATTCTTCACATAGAACACCCACAAAATAGCTAACTAAACAGACGGGAATTCTAGTCCCTGGATGATATGATTCCTTTGAGGTCCCCAAGAGGGTCTGCCAGCCTTTTGTTCCTAAGCAGTCAAAATATAGATAATATAATGAAATTGTTCAGAGAACTTCAATTTTTAATAATTTATCAGAACCATTAAAAAGATGTTTAATTATAATTATAGTACTTCGATTTAACACTTACATTAACTCATAGTAAATATCCCCTTTATTTCTTATGGAGTTTGCTTTCTTCTCCTTATAACAAATTCAGAAAAGTCCAAATAGATTGATTTTTTTTTATTATGTGAGGAATGGGGAAAGGAGAAAAGTGTGTATATTATATATGTGGTTCAAGATTCCTTTACTCTCTTTAAAATTCTTGAGGAGATCGAAGAGCTTTTATGTTTACCATATTAAAACCATAATATGTTTAGCATATTAAAACTATAAACTATTAAAACTTAAAATGTTTATTATATAATTTTAAAACAATAATAAACCCATTATATAATCATTAGCATTTTAATTAAGGATAACTATCTTTTTCAGAACAAAAAATAGTGAGGAAAAGTAATATGGTTTTACATATTTTTGCAAATTTCATTAATATTGGGCTGAATAAAAGACAGCTAGGTTCTTCTATCTACTTCTGTATTCAATTGCTTGTAATGTTAGTAAATGAAGGAAATCTGGTTTTATACTGATATATAATTGGGAAATGAGAAGTATTTTGAAACACAAATAATTTTAGTAGCATTATGCCTATCAAAATTTTCCTAAGTATAATTTTGAGAAGTAAATAACATCTCAGTATTATTATACCAAATACACTATCTAGGGAGATAGGCACAATAAATGGAGCACCAAGATAGGAATCAAGAAGGCTCATCTTCTCAAGTTCAAATTTGGATTCAAACACTGACTAGTTGTGTGACCTTGGACAAGTCACTTAACCCTGTTTGCCTTATCTGTCAAATGAGCTGGAGGAGGAAATGGCAAACCATTCCAGTATCTTTTCCAAGAAAATAGGGTCATGAAGATTTGGACATAATTGAACAAGTATTATGCCAAGGTTTGACCTCCTAGACTCAATGGGAAAAGCTCAAGTTTCAAAAGTGGAACAAAAGGAGACTATGAGGATAGCTGAACCCAGGGACAGGCTCTCAGCCAGTCTTCCTAAAATAATAGCTGTAGTAATGGATCTAGTTGTAGAAATCTGCATTCAAATCCTACCTCCAACACTATTTGTATAAGAACCAGTAATCATTTAAGCTCTCTGAGCTTCAATTTTCTCATTTGTCAAATGTGTATAGAAATTCCTTTAGATGGGGGCAGCTAGGTGGTGCAGTGGATAGAGCACTAGCCTTGAATTCAGAAGGACCTGAGTTCAAATGTGATCTCAGACACTTAACACTTCCTAGCTTGGTGACCCTGGGCAAGTCACTTAACCCCAGCCTCAAAAAAAAAATTCCTTTAGATTTTTCTTTTCAACAAACCTCTATTAAGTACCTACTATGTGCCAGAGGCTGAGGATTTAAAATAATAATAATAATAACCCTATCTTCAAAGAGCTTGCATTCCACTAAAGGAAAATAAAATATATACAAATAAGTAAAGACAAGTTATTTTATTGGCTGAGAATGGGGTAGAATGGGGGGGGGGGTGTTGCCAAAGGGAGCAGAATGGAAAAGGTCTTATATAGGAGGTAGCACTTGAGCTCAGTGTTGAAGTGGGATATGGATTGCAAGAGGGAATAGTAAGTAGTGGGGAACAGATAGCTTTGAGCAAAGCAGAAGGTAGAATGTTTTGAATAAACAAGAGCAAAGGACCTATAAAGGAAAATGCTGATAAATAGTTGTGTGAAATTGTGTGTGTATGTGTGTCTAATGGTAGCCATCTCTAGGGTGAGTGGAAGGAAGTAAAAAGAGGGAAAAGAAAGTTTACATGATAATTTTAATATATATTTAAAAGGAATATCAGGTTATTCATAATAGATTTGCAGTTTCATATTCAATCATTTTTTCTATTCTACAATATCCTGGAAATATTTGTATTATTTAAGTTTAGGACAAAATAAATAAAAACTTTGTAAAAATAAGCAATAGCAAGCAGGACAGATTGATAGAAATAGACTGTGGGGTAGAAATGTGAAATTAAAATTAAAACCCAGGAAGACAACATTATATAGTATAAATGTCCCTGGATTCTAGAACATATAAGTGATAGCACTTGCTGGCTCTGCCATGTGATCATGGACAAGTTAACTTCCTGAGACTTTAGTTTCTTCATCTATAAGCTAAAGAAAGTGGACTTGAAATCTTCCAATGTCCCTTCCAACTCTCATATTCCGTGATTACAGGTTTTACCTATTTTCCCTTCTATATTTATGGAAGAAGAGTTAAAAGTATTTTCTATGAGAAAAGAGGAATGATGGGAAAATCTTTTCAAGGGAAGCTATGTGGAGAGGCTTTACATGTGAATAGAGCAGCTTGTAAGACAGTAGGTGGTGGGGGCTTGATTGTCAATTCATTTGGAATAAATCCAAGGGACCTATTTAAATTCCTGGGAGCAAAGAATTTCATTTGAGCTTCAGAACAACTAAAAAACAGGTTTATTTTGAATACATATCACAAGAAAATAAGGCTGGGGCTAGCTAAAATGTGAAATGTGTAATGATTCCATTGAGTAGATTAAGTCCAAATTTTATTCTCTCTAGGAAGGAAATTATAGCACCAGAAAATATTGTGAGGCAAACAATTCCTGCAAAAAATGACAAATTGTTATAAGGATTGGGATGGAGAATACAAGTATGTCATAGACATATGGCAAGATGGGAATTGTTCATCAGATGCCAGGTATTTTTCTCTTAAGATTTTTGCTGATCTAGGACACCCTAAAGATGTTAACTACACGAGTCACCTACTGTTAGTATCACATGCAAGTTAAAAACAATTTTATAATGTGAAAGACAAAATTTCATTATCTCCTGTAAAAAGGGGGTTGAGTGTATAACTCCTTTGTGGAGTTGTATCTAGCATGAAGAAAACTGAACCTTTCTTCTGAGGGCCAAATTTTGAGAGGGGCACTGTTTCCTCTCTGGGACTGGGTACTTCCTGCTGACAGCTACTGACCCTAGTGTTATATTATTTTGGTACTCCTCTCATTATTACCCCCATAAACTAGTATAAGGTACAGATTTCTGGGAAATGAACCTCTTTTCTCTCAAAGTGATTGTATCTGTGATCAAACAGCCTTCCCAATCACTACTGACTGCTACCACATTATATTTACCCTAAGTTTAAGAATTCCTAGATACAGAAAATAATAATATTATTTTAAACATGTCATTTCATTTGTACCTTACCTATCAGATAGGTTCCAATGTCATTCCCAAGTTTTCCATAAGAAAACTGAAGCCAAGAAATATTAGAGGGTTTACTCAAGGACATACAGCTAAGAAATGTCTGAGGCAGGATTTAGATTCCAAATTCTATCCATTTTGCCTCCATAAAAAGGGAGGGCACATCCACATACGCTTCTTAAAATTACATCTTTGCCATTTCCAAATTCAGGAGGAATAAAAGCAAAAACAAAACATCTGAGTTAGCAGCATCTGCCCACAATATTTCAGAAAAGTTTCTTGTGGCCATAAAGGAAGGTATGGGGCTATAAGAGAAGGAGATTTCAAGAAGAAATTAGTGGGGGGGGGTGAGAAATTTATTTCAGGTAGTGGTAGTTTAAAAAAAACTAAGAAAAACAAAATAACTCAGAATGAACAATAGATGCAGTAACAAAGCAACAGGAGGAAAAATGGCTTTTATAGAGGAAAGGCATTGGGTTGGCTGTCTTCACAAGAAAATGTTCTTTTCTAAGAAATTTAGAGGAAAGGAAAAGAGGGGGATGGAGAACATCTAAGAGCCAGAAAGACAATTAAGCACAGGAGAGAAGGAAATACTTGGGAGGGAGCTGGTGAGAAGAGAACCTGGGAATTCAAAAGGTGTCAAAAAGGAAAAGAAAGGATGAACTTCAAAGGAAACCATGAAAGACTAATTAAAACCATGAAAAGATGGTGGTAAGCATAAATAAGCAATTTGAGAAGCAGAGCAGCATACAAGAGCAGCAAGACAGGCTTCAAATCACTAAAGGAAACACTAGTGAAGAAAAAAAATGAGAATGGGTCCATTGGATTTGTGGGGCACTAGGAAGTGATTGAATGATCAGAGATTTGATGGAAGGGCATTGTTCTGAGTGGATTAGGGAAGAATTGTACCACTCAAAAACCTCTGACTAAGAATATGGCTGTGGGAATAAAAAAAGGAGAAAAGGAGGGGAGAAAGCATGAAAACATTTTGAAAATAATAAAAGAGTAGAAAAGAAAGCCTCTCTACAAATGACACACATTTTAAGATAGTCTATTTTGCAAATTGTGATCCACTGTTAAACAGTGAATTTCTCATCAGGTCTTACTATATCATTTATCATCACTGGATTCAATTCAAAAACTGTTGGTTAAAAATTTTAGGTCCAAATGGAACAGTTTTGTCCTCTTTGGCATCTCATTGCCAACCACTAAATATTTATTCTGAAGAAAATGGTTCTAGTAGCAAGTCTGAAAACAGACAGAACTATTCCCAAGGGAAAGACCCTGTCAAAATCAGACTTGAGTGTCCGTGAAGCAGAAATATCTTTTTATGTCCCCAAATTGAGGGATTACACTGATGATAGACACTAATCTTCAGCTAAGAAATGACAGATATTTCTCTTGGGACTAGTGTTAACTAAATACCACATTCTTGCCTTAAAATATGCTTGAAGGTAAAAAAAAAAAAATGTAGAGCTACCGTGTTGAGTTCCCTCTGTCAGGATTTCCTGCCCTGACCATGTAGGCAATTATTTCTGTTGCTGGCTTGGAGAGCATTAAATAAATAAGGGGCCTCAGTCCTGCAATGTGCAGTGATCCTTTTCAAGGCAGAGACATCATTTATTTGAGCTTTGGGTATTATGTTGTTTTTGCCTTTGGCTGCTTTCTCTGAGCTGCCCAACTGGAAGGGTGACTTGGTGGCCTTGGGCATCAGGTTGACTGCTCAGGTTCTATTCCAGCATCTGGTTAGGCTTGGCGGAACCACACGTTTACATCCTGGAAGACTCAAACAAGCTTTCCATCTTTCTCTGGGAGAGATTTGTGGAGTGCTATGAAGTTCACTGTGTGGGGTCTTTTGGAAGAGCCAGTCTGTTTTGAAATCCACTGCCTGTCTGCTCTGCATGGGCATGAACGATTCCAGGGCACTCTCTGTACATAAACTTTGCCTTGCTGTCCTTGGCCTAGGAGAACTCCAAACATTCCTTCCCACTCTCTGTGCCATGGTGAGAAGTCACACCAAGTACCAGCCCAGAGGAGGGAAATTTCTAATCACTTTTGCAGCCAAAGAGGGAATGAGAATGAGGAAAAGGGGAAAGAAATAAGTATTTCTTAAACACCTACTATGTATCAGGCACTATGCAAAGTGATTTACAAATATTATCTCATTTGATCCTCACCATAATCCTATGAGATAAGTGCTGTATATGATCCTCACTTTCTGCTCAGCTTATGAGAGGAAAGAAATAAAAACTAATATTGGTACCCATATATATCAAAATATTTATAACTGATTTTTTTGTGATAGCAAGGAATTGGAAACAAGGCAGATGCTCATTGATTAAGGAATAGCTAAACAAATTCTAGTGCATGAATGCAATGGAGTATTATTGTAAATAATGACAGGATGAATATAGAATAGAATAGAAAAATATGCATTAACTAATGCAAAGTAAAGTAAGCAAAATCAAGAAAACACTATAACTACAACTACATAAGTAGAAAAACCAACTATATACACCCTCAAAAAATATTAAAAGTTAATGTAAAATTAGAAAGAACAAGCATGTCTCTAGAAATAAGAGATATAAGAAGAAATTCCCAATCCACATCTATGAAAAGTGAGAAGTCCATAAATGTTACATAATACACATATTTTCAGACTTTTAAAATCTATTAAAGGTACACTGTTTTTTCCCCTTCCAAAGTCTTAAAAAAATGATGTTTTATAGGATAGCTCTTTGGGAGAAGAGAGAGGTATATTAGAAGAAAACTAAGGTGATTTAAAAAAACAAAAGATAGAACTAAAAACTTACTTTTATAAAAGAAACAAAATTAATCTATCACCGGTAATTCATTATTCATTATCTTGTTGGTAGATTTTAACTATTAGCAGATTTCTAATTTCTAATTTCATGTCCAGAATTTCCACAATGGACCATAGATTAGAGATAAAAAGGGATCTTAGCTGTCATCTAATCAAACACTCTCATTTTACAAAAAAACACTGAGACATACCAAGGGAAAATTATTTGCCCAAAGTCACAAAATAAGTAGCCCATGTCTGGTACAAAATCCATTATTTTTCTTTAAATGTAAAATTATAGAAAGTAGTTTCTTTAGATTGGGGACTCCTCTGCAAATCTGGTAAAGTATATGTATCCTTTCTCAGAATAATTTTTTTAAATACTAAAAATTTCAGTTAAAAACTAGTGAAAATAAATATAAGTATTTTATTTTTCTCCTCCAAGTTTCTAACTTCTTGAAATCTATCCACGGACAAGAAAAAAGTTCATAACCCCAGGTTAAGATTGCATATATGACATTTAGATGTCAGCTAGATGTATTGTTACTTTGCCATTTATAAGCCAGGAATGAAATGACATTAAATGAAATTTGAAAACAAAGATTAAAAGTTCTCAAAGTCTACCTGCACTTAGCCACACAAAGTATACAATCCAAACTGTTTTAGAATCGATGGAGGAAGGGATATTACAAATTATTCACTAGGATTTTTTTAAGATTTCATATAATAGCTGTGTGATCCTGGGTAAGTTTCTTAATCCTGTTTTTGCCTCAGTTTCCTCATTTGTCAAATAAGCTGGAGAAAGAAATGGCAAAGCGCTGGAGTATCTTTACCAAGGAAACCTCAAACAGATAATGAAGAGACAGACATGACTGAAAGACTGAACAAGCTGTCTTAACTTCCTTGGAAACACATTCACTGAGACTTAAGTTGCCTCATCAGTTTCCTAGGTCTACAAGTGCTACATTTTCCACTAGTTTTGACTCCTCAGTTAGAAAAATAAATAACAATTAAATAAATTAAAATAAATAACATATCCCGAAATGTTCAGTGACAAAGTAAGGTTTTACTGCTTAGGTAGATGAGACTAAGTAATTAAGGGATTTCTTTCCCCAATCTTCTTTGTTGTCACTGATTCTTCCCAGTTTTCCCAACAGTGCCTGACATTTTACCCATTCTTTTTTCACATGAACTTCTAGAATCGAAGACAAAGTAATGTTGGCATGAAGAAGGCCCCACAAAATTGTGACTGAGAAAGAAGAAAGAGGCCAATAGAAGCCGACTGATTGTGCCATATTCAGTTGCTGCAGCAACTAAAAGTTAAACAATGATGTGTGGAGGAGAGGGCCATTTTCTTTGCTGCATCAAGTTGTCATGGAAACCAGAATTTTAAAAGTGGGTTAAGAGTTTTCTTTACTCTTTAGAAACATGTCTTTTCTTTCAGACGGTTGGCCTATGTTCCTGGCCCCTAGCTGGGGATTTTGGGTGTCAAAAAAGGGTAACAGGTAAAGCAGATAATAGATTGCATGCTATACATGACTCCCAGAACCAGGAGCTCAAAAATAAATTGGATTCCTCCTGAAGTTTGGGAATATAACAAGTCCTCAAAGGCCTGAGAAGAAAGCATCAGTTCCATCCCTGTGAAAATATCCCAACTCCAAGAGAATGTATGTTCTCTTTTTCTCCTGCTCTCCCTTTATGCTTTTCTCTCTTATATATTCTTTTCCAGCATTTCCATTCTCCCAGGAGCAATCAAAGGGTAAAACAGGTGCTGAAGATCTTAGCTTCATTACACACACACACACACACACACACACACACACACACACACACACACACACACACAGCCAAACAGCTGGGATTAGCTTCCTTCTTCCCTCCCTCCTCCTCCAATGTTTTGTTCCAAATTCATGACTGAGTTCTTTTCTGAACCTATTCAGTTCCGGTGCCTCTCCAGTAATTGAGCTCCCAGCTTCTTCCCACTGAAACAATAGTCGGGGTCCTGGGAATGCTTTTCCAAGTTGTTCATTATCCCCCCATAGGTTCAGGTTACTGTCTGTAACATAAAATAAGGGATGCTGCCATTGTTGTTGTTCAGGGCTTTTTTCATCCTTCTTGCTAAGGAAACAGATCTACAACTCTACAAAACTGATCTACAAAACTCTAGAGCACCAGAGAAGTTCATAAATTCTAATCTTGGCTATGACATTCTGAATACTCTGAGAAATTTGTTTAGTTTTCATTCCTTCCATCCTCTAATACTTGCCACAGAAAACCCTAAAAGCAAAGCAAGAGTAGGAATGATTTTTTTTTTACTTTATTGACCAGATGAAAGTCTCATATTGTATCTCTCTTAGTGAAGTCTGTATACAAGTCCTTCAATTACATTAGGGATTTATTGCTTAGTTTTAAAACAATGAGAGTCAGCATTAATATCATTAATACAGAACCATAAATGTTAAGGTTATGAAGTCCAATCACTACATTTTGCAAATGAGGAAACTAAGGCATATAGAGTTTAAATGATTTACCCAGAATCACATAGCTAATCTGTTTCTGGGATGAAACTGGAATTCAGTTCTTCCTGACTCCAAGTTCAACATCCTATTACACCAAGCTGTCTGTAATAGCATTAGAACTAGAAGGATGGATGGAAGTCATCTAGCTCAATCCCCTCTCCCCTGCACTTGACAGCTAAGGACACTGAAACGCAATGGACGGTAATTTGCCTCAAGGTCATATTGGTAATAAGTATCAGAGATAGGATCTGACCCCACATAATCTGATCCCAAAGTCTTCTATTTTCCGCCAGAATCAATCTCAGAACAGTTTGTTTTTTTGTTTTGTTTTGTTTTGTTTTTAACTATTACTTATATGTTTGGAAGGGGGAAAGGATAAGCACTTATTATGCACCTATTATATGCCAAGTCCTGTGCTAAATAATAAACTGTGTTTTACAAACAGCATTTCATTTGATCCTCACAACCCTCTGAGGTAAAGAGTGCTATTACGGTCCCATCGTGTTTTTTTGTTTGTTTGTTTGTTTTGTTTTGTTTTTCTTTTTCATGCAGTGCTTTGATCTAAAGCTTTTATTTCATTTTTTAAAATTACCTCAAGGAGAAGTCATTGTGGTAAACACCATTTTTTGATTTAAGTCTTTCTCTAGAATTGTAATATTTCATTAATAGCATTTTATTTTTCCAAATATATGCAAAGATAGTTTTCAATATTCACCGTTGCAAAACCTTATGTTCCAAATTTTTCTTCCTTTCTCCACCATGCGCCCTCCCTAAGACAACAAGCAGTCTGATATAGGCTAAGTATGTACAATTATTCTAAAGATATTTCTATATTCATCATGATGCACAAGAAAAAATAATATCAAAAGGGAAAAAATGAGAAAACCAATAATACTTCAGTGTCCCAATTTTCCCCATGGCACACCCCCTCCTTCAATTTTTATCATTTTCTTTTCCTGTCATCTTAGCCAATCTGAGAGCTTTGAAGAGGTTATAGTCCCATCTTTGTTAAGGAAACTATAGATTTTTTTTCTAGAAATCATACTAGTTAATAAATATTTGATGATTGTGCATATCCTTTGACATGCTATAAGGAATGACAAGTAGGTGGATTTCAGGAAAATCTGGACTTACATGAACTGATGCAAAATGAAATAAGCAGAACCCAAACATTTTACATTGTAACAACATTATTTGACAACCAACTATGATTGACTTAAGTAGCCCAGCTATTACAATGACCCAAGGCAATTCCAAAGGACTCATGATGGAAGATGTTACCTACATCTAGAGAAAACTAATGGAGTCTGAATGCAGATCAGAGCATACTATTTTCACTTTCTTTTGGTGTTTTGTGGGTTTTTTTTCTCTTGGTCCGTTTCTTCTCTCACAATATAATTAATAAGGAAATATGCTTTACATGACTATAAATATATAACCTATATTAAATTGCCTACTGTATTAGGGAAGGGAGTTAGAAGAAAGGGAGAAAATTTGAAACTCAATTTTTTAAAAATAAATGTTTTTTTAAATGCCTTTACATGTAATTAGAAAAAATGCTATTTTAAAATAAAAATAAATAAATATCTATTGATATAAATGACGGAAGAAATATATCATTAATGTAATATAACAAAAAAGGCACTGAATTTGGAATCAGAAGACTCAGGTCCCAATCTTGACTATACTTCTTATACTCTCTATGATTTTGACCAAGTTGCCTCAGTTTTCTCATTTGTAAGATGAGTTGGCTATATGATTGCCAAAGTCCTAATTTCAATACTATATAATTTCAGCAGAGATATTTGACTCTGTGGCCATGGACATGAGTGTCATGTGGCTCTAGGTGAACACACCAAGCTCCATCACTATAATTTTGGGTCAGAAGATTTTCTAATCTTCTTTGGATTAAAAAAAAAAAAACTATGGCAGAAACTAGGCATGGGCCCACATTTAACACCACATACTAAGAGAAGATCAAAATGGGTCCAAGGTTTAGGCATAAAGAACGAAATCATAAATAAATTGGAGGAACATGGGATGGTTTACCTCTCGGACTTGTGGAGGAGGAAGGAGTCTGTGTCCAAGGGAGAACTAGAGACCATTATTGATCACAAAATAGAACATTTTGATTACACCAAATTAAAAAGTTTCTGCACAAACAAAACTAATACAAACGAGATTAGAAGAGAAGTAACAAATTGGGAAAACATTTTTACAGTTAAAAGTTCTGATAAAGGCCTCATCTCCATAATATACAGAGAATTGACTTTAATTTATAAGAAATAAAGCCATTCTCCAATTGATAAATGGTCAAAGGATATGAACAGGCAATTTTCAGATGATGAAATTAAAACTATTTCCACTCATATGAAAGAGTGTTCCAAATCACTATTGATCAGAGAAATGCAAATTAAGACAACTCTGAGATATCATTACACACCTGTCAGATTGACTAAGAAGACAGGAACAAATAACGATGAATGTTGGAGGGGATGTGGAAAAACTGGGACACTGATGCATTGTTGGTGGAGTTGTGAAAGAATCCAGCCATTCTGGAGAGCAATCTGGAATTATGCCCAAAAAGTTATCAAAATGTGCTTACCTTTTGACCCAGCCATACTACTACTGGGCTTATATCCCAAGGAAATACTGAAGAAGGGAAAGGGACCTGTATGTGCCAAAATGTTTGTGGCAGCCCTTTCTGTAGTGGCTAGAAGCTGGAAGATGAATGGATGTCCATCAATTGGAGAATGGTTGAGTAAATTATGGTATATGAATGTTATGGAATATTATTGTTCTGTAAGAAATGACCAACAGGAGGAATACAGAGAAGCTTGGAGAGACTTACATGAACTGATGCTGAGTGAAACGAGCAGAACCAGGAGATCATTATACACTTCAACAATGATACTGTATGAGGATGTATTCTGATGGAAATGGATATCTTCAACATAGAGAAGAGCTAATCCATCTGCCATCTAGGGGAGGGGGTGGAGGGACAGGGAGGGGAAAAACTCGGAACAGAAGGGAGTACAAGGGATAATGTTGTAAAAAAAAAATTGCCTATGCATATGTACTGTCAAAGAAAATGTTATAATTATAAAAATTAATAAAAAAAATTTTAAAAACTGAAACAAGAGCTCAGACTTATAGAATATGTAATGATCACCACTTCATAAGAGATAAATTTGTATCTATTAGCCAAGTAAAATTATTATACTTCTATTGAAGGATTTCAAAGCAGCTATTTGAGGAGTTAGAAACCCCTTAACTCGTGCTTCTGCATAGTTTCTACATCTGGCCTTATAATTATTTATTTCTACAAACATATCCACCACACTCCACACAAGCAAGGCCCATTATTTTATGTCTTTGCATATGTTTCATTGAATTACCTCTGTTAGAAATTGGTCATCTCATTACTTTACGGATATATTAAATCTAAATAGACACACACACACATATACAAACATACAGAGCATTTGCCTGTTTAAATCAATGTATTAGCCACCTATATAATAATCTATGACTTTCATTTCATTCTGTTGCAGACCATACTCCCTTCCCATACCTGCTCCCATGCATCATAGAGGGTAAAATTCTGGAAACTCAGTGTTTGGAAGATAGTTTTTACTCACAAATTGGGTAGCAATGTGGAGGACTAAATATGTTGAACAAAAGAAGTGCAAGACGTCTCCCTATTCTTCCCAGAGGCTAAATAACCTGGTATGAATAGGAAAAAAAAAGTCAAAGTTGATTTATCTATTTCCAGCACCATCAACAATTCCATCATAGATTTTAACTCCCCTTCAGTTATCTCCATCTCCTTCTCTTTCCAAAGTCCAGCATTCAAGCAATGAGTTAAGTTTTAAGTCCCATGTCAATGCTTCAAAGATCATAGGATCTTGGTAATAGGCCAATGCCAATTGAAGCCCAATAGCAGGAAAAATAAGCATGGCTACTAGGATTCATTCTGTGTGTGTGTGTGTGTGTGTGTGTGTGTGTATGAATATATGTGTGTGTGTGTGTATATATGTATATGTATAAATATGTATGAGTATGTGTGTATGTATAGGTATGAGTGTGTGTATGCATGAGTGTGTGTATATGTATATGTATGAGTGTGTGCATGTATGAGTGTGTGTATATGTATAAGTGTATATGTATATATGAGTGTGTATGTATACGTATGAGTGTATGCCTATATATGTATATGTATATATATATATATACATATATGTGCATACACTCATACGTATACACACACACTCATACATATACATACTCATACATATGTATGAGTATGTATATGTATGAGTGTGTGTGTATATATGAGTGGGTGTACGTATATGTATATGTATGAGTGTGTATATGTATATGTATGAGTGTGTGTGTATGTATGAGTGTGTGTATATGTATGAGTGTGTATGTATATGTATGAGTATGTATATGTATGAGTGTATATGTATATATGAGTGTGTGTATGTGTTATGTGTATGTATATGTATATATATATGAGTGTGTGTATATGTATGTGTGTATGTATATGTATGTATATATGTATGTGTATATGTATGTACATGTATGTATGTGTATATACACATATGTATGAGTGTGTGTATATACACATATGTATGAGTGTGTGTATGTATGAGTGTGTGTGTATATGTATGAATGTGTATATATGTATGTGTGTATATATATGTATGTATATATAAGTATGTATATATGTGTATGTGTGTGTGTATGTATGAGTGTGTGTATGTATGAGTGTGTGTATGTATGAGGGTGTGTACATGTATGAGGGTGTGAGTAAGTGTATGTATGAGTGGGTGGGTGGGTGTGCATGGGCGTAGCTCTGAGTATATGTGAATATGTCCTTGTTTGGATCCTACAAGATCTTAAAATTTTTTATCTAGAAGTAATAAAGGAAGATCCCAGGAAAGACACTCATTAATGGCATGAACCATGGAAGTAATTTGACCACAAAGAACAAAAATCCCACATTGGTAAAACTTAAAATGAAGGGAACAAGATGATGCCTAGAAAAACCACAAATGATTTCTCCTCTCTCAACCCAGGATTGTGCTAGAATCAGATCAAATCAGGATTTAATTTTCAGCACAAGCATGTATAACTTGAAAATCAACAAATGCTACAAATAAGGACTTGATTTGTTTTACTGGTTGCCTATATTTAAGAAAGTATAAATAATTCAGATTAAACTTAAAATATATGTATTTTTTCAGACACTTACCACCATACCTGGACCTCATTTCCCTCTTCTGAAAAATGAAAGTGGAATTTTCTGAAAAATGAAAGTTGAATTTCATTATCTTCTAAATTCCTTTCTGTGTTGACATTCTTTGCCTCTATGAAACACTGCATTATTTTAGTTCCTTCAATAGGCATTTATTCACTGCACTGATACTTATTAAGTAACTATTGTGTATAATACGAGATAAATAAATGTAAGCCCAGAATCCTTCACTTATTCTAGAAAAACAGAAGCCCTGTACTACTTATTTTTTTCCAGCCAAAATGGCCAGGGGAATGCCCTAAAGATCATAGTTGTACCTTGATGTTGTTACTTGTCATCAGGAGTTGTCCCAAGGAATGTTGGGATTTCTTCAGTGTTTCCCTACCCAAAAGAAAGAAAGTGAAGGCTGAGACCTTCTATATGCATTTTTTGACCTTCCATAACCATTATTAACTCATTTTCTTTGCATTTTGGGAGAGAGAAGTTATTATAAAATTTTTACTGATAGAAAAAATCATCAATATAACGTTGTGTCCCTTAGAACTATCTAATGGCAATATCACCAGTTTTGTAAAAGATATGAGTGTGAGAGTTAGGATAAAGGGAAGAGACTACACTGATGAAAACCATTTCTGAACTAACCTTCTCAAAAAATTTCAAAGTTTATATGAGAGTAGGTTGATAAGAGTTCAAAATCTATTTGATAAATTTCTTTGGAAAAAAAAAAAGACAATTATTTTCCCTCTAGACCAAACATATTTTCCCCCAATGTCTAATCTACGAAGGCAGTTGCTTCACATTCCCACATCAAAAAAAGATTCCTAGAAATATTAAGTAACAAATGAACCACAGTGTGGAAATCATAATAATAAAATTGCAGGCATATCTAAAAATTTATTTGGCAACAAGCACAAGGATTGAAAGTAATACTGTTCATTTAAAAGAAGCACACTCAACTATGAGGAGGTATCTTCTATATCACAATGGGCTGAAGTTCTATTTTATCTTCATTCAAAGTCCTTAATGACTTTGTTTCTTCTTATTCTTGAATCAATTAATTTATTGCTTCTGTTTACAAAACCCATTAACTCAATGCATAGAAAAGGGTTTCATCATGTATTTCCATGTCAATGACAAAGCCCAGAAGCAAAATGTCTACCACAGTTCTAAACACAGATAGGAAACTGTAGACTAAGGGGGAAAAAATGTCACCAATAATAAAGGAATTGCCCATACTTGCACCTCACAATGATAGATAAAGGCCATTAGTCAAGTATGCTACAAACACTTTTCCAATAAAGTTGTGACCAAAAAGAGAACCTTGAAATAATAATTCGGGAAATAATCCTAGAAAATTGTCCTAGAGTGATATCACGTGAGGAGAGGCTAAAAATAGAAAAAATCCATAGGTCATACCTCATAGAGATCCTTTGTGGAAACACATAGGAATATTACTGCCAAATTTAGAAAACCCCAGATCAAAGAGAGAAATTTGCAAGAAATAAGAAAAAAAAGAAGAATTCATATATGCTGGAGCTACAATTAAAATTGTATGAGACTTATTAGCAGCTACAATAAAATACCACAGTTCTTGAAATGATACCTACAGACAAGCAAAAAAAATGGCCTGCAGCAAAAATATCATATCCCACAAAATTATTTATAATTTTCAATGAGAAAAAATGGACATTCAACAAACTTGCAGATTTTCAGGACTTTCTATCAATCAAACCCAAACTTAACAAAAAAATTTAACACATAAATGTCAATATCAAAAAACAATTTTAAGGAAGTCAACATGGACAAACTGTTTAAAGAAGGACAAATTATGTTTTTTAAACATGGAAAATGTTTACTTTATGTTTAAGATTTACATCAATAATAGGGTAAGCTCAAAATAAAAATTGGCAAAGATAAAACTATTAATTATATTATACAAATGAGGTACAGAGGCATTAGGAGGGGAGGAGGGCTTGTAGTTCTGAAAACCTACTCACATTGGAAGTGGATTCAATAAACAGTACATATATACCATGAAGGGTATAGCACCCTCCAAAATATATAAAGAAATAAGTGGTGCAGGATAGGTGGATGGGAAGCAAAGGGTAAAGGAAGAAGAAAAGGGAGGGAGCCTAGGTGGGGGAGGTTAAGAAATATTAAGCCAAGTTATTTAATGAAAGAATCAGCAGGGATAGGAAAGACGTGTATATATCTGGAGTATGTATTTGTGAGTTTGAGTATGTGTATGTGTGTATGTGTGTGTGTGTGTGTGTGTGTGTGTGTGTGTGTGTGTGTGTGTATACACTTAAATATATCTTTTCTTAACTATAGCTTGTTTGGGGTGGTAGAGGGATGAAAGAGAGATATGTATATGTGTATATGTATATATCTACATGTGTATATATAAATATATCCTTTCTTAACTATAGCCTGCTTTGGGGTAAGGGGAGATGAAAGGGCGGGGGAAAGAATAAAGTAAATAAGGTGCATAGCAGAGAACAAAAGAACAATTTACAAGGAAATAAAGAAAAGACAGATATTCATGAATATAATTTCTTCTACTAACATATATGTATATGTATATATATGTATATATACTTTCTTAAATTGGCATTTGTTGTCATTTATTTTGAATTCTCCCTGATGTTCCGCTGAGCACATGATAATGTTCTCTTTTGCTTTGTATTACTTTTCTGTTTTTCTTTTTGCTTATTCTGTTTTTTTCAAATAAAATAAATTTGGAGGGAAAAACAAATAGCAGGTGACCAAGAGGAAAAAGGAGTCACATGTACAAAAATGTTCATAGCAGCTTTTTGTGGTGACAATGAATTGGAAATTGAGGAAATGCCTATCAGTTGGGGAATGGCTGAATAAGTTGTGGCATATGAATGTAATAAAATAATATTGTTCTATAAGACATGATAAACAGGTGGATTTCAAAAAACCTTAGAAATATTTGCATGAACTGATGCTGAGTGAAGTGAGCAGAATCAGAAGAACATCATGTATAGTAGCAGCAAGGTTGTGTGATGATCAACTATGAATGACTCAGCTCTTTTTAGCAATATGGTGATTCAAGATAATTATAATAGACTTGGGTTGGAAAATACCATCTGCATCCAGAAAACACACTATAGAAACTAAATGCAGGTCAGAGAATACTATTTTCACTTTTTTTTCTTCTCTCATGTTTTTTTCTTTTGATTCTGATTTTTCTTTCATAACATGGCTAATATGGAAATATAATTAAAATGATTATTACATATATATAAGATGACTTGCTTCTTGGGGAAAAGGAAAAGAGGGAACGCAAAAAGAAGTTGGAGATCAAGATCTTATCAAAATAAATGTACTATCTTTACATGTAATTGAAAAAAATAAAATGCTATTAAGTGAGGAAAAAATAGCAAATGACCAGTGTACCAGTTATAGTCATTTGTTGGCAGACCAAGACAAATTCACTAGCCCACTTAAGGTCAAATGATACCACCACATATATCAAATGGCAGAAAGTATATATTCCATGTAATCTCCAGTCATCACCTGTGTGGTGATTGCAGTTCCTAAAATCAGCAGGACAGCAATCCACAATACCCAGAAGTAAATGAGAATTATAAACATCCAAAGTAGCTGAAGGAAAAGGAAAGAGGAACTGATGATAGATAGTTTTACTCATTACTTGGGAAAAGTTTACTGTCAACTTCATCCTCTCTCTGAAAGCAAAACATAAGTATAAGCATAACCACCATCATCACTGTGAAGAATGTAGCAAATCTCAGTAAGCATTTCATATTTTTTTTTCCTTTTGGTGTCCACTAATGATGCTGAGATCATTAATATAGTCATAATAAAGCCATCATAAACCACCAAAGATTAACAAGAGGCCCAAAACAACCAAGAAAATGAAAATATGAAGAAGGAGGAGGAGGATGAATCAGAAGGTGAACATCATGGTCAGAGACAAGGGCTACCAAGAGAACACACAAGCAGAGCACCATGCCTCTCTCTGACATGATTCCTTTTAGGATCTAATGGAGGGTGTCCACATCATTGATCAAAACGTATACAAATAAGGAGTAGCACTCAAGGGTTGAGGGATGCAGCAATTGAACAAGGGGAAATTTTTGCTTGGTGCAATAGATAGCCTGGGACACAATGAGGATTGGATTTTGGGTGTTGACAAATTATAAACACACAAGAAGAAACCATTGTTCTTGACAAAAAGCTGGACGATCTTCCAGAGTGTCTAACTGTTTCTCAAGACAATTGGATACAGAGAGCATGATGGAATTGATTTTGAAGTCTTTGGTTTCCAGATTCCAGAAATTTATAAAGAATACAAACTTTTTAAACAGCAAAATTAAAAAATAAACAATACATCAAATCCAATGAAATTCAATGACACCAAATTATTAAAATTATTATTGAAAGACACAACCATCCCTTATGTTAAACAAAAAACTGCAAAAATATAGGAAGTGATCTATATTATCAGTATATTCAACCTTTGAGGCAATTTTGTTCAGTTGTCTGGGGCTAATAATAAACATGTGAAATTTGTTGAGATGGCTGCTCTGTCAAAATAAAAAAAAAAAACACATAAATTTTTAAAAGAAAAAGAAATAATACATGCTTGACTTTGTTCATGAACTATCCAGAAAGAGAAGCCACTTTCACGGGATAGTTCTCACCACACACGTTCCCATACCTATCATAGTCAAACACTAGACTTTCTGCAGCTCTAGAAATCTCAAAATGACCATGATGAACACCAAACCAGTTCAAAAAACTGGTTTTGTTGTTAACAGTATTAACAGTAGGTCTGTTCATTTTCTATACATTTGGGGTTTCCATTCTTTTTGTCTTGGCCTTTCCTCTACAGAAATCAGATACTGCCCTCTGAAGTTCAGCATCCTGACTAGTGGCCGGCCACCCACTGAATTACAAGTTTGGGTTACTCCCACCAATGCTCAGTCCTGGGAGATACATGAACTGTAGGCATAGCTTCTGGCCCTGGGACTACAAAAGGTGGAGCTGGGCAGACATTGCTTCCACATGGTTAGCAGGGGCTTCAAAGTTACAGGTTTCCCAATCATAATAATAATTAACATTTATATAATATTTTGCATAGTACTTTACTTGCAGCTTCATGAAGTAGATATAGATACAAATTCTAGACCATCTTTCAAATAAGAAAATTAAAACTCAGAAAGTTTAAATGGCATAGTTACATGTTTTATAGGTGTGTCAGCCCTGGGATTTGTATTCAGGTTTCCAGATATACAGCCGTTTTATCTTTGCCCTGTATGTATCACTATGGTTTCAATGTGTTTCTTGTAAACAACATATTGTAAGATTCTGGCTTTTAATCCAGTCTGCTATCTACTTCCATTTTATGAGACAATTCATCCCATTCACATTCACAGTTAAATGACTATTTCCTGCCATCTTATTTTCCTCCTTGGGTTTTTTAAACCAAAAAATCATAGGTTTAATCCTTATCCTTTTGTCATACAATGAAAGGGGCATAATACATTGTTGGTGGGTGGAGTTGTGAACTAATTCAAACCATTCTGGAGAGCAATATGGAACTATGCCCAAAGTGCTACCTGTGTATAGCCTTTGATTCAGCAGTGTGGCTAATGGATTTGTATGTCAAAGAGATCATTAAAAAGGGGCAGGGGGAGGATCCACATGTGTGTAAGAGTCCTTTTTGTACTGGCAAGAAACTAGAAATTGAGTGGATGCCCATTTAGGGAATGCCTAAATAGGTTATGGTATATGAATGTTATGGAATATCATTGTTCTATAAGAAATGATCAGCAGGATGATTCCAGAAAAGCCTAGAGAGATTTCCATGAACTGACTACTAAGCAAAGTGAGTAAAATCACAAGAACATTGTACATAACAACAAGATTACACAATGATCAACTCTGATGGACTCTTTTCAACAGGTCCAGGTCCAATAGCCTTGTGATGGAGAGCCAACTGCACCCAAAAAGAGGGCTATGGGGATTGAGTGTGATTCACAACATAGTATTTTTACTTTTATGGTGTTGTTTTCTTGCATTTTGTTTTCTTTCTCTTTTTCCTGTTTGATCTGATTTTTCTTGTGCAGCACGATAATTGTAGAAATATGTATAAAAGAATTGCATATGTTTAACATAGATTACTTGCCATATATGGGAAAGAGATGGGGGGAAGAGAGGGAGAAAAAAAAAAAGTGACACAAAGGTTTGCAAGGATGAATATTGAAAACCATGAATGTGGGACAGCTAGGTGGGGCAGTGGATAAACTACCAGCCTTGAAGTCAGGAGGGCCTAAATTCAAATCTGGTCTCAGATTTAACATTTCCTAGCTGTGTGACCCTGGGCAAGTCACTTAATCCCAATTACCTCAGTTAAGAGAAAAAAGAAAAAAAAAACTTTGCATGTGTGTGTGTTTTTATTTTATTTAGCTTTTGATTTATAAGACATATGCATGGGTAATTTTTCAGCATTGACCCTTGCAAAACCTTCTGTTCCATCTTTTCCCCTCCTTCCCCCCACTCCCTCCCCTAGATGGCAGGTAGACCAATACATATTAAATATGTTAAAGTATATGTTAAATACAATCTATGTATACATATTTATACAGTTATTTTGCTGCACAAGAAAAATCGGATTTAGAAATAAGGTAAAAAAAACCTGAGAAGGAAAACAAAAATGTAAGCGGACAATAACAGAAGGTGTGGAAATGCTATATTGTGGTCCACAATCTTTTCCTATAGTTCTTTCACTGCGTGCAGTTGGTTCTCTTCATCACTGAACAATTGGAACTGATTTGGTTCATCTAATTTTTGAAAAGGGCCATGTCCATCAGAATTGATCTTCATATAGTATTGTTGTTGAAGTATATAAATAATCTTCTGGCTCTGCTCATATCACTTAGCATCAGTTCATGTAAGTATGCATGTTTGTTTTGAAAATAAAGCTTTGTTAAAAAAAAAAAACCAACAACAACAACAAAAAAAAAAAAACAAAAAAAAAAACAAAGCCAGTACCTGCTCTGTAGTTTAACAGTTTTAGTTAGCCAGAGCACTAAGAGTCTAAGTAATTTATCCAAGATCATATAAACAGCATGTGTCAGAGGCAGCATTTGTACCCAGAACTCCTTGGCTTTGAAGCTAACTTTCTACCCATTGTTCCATGCTGTTTCTTATACAATTTGGCATTCCTGAATAAAAATTCCTATGAAATAGACATATCAAGGTTTTTTGCTGTGTTAAAATAAATATGGAAGGGCATTTGGGAAATTGAGTTTCTCAATGCATTATTGTTCTTATCATAGCTACTTTCTCAGTTACTTATTCATTCCTTCTCTAATCTGGGGAGGTCTCTTGTTCTTAAAGTTGCCAAACTAACTTTCTGCTGGTCAGTGAGATCCTTTACTTCATACAAATTGCATGATTAAATTTATGGAAACACAACATCAGGGATACCAGCTCCATAAACCTTCTAATCAAAAGTTGAGCCTCAAAATCCTTCTAGCTTGCATTGTACGCTAGACCAAATTTCTATTTGGAGGCTTTTTTTTTTTTTTAAGACAAATCCAAAACCTCATTTGAAACTAAACCAGTGCATAGAAAGAAAAAGCACATATTTATCCAGGTGCCTCAGTATGAAGCACAGAGAATAGAACATGCTGCCGTCATGTGGGAAAAACTTTATGGAAGATGTGAGTCTTGTCCTGGGTTTTAAAGGATTAATAAGGTTTAGTAAAACTTTAAAGAAACTGCCTGGAGGATCAGCCAAATCTCCAACAGCCTTTATCTAGAGTTTTTAATGGGAATGTGACTTCACAACCATTGGTTTTTAAACCTTGGCCTTTTTTTTTTTTAAGAAAAAAAAAATCCTAACATTATAAAAGGCTATGCCTGGTGTGATTCATACTAATAGGTGGTATTCATTTACTATGTTAATTCATTTTATAGGGCTAAAGGAAAGATCATTTATTATCAATAGTAGGGGGGGAAATTTCTAAAAAACGGGATGAACTGCTTCAAGAGGTATTAGTTTCTCCCAAACAAGATGTCTTCAAGCAAAGATTGGATAATCATTTTGGCAAAATATTGTTTAAAAAAAGAGGGGTGGGGGCGCCTGGTCAATTACAGGTGGTACTAAATAGCCTCAGAGGTGCCAAGATTCTATGATGTTTGTCAGGACCAGTAGTGCCAAGTGAGCACATCAGACCTAGAAGGATTCTGAAAGAAAACAGAGAGAATGCCTCCTGGGCCAGAATCTGTTTTCTGCCAATCAATACCATGGTTTATGGTCTAGCAATTGAAGAAAACACTTTGGATGTCATCAAATATATGTCACAATTTGGAGTGGAGTAAGACAACTGCTTCTCTTAGAAGTACTTCAGGGGCAGCTTGGTGCGCAGTGAATAGAGCACTAGCCCTAAAGTTAGGAGGATCTGAATTCAAATCTGGTCTCAGATACTCAACACTTCCTAGCTGTGTGATCCTGGGCAAGTCACTTAACCCCAGTTGCCTGGGATGGGGGGAAGAAGAGAAGTACTCCACACTCAAATATCACCCTTACTGGCAATGGGAGTTGCTTCTTGGAACAGCCACTGTTTTGAGAAGATCTTTGTGAAAATTAAAATTAAATTATTTCCTAGGACATAGAAACACATTAAGTTTTTATAAAGCATAATCATACATATTTTCAGGGGTGTATGACCTTGGATGAAGAAAATTGCATCTTTATTTATTTTCACTAACCTCTAAAGAAAATTTATCATGCCCTTTAATTAATTAAAAATGTGTCTAAGAAGGGTTCCATAGCTCACATCAGACTTAGATAGGACCCGTGAGAAATTCTAGGTAAGTGAGAAGGGTAGAGGAATACAAAAATGAGAAAAGGGAAAAGAAAGAGGGAAATAGAGGATTAGAAAACTTTAATGCTTGGTAGGGAAATTAGAGTTCATTTTTTTTAATGAAAGTAAGACATTCAAGGTTATTTAGAAAGGGAATGGTATTCAAAACAATGTTTTAGAGAGATTTAACTAGCATTGAAGAATGGATGAAACAAAGTAGAGGGAAAAGGCAGCAAAATTAATTTGGAGACTATTGGAATATTCCAGGCATAAAGTAATAATGGTCTGCCATTGTTAGACACCCATCAGATTATCTAAGGACCTAATTATTTTTCAACTTCAGCTCAACCCTTGCCAATTCCCCAAAGCTTTCTTCAACTACTCCAACTCGGAAGAATTAGTCCCTCCTATAAATTCAAGAAAGTTCCTTTGTCTCTATCACTTATTTGACAATAAAGTTTAGGACAGCTCTTTCCTCTCCCTGTGGCCAGAATCCTTGGTGGTAAAAAAGAGGATATTCTATAGGTATTGAGACTTTTTGACCTCATAGCTGGTAGCAGCTGAGGTCTGTGGATCAGTGTTGGGGAGAAAGAATTTCAAATTTCACTATAAAAAGGCCAGATGAAAATATAATTTTACTCTATATCTATTGATTAGATAGAAAGAGGTGTGTGTGTGTGTGTGTGTGTGTGTGTGTGTGTGTGTGTGTGTGTGTGTGTGTGTGTATGGAGAGAGACAGAGACAAAGACAGAGAAAAACAGAGAGACAGAGTCAGAGATAAACATATATATATATATATATATATATATATATATATAGGGAAACCTCTAGAGAGAAAGTTGACTCCAATTAAGTTGAGTAAGAAGAAAAGAGAGTTTAATGGCTCACTTCCCAATCTGCTCCCTTCCTCTTTCAGCTAGTCCTGAGTTTAGGAGAGAAGTGTAGCCCTAGCAGTGTCAGATTGAGGTACATGTTCATTTTGCCAATTTATATTGCTGTATTTCTTTTCATATCTATATCTTTTCCTCCAGTTAAATAGCAACTTGAGAGCAGAGTTAATTTGCTATGTACTTATCTGAATCCCAAAGATTTAAAACCTTGTCTTGTACATAGTAGGTGCTTAATAAAAAGAACAAGAAAAAATAGAAGGAAGGAAAAGAGGAGAAGGAGGAGGAAGGAAAGGGGAAGAAAAGTGGAAGGAAAGAAGAGAAAGATGAAGAATAATAATAGGAAAGAGTCCTTCCTTTCCTTTGCCTCAACAAACTGGAGGAAGCAGATATGGATAAAAGAGATGAGAAAAGGAGGAGAAAGAAGGGAGATAAGGAGAGAGAAGAAGAAGGAAGAGGCAGAAGTGAAATTAAAAGGATAGAAAAAATAGAATAGAAGGAAGAAAAGAAAAGGAGGAGCTTAAAAAGAACAGGAAGAAGAGACAGGGAAGAGGAAGAGAAGTAAGATTGAATATTAGCTAGCCAATACCAAGCAAACAGAAGGAATGAGACAAAAGGAAGGTGAGTCTGAATAAAGGTTCAAAGCCTTCAAACATTAGAACATAGAATCTGATTGAAGGGTGCTAAATTCAGGTAGAATCTACAGTGGGGCATTAGAAGGTTATGAGCATCTCTGGAGGAAGAGAATATCACTAAGAGGAAAAGAGGAAAGACAAAGGAGATGAT
The DNA here is from genome assembly GCF_048593235.1 of Sminthopsis crassicaudata. Lineage (NCBI taxonomy): Eukaryota > Metazoa > Chordata > Mammalia > Dasyuromorphia > Dasyuridae > Sminthopsis > Sminthopsis crassicaudata. The sequence continues at coordinate 560,280,632 of NC_133618.1, forward strand.
GAAAGGGATACTGGTCTGCTTTTTATTTTTTCTGCTTCAGAATTTTGCCTGGGTCTTAACTAGCTTGCTTTTTCCCTCTCCATCCTCAATGACAGCTTCATGTAGGATTGTAGGCTCAGAACATCCAACTCTGAGGATAAACCTCCCAGTGATTGGCCTTGGATTTGTGTAACAAAAGAAACATTGTGTATTGGGAAAGCTCTTGGGGATGGGGGGATGGGGAGAGAGCAAAGAGTGAGGCAGTCCTTCAGCATCAACTCCCTGGACGATCCTTCTATTAGCTAAAGAATGCTCTCTACAATGCATTTTAATCCAAATTGAGTTCGAGCCCCCAGCCTTGGAGTTTGATTGTAATACTATATTTTTATTCAATGCAAGATCAGAGGTCTGTTGAAACCTCATGTTGCCAACATAAAAGAACAAAGAGATTTAGTTAATCCCAATGAAAATTAATTCTACTTTATTTTTTTCTGAAAAGGAAAATAAAGAGAAAGAAAAACCTGAGTATTACACTTGACTCAGAAACAGAAAAATCCCTGCTGTCCTTAGATGGTTAAAACATCTGGCTTTAGTGGTCTATATAAAGAATAGCAATTACATACCTCTCCCTCTTGCCAGCTTATTTTATTGTCTTAAACTTTTAAACAATTTTTTTCCAATGAGGATTTTAGGGGAGTGTAATTCCACTAGCACTGAAATATATAATTTAAGAAAAGAGGCATTGTCAAAGGGAGAAGGGAATAGAAAGAAAAAACAAACTAGAATGTATGAGAGGAAGAAGGAATATTTCTCTTCCTTCTATGTTTATCCTGAGAAAGTATAAGAGTAAATAAGAATGGTCAGAATAGTATGAGGCTGAGTATGATCTGTATTTATAGGCTAGATATAGAATTCCAGACAATTATAGCTGAAAACAATCCTCAGAATGCATCTAATCAAATTGCCTCATTTTACAAATTTGGAAAGTGAAGTCCAAGAAATTATATGTTTGGTCAATTTCCCCAAGATTACATCAATAGCATTTCAGAACTAATGGAGTATGGCCCAGAGCTAATTTTTTTTCTAAAAGAGCAGTACAAATCTACCCACTCTTCAATAGAGAGAGAGAGAGAGAGAGAGAGAGAGAGAGAGAGAGAGAGAGAGAGAGAGAGAGAGAGAACATTTATTCCGCCCCCCCCTGAGGCTGGGGTTAAGTGACTTGCCCAGGGTCACACAGCTAGGAAGTATTAAGTGTCTGAGAACACATTTGAACGCGGGTCCTCCTGAATTCAAGGCTGATGCTCTATCCACTGCACCACCTAGCTGCTCCCAGAGAACATTTATGATGAATATAACATCAAATGTTTAAAGCTGGAAGAAAATTTATAGGTCAGCAATTCTCAATGCCATTTTACGGAGAAGAAAAGATAGTCACAAAAAAAGATGAGAGATTTACTTAAACTCAAACAGATAATAAATATCTGATATGGGATTCAAGAAATACACAAGTATTTCTCCAAATTCAGCACTCTCTTCAGCCTTTTTCAATTCTACCCTCATGAATAAACTCCTCCCCTCTCTTCTCAGAAGCACACACAAAGTCAAAATTTACATATCCATTTTGGGCAGTCTCTCCCTTAGTGAATCTCTTGTTTTGGCTTTTGTCACACTTAAATATTTCTTTTCATTTTGTCTTTGTGCCTCAGGTCAAAAGCCACCAAATGAGGTTCATTTGGGGACTTGAGTCTTCCAGTGAATCCAGACAGAAAAGAATAGCTCCTCTATTGCTGCTCTTTTTCTCAAAACAAGAAGGGAACTCACCTAGGTGTTGATGAATGGTTGTCTAGGACAACCAACTCAAGAGCCTGGTTCAACTTATATAATAATGGATATAATGGGCTTTTGAGATCTTCAGTCAGTCAACAAACATAAATCAATTACTCTGTTCAAGACATCCTGCTCAATATTTACATTCTTTCTCATCAGTATGTCTTCTTTTTTACCATCCAGGATTTGCCTTATATCTTACTCCATTGATGTTCAATGATCCAAAAGATAGCAATACAATTTTTGTTTGTTTTTACTGTAAATTTGATAGAAAGGGAAAATCAGTATTATTTTTCTAATAGTACATAATAACAAAAATAATAAATAGCAATTATAAGATACATTATATGTTAATTCACTTGATCTTCACAACAGCCCAATGAGCTGCTATTATTATTCTTCTCATTTTATAGATGAGAAAACAGAAGAAAAGAAAGATTAAGTGTCTCGGTAGGATGTTCAAAGATTAGAATAGCTAGCAAGTATCTGAGGCAAGATTTGAATTCAGATTCAGCCAGATGAGGAAATAGAAAGAAAAGTTAAGTGCCAAGTATCTGAGGCAAGATTTGAATTCAGGCCCAGTACTTTCACTAGCTGAACTACCTCTACTAGTAGCCCACAAATTAAGCTATCTGATTAATCAATGGTGATAAAAGTCAAATGGGAACAAATTCCTGCAAGCTGCATATTGATCTAGAAAGCCACATATTAACATTATTTATGTTGTATTATATTCTTATTTAGTTAGTTAAACATTTTCTAATACATTTTAGTCTGGTTTGACTGTACCCAGGAGTTTTGCAGGCAGTAATGAGGTCCACTGCCTGAAATTTGAACACCTCATCTAGATTGAGGAACAATTTATCCAATACTACACAAATTGTTTGCTTTATAAGAAACTGAAATAGAAAGGACACTTTGGATCTGTCTCAAGCTCAAAGGATTCCCAGCCTCTTTCTTCATTCCTGCCACCACTTTATTTTAAGATATCAAAGGTGGTAAGAATTCTGCACTCTTACACAAAAAGGAAAAAAGAAGATTGGCAAGATGACTTACAGTTACCTAACAATTGGTTGATGTTTGGTGAGTATTCACACAGCATGTTTTAATGGGAGAACCATTGGAACCCACTATTAGACAGTAGCAAAGAACTGGCTATTGTCTATTGAATGAGTAATGGTTGAATGAAGAATGGTCCATGAATATAGTGGAATGTTATAGGGGGGCAGGAAATGGTGCCTATGAGGAATTCCAAGAAAAATGGGAATATTTCTATCAACCAATGCAGAGAGAAGTGAGCAAAACCAGAACAATATATACAATGACTATAACAGTGTGCATGAAAAGAATACTAAAAGGAAGGAAACTAAGTGAAAAGACAATAATAAACCTAGGAAAACATTTAAAGAAAAATACTTCTGTTCTCTTCACAGGGAGATGAAACAGAAAAGAGCAAAATATTACATGTATTATCAAATGCACTCATCATTATCAGCTATTTTTCCTTTACTGTTTTTCTTTGTTATAATGGAAAATTCACTTCAAGAAGATAAGGAGAAAATATAGAACTGACTGTGATACAAAAACAAAAATAATTAATACTTTTTAATGAGCAAAGGAAAGGAATTATCCTACAAGGCAGAAAACTTGAGTCCTAGGTGCAAAACTTATTATGTTACCTTGGAAAAGTAATTTAGTCTTTCTCAGCAACAGTGTTGTTTTTTTTATGCTGGTAAATAAAGATAATATTTGCATTGTCTATCTCACAGAATTATAACATACATTTTTATTTCACAGGATAATATAAAAGCACTGTTTATTTTTTAATATGGCTCTAAAAATGGCTTCTGTATTTTTAAAAACAATGAAAACTATTTTTAAGATGTAAAACTGTTCTCAGTTCATTGCCCAACACAAACATGTTGTAGGGGGATGTGGGATGGGATTTGACCCTCTTGGTATCATCTGTCCAATTATAAGTCCCCATACAAAAAAGTAGATGCCAATCACTTTTCAATTCCAGAAATATTGTATCTCTCTCCCCCTTTTAAAAATAATTAAGTAACTAATGATGAATTCTTTAGGAATGGATATAAAAAATCCTAAAGATCTAATAAATGGCTCTTTAAAAAAAATTCAAGGAGAAAGGATGAAGAGAAAAGGTTCAGGGGAGAGAGGCTTTCCAAGAGGGACTTCATTCCTTCAACCACCTATTTAAGAAAAGTGACGTAGATATAGAGATTATATACATATGGGAGAAGGGTAGAGTGGCCCACTGCCCATGAGTTTTTCATATCAGAATTCTCTTAGGTCACTCTGCTCTTCACAAATGTATAAGCATCCTTAACCTATGCCTTAGGTTGTCAGAACTTGGTTCAGGATGTTTAATAAGATTAGCTCTGTCTCCCTAATGAATTGGGGTTTTGTGTCTTCCAACCTGTGTTGAAATCTACAAGCAAAAGCAAAGAAACACTCTGTATCCCTCATTTGGCACCACTCGGGGTTACTAATTATACTGTATATTTCCTCCGCAGCTTGCGTGAGACAAAGAAGCATCCTTCACTTTGATTGAAGAATCTCCTGGAAGGGAATCTAGTATGGATTTGCTTCTTTTGTCTTTTTTAAAGCTATCGTGTAAGCAGCTGCCCATTGCCAGAGTGCTATTTGCTCATTTTTAGGTACAAGTGAGCTACTTATGTGGATACTGTTACCAAGCCAAAGGTACAAAGTGATCATGCCAGGACAAGTCAGGAGAATGACTACTACACCTACTTGGTAAATGAAAAAATATTGATTCTTCCCAGATCCCTCCTCCTCCCCTCCCTGAAGTTCCCAAAGTTTGCCAACATGTCTCAATCCTCCTTTCTTACAGCAGGCAGGTTGATGTACCAATCCTGGAAATTTCTGAACCTGTTTAATAAGGGCTAAGCTGTACACTGGGGTTCAATGTTACATTTTGTCCAGGAGACTAATTGAGGAATGTTTAGTAAAAAACAAAATTATCTTGACAAGTTAATGTAGGACACTACACTATATATAGGATGTCATTCAACAGGATGAGAATGTTTTGGGGGGAATGAAAAAACATTAGTTTCATGACAAAAAGAGATCTGGAGATTACTACATCAAATCCAAATCAGTCAGGTAGTTGAAAAACTCCAGATAATACTAAGGAAGCATCCCAGAATAATTATGAGATGGCTGCCTTTATACTCATTGACAGTCAGGTGCTGTGGTTAATGGAAGAAATGCTGGACTTGGAAGAAAGGAAGTTCAGTGTTCAAGGCCTAGTTCTTGAATATTGGGTGGCTATAGATGATTCATTTAATCTCGCTCCAAGTCTCAGTATCCCCACCTGTAAAAATGAGAAAATAATATTTGCATTACCAACTTCAACTCAGGAAATATTTAGTAAGCACTTAATATGTGCAACATAGCACATTGAATGCCAGAGATCTAAAGGAAAAATAATAATAATAATAATAAAAATAATCCCTGCCTTCAAAGACTTTACATCCCACTGAGTCAAATACCAAATTTATTATGGGGGAAATGTTTTGTAAAACTAAAAGTGCTATGAAAATATGAATTATTAGTTGGAACCTCCCATAAATAAATTATATCATGAAAAATTGTGATAGATAAGCAATCAAATGAATAGTGATTTTAGAAAGATACTTTATGGGAAAGGCTTCAAACAGCAATAAACAGAAGCAATAATCCAATTTCCCAGAGCTAAAAGAAATCAGGTTGGACTGGGTAAAAATGAGGCAGCAAGCCAGTGCCTCTCCTTTATAATCCCTTTGTGTTTCCTTTTCATGGGAATCTGTATCCTGAGCACAGCTGAATGGATTTGCTAATGGGTACTGTTTGTTGGCCTAGGGAAATGAAAGGGGGAAGAAGGGGGAGAGAACCAAGGGAGGATGAGAATTCCTTGGAGAAAAGTGGGTGGAAGCAAAACCAAAATATATGGGTAGGTCAGTTTACTGAGGGTTTATGTTGTTTCTTTGGAAAGGAGGGAAGATCCTTGCAATTTGTGAAAAATATTAGTAAGGCTACTACATAATTATTTATGTTCTAGAAAAATAAAATCTGGTAGAGAAGTTAATAAAATCTTCAAAGGAAACAAAGGTGTGATATGGAATCATTATGAGCAGATTTCTGTATTTTAAAGTAAAATGTTTATATTTTGACCAGGTTGAATGGATTTCTTTGAAGAGATTTTACATCTATCCTTTTTTTTTTTTGGGGGGGGGGGGGAAACTCACCAATAAAAAGTATCCTTAAAAAAAGCCTATTCAGCCAAAAAAAAAAAAACAAAAAACAAAACTCTATTAAAGATGGATTAAATGAGAACAGACTTGAATTTTATCACAGAATACATAAATTAAGAATCAAAAAAGTTTACTATTTATGAAAGAACAGAATTCGACCATGTACCAGGCACCGAGGATACAAATACACTACCAAGGAAATCTGTATCCTCCTTCTTTGAAGATTTGGTCAAATCTAGGAATAACAGACAGCTGTTCTTTAAATGTATATTCACCCCTAAACAGGGAGATTGAATAAATGCCATCTTAGGGTTTTATTCAGCTCTCTGATTCTAAGCCAACAGTTTCAGGGCACTTTACCCTGGAATTGGGATGTACAAAGCATAAAATTTGAGGGAATATCAAGAAAAGCAGTGTGTCACAGTAGAGAGACAGAGTCAAAGAGTTCAAATCTAGTATGTGCCATTTTGTGGCTGTACAATTTTGTACACTTTGAGAGTGAAAGGAGAATAAGATTGGACTAGATGACTTCTAAAATTTGGGGGAGGGGTTCCCAATTTTAAATCTAAATAGAAGATTATACTGTTACAAAGTACATAGACTAAAATCTTTTTTTTTTATTGTAATTTTTAAAAATTTAATTCAAAACAATTCCAAGTTCTGTTCCTGTAGTTCTCTGGAATCCTGCTGCTTACTCTTATTTATTTTATCTCACTCTCAAGATGATTATTGTGTAAGGCAATATTTTAATTTGTAGAAATAATTAGATTGACAGGCAATGTGATACTATGCTTTTTATAACTAGGGACATCCTAGAATGCCTTAAGGTTATAATTCAGATAGCAGCAATAAAAGTTGCATACCTACCTCCATCTCTTATAGCCTAACAGTAAGTAACAACATAATCCCATACTACAAAGCCAGTTGCTTCAATCAGTACCTTGGTCAGGCAAGTTGTTGTGGTTCAGTTATTTCAGTCATATCCACTTTTCATGACCCCCATGTGGAGTTTATTGTTTGTGTTTCTGGTAAAGATATTATAGTAGCTTGGCCTTTCACTGGCTCATTTAACAGATAAGGAAACTGAGGCAAACAATATTGCTGAGAGCACAGAGCTAGTAAGTGTCTGAGGCCAGATTGGAACTCAGGAAAATGAATTTTCCTGAATCCAGGCCTGGCACTCTATCCATTGTGCCACCTAGCTGCCCTGTTCTGTTTCCTTATTTCCTTCATTTTTTCTGATCCCTTAGGTAAGTAATACCCAAAGGTAACTATTAAATGTCCTTAGTTTATCTTCTACATAAACTCACCTTGGCCAAGATATGTTTCCTCCGACAATATTAGCACAACATTGCAAATAGAAGTTTTGAGCTCACTAGCCTATCTCAATTAAGGAATGTAATTTTCAAAAGTTCTTCCATATCTATTACTAGGATAGCATAAGGCAATAAGTTAGAAAGTGTTTACTAAATACCTTATTAAGCCAGGACTTGTGGTAACCATTAGAGATACTAAAGTGAAGTAGTCCCTGCCCTCAAGGCTCATATATCCTAACAGTGGAGACAATATGTCCATATATGAGTATATATGGAATGAAGACAAGATGAATATAAGATAGTTTGAGATATGTGGGTGGATTTAGTAATTGAAGGAATGAGGAAAGGTTTCATGTAAAAGGTGATGCTTAATCTGAGTTTTAAGAAAACCAGTAATTATACCTCCTGTCCTTATTCCTGCCACTACCATCACCTCAACTCAGCAGGATCATTGACTCAGATTTAGAACTGGAAAGGCCTTTAGAGACTTAGTCCAACTTTCTCATGTAAAATGAGGAAACTAAGACTAGGGAGAAGTTAGGTAACTTTCAGAATCATACATCCAGTGTGCCTAGGGCAGAATTCAATTTCAGGCCTTTTTTATTCCAAGTAAAGTATTCTATCCAAAATACATCTCCATCTTGAAGAAATAAAATAAGACACTGCATCTTAGTACATTATATTACTAAGCATGTCATCTTCCTTTCTATCTTCCTTCACATACTTGATATATCAACCACGGTAGAACTCAGAGTATAAATAAGTATAATATAATCAAGGGCTATCCCTTTTTGAATTTTTGGGTAAATTAGGTAAGAATTCCCACCCATGTAGAGAGTTGATTTCTATGTTCCTTTGTTCACACAAATATTGTGACCTCTAATTATTGGGTTTCTTTTATTTACTTGTTCTGTTCTTTTTAAGTTTAAAATTAAATACATTCAATCATAGATATACATAGAAGTTTTTTCATTTGTAGCAAAAACATAAAAACAATTGATTCATGGGGTAAAGGAAGGAGGAAAGTAGCAGTGTCTAATCTAGTAACATTCACATCAAAAGCCTTTCCCCAGAGAGTCTAGAACATACCCCAAAGAATTTGGAGATGACAAACCTGGAAGAGGATGGGCTAGGCCCAGGCCTCTAAGAATGAGCAAAGAAGCAGAGTTACATCACTTGGCACAGATTAGTGGGGGATCATGCAGTATGGGGCATAGGATTTAATGGGAAGGAAATACACCTTCTCTAGATCCCTAGAAAATGCAATCTTTGAGATGTCACTAACATGGAACAAAGTTCCAATCACCCTGGCCCCACTTATGTTTTTGCATTTGGCTTTTAAGAGATAGATACTAGAACAGTGAGATCAAACAACCCTTCTAAATCTTTGATTATATACAGGTATTGATGAAATAGTTTTCTTAAATTATAATTGATGATGCTTGTTTGAACATTGCACTCCTTTCTCAATATATGTCTCCTTCCTCTCTCTCATAGAGATTTGTCTCATTAAAAAAAAGTGAGGGAAAAAATGTTCTGAAAGAGTAACTGACACCTTAAGCAAGTCTAACAGCAAAAACAAAATTCTATACTAATAGTTCCCAATCTCTATAATAAAGGGAGAGAGCAATCTACTCTTCTTTGGGGACAACCTAAAGTGTTAGTAATAGCTTCTGGCCATATCTATGTTGGCAGGCCCTAGAACCCAAAGTTCATAATAATACTAGATAAACTGTGCTATCTTCTCTGGAAAAAAAAAACCACACACCTGCTGTCTTTTAACTGTATTTTCTTGTTCTTTTTTAAAATCCTCCCCAAAACAGAGGTACCTCCATAGTACCTAAGTATATTTCTCTACAAACAAATTTGGTCAGAGTTAATGGCATGGTAAGACATGACTCAAACAAAATAATTTAGAGTATCAGATCAGAAGTTTATTCATATAGGTATATAACTACAGGGAGGAGTATGAAAATAAGTTCCCTCCCATAGTCTCTCTCACCAATAAAAATAGATAGTAGACATTTTGTAATGAAGATAAATTTGCTATTTTAAATTTGTTTGTAATTGTCTTTGTAGAAAGGATAGATGTATTGTTTGTTTAGGAATTTGCTGACAAAGCACCTTGTTTCTTCCACTGTTGTCTGGGAGAACTTACCTTTTTCCACACTCAATCTTGTAAAGCAAACTGAGATGAAAATAAACAGCATTTTACTCAATCTACACTGAAAGGAAGGCTATTTTTAAAATGAGTCACTTACATGAAGAGAGAAAAAAATTACCCAAGGCCCTCTCTTTGCTTCTAAATCATCAAGTATGAATAATGTCCATATTGTACCACCAAGATGGAAAGATGTAATTGCCAAGGTATATTGGTTTTGCTGCTCATAAGCATTACCTAGACGTGTTTCACTACAGCCATAACTTAAAAAAAATTAATCTTAAGTAGAAATATTTGGGGGTGGAGCTTGTTATATAGAAAACAATCTGTTTACAATGATGATGTGACCCTCATTCCTCTTGGAGTAGGGAAGAAGAGTGACAGCAATAAATCCCTGGAGATTGCAACTATACTGCCAGGTAATACACAGCAACAAAGAACCAGTTTTAGCAAAACTAAGTAGGCCAAATATTGGCAATCTAGGGCAAAGCTCCATTCACCTTATACTAGGTTATGTCTCCAAAAGAAGTTTCATTCAATTTGGCTTGATTTTCTTGGAAAAAATGGATTTAGGACAGGACAATTTGAATTTATTCTCTTAAGTGACCAGTAGTAATATCAGAGACATTCATCTTTAAGGTCCCTTCTAACTTGAAATTCAATGATTCTATAATTTAGAAAGAGGCTAAAAGACCTGTGTTCAAGCCCCAATTCTAATATTAAAAAACTGTGTGACTTTGCACGAGTCACTTAAACTTTTTAAATCTTAATGCCTTTGTCTATCTGAATGATCTCTAAGATGTTTTCACGCTCTTTTGGTTAATGAACTTTTGCCATCAATCCTAAAGAAGGCAGCTTCATTGCTAATTAATATTGAAGAGTTTTGTTTCCCAAATATATCTTTACTATTTTGCTCCTTTTATTCTTAGAGTAAAAGATTTTAAATGTTTTGCTAATAATCATCATTGTAGTATACACACACACACACACAAACACAGGCAAACATTCAGCTCCTTTGCAGCTGGTATGTGTTTTCTATACACCACTCAGACAAATAGAGACATAGCCTATGTATTAGGAAGGAAAACAATGAGTAGTCTTCCTTCTCCAATCTCCATGTAGCATATGATCTGTTTAAAATAAATGGTTCCAGCTGTAGAAAAATAATGGGTTCTTTACACAAACATACACACACAGACACACACAAAGAAGCCTATATATTTCATTAGAAACATATCTCAAGTAATGTTCCAAACCCCAGGCCTACTAGATAATTAAATACATATCAATGGACTGCCCTGAATTTGTTTCAGTAATTTCCACTGTAGAAAATTATTATTCTGACAATTAGATATGGTGCATTATGCTTCTTGTCTAGAATACAAATTCCTTCTGACATTTCATCACCTGCCCCACCTGCTTAATTAATTTGCTCATTGACGAAGTCTCTAAATTAATTGAGGGACCTACCTGCTAATAAAATGATGAATGAGACACTGATGTAATTTCTATCCAAAATGCTTAGTGTTCAGGTTCATTTGCATATTTAAGCCATTTAGAAACGTTTCTTTAATAGAAATTTTATAGGACTCATTTTCCCAAATAAATATTATTACTATTATTAGCAAGAAAGTATGTTGGATAGGAACTTTAGCTAGAATAAAGATAGTATTGTGATTTCTGTCATCTTTACAGCCCTAAAAGTTCTCAATCACATATGAAGCTCATGTTTACCTATGCGGAGAAATTATCTCCATTCCCAGTAATCATAGGGACTCAAGGCTACTGGAATTTTTGGAAAGATATTTATAGCTTTGTCACTGTTTCTATACCTTGGGCCCTTCCCTAGGAATTTTTCCTTCTGTCAATCAAGCTATAGGGATTTTCATAAAGGAATATAAAAATTTTTCTAGTCAACCAATTTCCTTTAAACTAGCAACCTCTTTGTCTGATGCAATGTAAGATTAGATGTCCAACAGTGGATCATCTTTCCTAAAAAGTTTCAGAAACTTTCCCCTTCAGTTGAAATTAAAAGGAAATGAACTTTCCAGTTTTTTACTATATATATATTCAATTATATTCAATAACCCATGCCCTGTTCAGTCTAAAACTCTAGATGGAGCTTGAGATAGAGAGAAAAGGGAATCTATTTCTTGCTTCTTCCCTGCTATTTCCCTGGAATAATTAAATCAAATCAACTAATATCTATTGTACATCTACTCTGAACAAGGATGTGTGAGAAATACCAAAAAGTCTAATATACAGTTCCAATCTTTGAGGAAATAAGACATAAGCACATAAGTAAACAACAATGTGACATATTGGACTTGATTTCAGAAGACGTTGCTTCAGATCCTACCTCTGATTATCAGTGACTTAGATGTGTCATTTAATCCCTTTAGGCCTCAGTTTCTTCATCTGTAAAGTGAGGATATGAATATTTGTTCTATCTTATGTGTAAGGTTAGAAGCATCTGAGAAACCTTTACATACGTGTATTCCTCTACAAATATTTCCTTATATTGATTTTGTTTATACCTATATATATGTACATATTGTACTACCTGCGTAGAAAGACCCGAAAGATCCTTGAGAACAGAATCTTATTTGCCTTTAGTTTTGTATCCACAAGAAAGTGTCTGTTACATAGCAATTGCTTCATAAATGATTGTTGCTTAGTTGCCTAAATGTTTAGTGACTTAGTTAATACAAACGAATCCTTATTGTAACAATGAAAAGCTTCTACAAAAGTTCAAAAGAGTGAAAGATATCACTAAATACTGAGGTTATTAAGGAAGACCATACACAGAGGGTAGAATTTGAGCAGCTTCTTCAAGGGGGAATGGGTCTTGAATAGATGGAGAAGGTTGGGAAGATCATCCCATCTAAATGGATAGAACAATATAAACAAAAAGCATGGTGGTAAGGAAGCCAAAGATATATTCATAGTATTGTGATTTCTGTCATCTTTACAGCCCTAAAAGTTCTCAATCACATATGAAGCTCATGTTTACCTATGTGGAGAAATTATCTCCATTAATTTATTGAAAGAAAAAGGCTGGAAAGATATAATGCTATATAGAGACTAGTCCTGTAACAACAGGGAGTTATGGAAGACTTTTGAGCAAGAAAGTTATGAAGATGGTGGTATTTTTAAGAAGCCTGAAGAAAAAGAAAACAGAAGTGAAACCAGTTAGGAGACTAAATATAGTAGTCTATGCATGAGCTAATAAGGGCTCAAAGAAGTGATGACAATAGGAATAGAAAGGAAGAAACAAATAAAAAAAGATGTTAGTATGGAGACAATAAAGAGCTAAAAAATAATTCCCAAGCTCAAATCTCTTTTTCTATGGATTCTTAAAAAGTCTTCTACAAGACCTAGTGAATACACATACCTGATAATACCTAGAATTCTCTTCCTTACCTCTTAGATCACAGATAGAAAGAAGGAAGAGACTAAAGATACTATTGATTCCATTCATTCTATAGATCAGGAAATTGAAGCCTAGAGGGAGTCAGTGATTTTATACAGGTTCTAACAAGTGACAGAGTAAGGACATCAAATGTGTCACCTTTTTTTCACTGTATCACAAAGGCATGGTTCTTTCTCTCAAAGTCCTTGTCACTTCTATATTACAAAATAGCCTTCCCTCCTTGGTCAAAATTAAGTCCAAAATAGTAATTGATTTTGTTGAATGACTTTTGTTATCCTTATATGGAGGATAAGTGGGCATTCTGGGGTCCTGAAGTGATTCCTGGACATAATGGGTCTCTCCTGTAGCTCCATTTTTTAAAAATGTTAATAGATTGGTATCAACTAACTCTCCAAAATATATGAAATTTAGTGCTTTCTTTGCTAAAATTATTATAATTACTTATCTGTTTACATGGTATATCCCCTAATGATATGTAAGCTTCTTGAGGAGAAAGACTATTTTTTAATCTGTATGCCCCAGTTCCTTGAAAATAGGCATTTATTAAATCCTTATCATTGTTTTTGTTGTTGGAAGGACAAGAAAATATATTTAGAACCAGAAAAGACATGAAAAACCATCTTTTGCCTGAATTTGATATTTGGAAGGGGCCTCAGTGGGTAGCTTGTCCCATTCATATACCAAAGAAATCTACCCACTATAGTAATCCAACATTTATTTAGAGATCACCCAAAAAGGGAAAGTGTGAAGTCCGGATTAGCACCCTGGATGCCTTAGAATCAGCTGGAGTCGGGATAAGCAAAAGTCCTTGGTCTTTATACTTGGTCTTTAGGGGAAGAAGTGAAGGGAATGGATGAAAGCTCTCCATGACCTCCCTTCTCCTCATCCACAGCCAAAGTGACTCTTGCTGGAACTCTGTCTCCCCAGAAATCAGCTGGAGTCAGGATCACTAAACGCATTTGCTCAGTTCTAGCCCTTTACAGACTCTGATTTGTCTTACTCCATCCCCTAATCCCTCCTTATCCAAGTGCATTTGCTCAGTTCTAGCCCTTTACAGACTCTGATTTGTCTTACTCCATCCCCTAATCCCTCCTCCAATTCTCTGTATAAACCAAAAGATGGAGCCAGCACAGAATAGTGGGAAGGGCCATTTTCCAAGCATATGCTAATAGAATATTGTCCAATCAGTAATTAGCCTTAAGTGTTCGGTTGTCTGATTCCAGTCAGCCCTTTACAGGAAAGAGGACAGATAGGTGGCAAAATGGAAAGAGCACTGGGACTGAAGTCCAAAGAATTATCTCCCTAAATCCAGTCTGACCTCATATACTTACCAAAAGTATAACCCTGAACAAGTCATTGTCCCTATTTGCCTCAATTTCCTCATCTATAAAATGAGCTGGAGAAGGAAATGGTAAACTACTGTACTATCTTTGCCAAGAAAATCCCAAATGGTTCATGAAGAGTCAGATCTAAGTGAAATGACTGAACAACAAAAGAAGGGAAACCTACCATTTATGATTATTATAATCTTAATCTCCTCAAAATAACCCAATCCACTCTTGAACATACCTAACCATTAGGAAATTATTTCCTAACATCAAATCTTAAATTGCTTCTTTGTGACTTCCATTGATTTCCTTTGCTCTCTACAGTCAAACAACAAATTTAATTCATCTTCAATATAACTATTCTTCAAATACTTGAGCTTACCTATCATTTTTCCTCCCCCACTCCACTTTTCTTTTTTTCCATAATAAACATTATAAACTCTCTGGAGTTTGCCACTAGATCTCAGCTGCCTATATCCTCCACTCTTGTGGTCCTCTTCTCTCACTGGTGAGTTCCTCCTGGACTCTCCATTTTGAGGAAAAGCCAAGACCAGCAATGCTTCCCTCTTCAGATTGTGCCACCATGCCTCTTCCCCTTCAGCTCCCTTTTAAGTATTGCCTTCCTCTGTTATAATGTAAGTTTCCTGAAAGCAAGAACTGTCTTTCTCTTTGCTGATATTTGTACCTCAATTTATCACAATACCTGGAACGTGATAAATGCTTAATAAGTGACTTGGTAACCTGACTTGGAAAAACCTTTATTAATCACCATGTGTGAAGTACTATGCTAAACACTGAGTTTACAGATAGAAAGGTGAGACAGTCCCTGATTTCAAAGAAGTTCACATTCTTAAAAACGGAGAGATCACAAAAAGAAGAGTTCAGTTTCAGGAATATTCATATCAATATATTCTCATATAATTTGGACTCAAGGCCTTCCATTACTTCTGAACACTCTGAGCTGAACATTTAAACAGTGGTAGTCAAAGCTGAACACAGCTCCAGACGAGATCTAGCAAGGGCAAAATTAAAGAACCAGAAAACGTACTGCTCCCAACAGCCTAAGAGTTCATTAGCTGTTAATGTCACATCACACAGCTGACTAATACTTGGCGTAAAGACTGCTAAAGCTCCTAGATATTTTTCAAACAAACAGCAATTTCTTCCATCTTGTTTATGGAAGTTAATTTTTGTGTCCAAATGTAAGACTTCACATTTTTCGCTGTTGAATTTCATTTTATTAGATTCAGCCCATGTTCTAACCAACCAGTGTCTTTTTTGATCCATCCAGGATGTTAATGATCCCTCCCAGCTTTTCATCATCTGTAAATGTGACAAACATGCCATCTATCTCCTTTTAAAGCTATTAACACAAATATTAAACAGCACAAGACCACACTTAGATCCCCAGAATGCACCATCAGAGACCTCATGCCACAATGACATGGAACTATTAAGGACTATTCTTTGAATATAGTCAACCAAACTAGCTCTGTATCTATTTAATTTGCACTATTATCTAGTCCACATCTGTTCATTTTCTCTACAAGCATAGTGTAAGATATTTCATCAAAAGGTTTGCTAAAACTTAGCTAAGTTATAGCATTAGCATCCCTTTCTTCTAGGTCAAGGCCCTCAATTTACAGATGAGAAAACTGAGGTCCAGAGAGATTAACATGGGCAAAGTCACACAGGTAATAATCCAAAGGTGATACTCTTTCTCCTATGCCATGAGTGATATATATATATATGTAACTATCATAGTCTATTATGAACTCAAAAATTACAGAATTAAGGACAAAGGGGCAGCTAAATGGCACAGTGAATAGAACACAGGCCCTGGAATCAAGAGGACCTGAGCTCAAATATGGCCTCAGAACTTGACAATCCATCAGCTGTGAAATCCTGGGTGTCCATTAATTCCAATTGTGATAAAGAAAGGTGAAGAAGAAGAAAAGGAAGGAGGAAAAAGAAAAAGAAAGGAAAGAAAGAAAAGAAGGAAAGAAAGAAAAGAAGGAAGGAAGGAAGGAAGGAAGGAAGGAAGGAAGGAAGGAAGGAAGGAAGGAAGGAAGGAAGGAAGGAAGGAAGGAAGGAAGGAAGGAAGGAAAGAAGGAAAGAAGGAAAGAAGGAAAGAAGGAAAGAAGGAAAGAAAGAAAGAAAGAAAGAAAGAAAGAAAGAAAGAAAGAAAGAAAGAAAGAAAGAAAGAGAAAGAAAGAAAGAAAGAAAGAAAGAAAGAAAGAAAGAAAGAAAGAAAGAAAGAAAGAAAGAAAGAAAGAAAGAAAGAAAGAAAGAAAGAAAGAAAGAAAGGAGGGAAGTAGGGAAGGAAGGAAGGAGGGAAGGAAGGAAGGAAGGAAGGAGGGAAGGAAGGAAGGAAGGAAGGAAGGAAGGAAGGAAGGAAGGAAGGAAGGAAGGAGGGAAGGAAGGAAGGAAGGAAGGAGGGAAGGAAGGAAGGAGGGAAGGAAGAGAGAAAAAGAAAGAAAGAGAGAGAGAGAGAAAGAGAGACAGAAAAAGAATTAAGGATGAAGTATGAGTTCTCTTTGGTTATCCCTCTACCTTCTAATACATGAAAGACAAATCAAGCATTCTTTAATTTCAATTCAATAAATGTTTGTTAAACATCTACACTGTACCAGGAATTGTGCTAAGTGCTTGGGACACAAACAAGACAGACAGCTTCCATCCTTGTGGACCTTGTTGGGCTGGGGGGGGGGGGGGGGAAGAAAAATCACACAAAAGGAAGCCAGAGAGGGATGAGAAAGAGTGCTTCTTGTTCAATGGAGTTGAAACCAAGCAGAGCTGCAGATGCAAGGTGGAGCAAGCTATCTAAATTCAATTTCTGCGTTCTATAAATGAAAGCTTTGGAGGGCATTTTGTACTGCACCCTATAGGCTTTGAATCAGAGACTAGAGAAAGCTGAGGAAGATGGGAAGATGTTGTATTTCCAAGGCTTGAGTTAGCAACATGGTGATAAGCTCCTAAAAAAATCAGCTCATCCTGGAAGCGGCATCTTACTCCATGGAGCTGACGCCAAGCAGTGTCAAAGATGCTAAGTGGAGTAAAGTACCTCACCAGGGATCTTAATTCCTTTTAATATGTTAACGTATTGGCAATCTCACAAATTATAGAGATCCATTTCTACTTTTTCATTCTATACACTAAATGTCTAAGAGGCCTTTTCTGACTTTTCTGATATAAAATTTTTATGGATATCATTGTAACACTGGAGTCATCCAACTTTTTCCCCTCATTCCAAAAACTTAGTTGGCCCTCTATATTTTGCAGTTATTCTTCTTTCCAATGATGTCTTCTAAACCATTTCTTCTGTTTAAGCCTATTTATGTCATGTTCCTTTCCACTGATTTGAGATTACTGTAATTTTTATTATTATAAGATAGTATATTGTTCTCTAACTCCTAGATACTATGAGAATTTTTGCAGCATTGAGAAGTTTAAAATCATTGAAACCATTGTTATTTTGCCAAATGTAATCTGACCAAATATCTCTTCCTATTAAATTTTGGCCTTATCTCATAGTCCATGTGCAGTGCTTGTCCATGACAAATTAACACACTTGGGTACCCATCCAATTAAATATCATAATCTAAGTAGTAAAAATTCTTTATCCACTTTCATCTTATTCTGTGGATGGCTGAGTCTATATCCTATGAATGGTCATATATCTCATTAAGAGATCTCAAATTTCAGAAATTATAACTAAAAGTTATAAATAATTGCTCCTGTTTTTCAATGGTGTTGATTTTTCTTAACAGTAATGAATTGTACCAGACTTTGTATAATAAGTATTTTGAGTTACTTTATCCATCTTTAGGGAAAAAAAATTATATAGATTGGTCCAATTTAAGAATTAATGACACATTCAGATTTTGAGATGCAGAAAGAAAGAAGAATTAATTCCCTGTACTAATCCTGATTATGCTCAACAACCCACTTGCCACTTTAGATATGAAAGGGGTGGGGGGGGGGAGTAAAAAGGGTAGGTTTGGGGAGGAGGTGACCATAGGGAACAGAAGGGAAATGACTACAAGAAGGTGGGAAAAACACGCTGTAGTATTTATGCCCTCTGGGAAGCATAAATGTAGAATTCAAGTTGCCAAAAAAACCTGAAGCTTAACTCCCTCTTTCTACTTCCCCTCATCTTTTCAATTTAAACAACTGAGTTCTCCAAGAGAACAGGGCATTTAACAGCCAAATAAAGCTAACTGAGTCACTCAGGGGGAAACTAAAAGTTAAAATGGAAGTTTGTGGGATTTCTTGGTCATCAGCTATAGTCACAAATCACCTCTTTTATCACTTGCATTTCCTTTAAACTCATTGATATTTGAATACTGGCAAGAAAAGCCCATGAGAAAGCACTCTTCTCCCACAAACTGAGCACTTCCAAAGAACTCGGCAATCCTGCCAACTTACCCATGGCTTATAGCAGGGGATGAATGTCAGAGAACAGGAAGCTCAATCAGCCAAGCAATGTTCACAGTTAAACATTCTCAGAGAAGGCATCAGTTCTCCCATGTCCATGCTCAAGAGTTCAATGATTCGTTAAGGTTGAGCATGCTTATTAATCTGTGAGAAAAATTCAGTCAGTCAGTATCCTGGCTTCTCTTTATTTTCCCTCCTACTTTAAGTGTAACACATACACATACACACACACATACACATAGTACACTGAAAACCTCTTCCCTCTTTCATTTTGCATCCTGCTCACATTTTGAGCCACACTTCTGAAACTGATAAAGATAAAAGTGGTCTACTATCTTTGGTCTAGTTAAATCAGAGGGGTGCCAGATTCACTTGGAATGAGAGTTCAATTTTGGATATTCTACAATGCAAAAAGTTCCAAAGAAAATAAGGTACTGTCACTTTTGAAAGTCACATCATTTGTTCTCAAGAGAAAAAAATATATCTAATTACTAAAAAACTTTGACTCTGTCTGATGATTCCCAACAGCAAAATTAAATAATCTCTGGTTACCCACATTAGAATAAGAGAGACCACGTAAGCAGGCCTGACATAATTGAGGCTGCACTAGAGCTATGGCAAACACTGCTGTCTGTTTACTCAGCTTTTCATGCTACATTTGTCTGTGTAAAGGTCACTGAGAATTGAGACCATTACACAGCTCAGGCAGAGTTGAGGCCCAAAATAGCACCACATAAAATGCATGGGCTACTAACACAATGCCATCATGCCAAGAGTACCAGCAAGCACCCGTTCCCCTTTCCCAAATGAACTTGAAAAAGGCATTGGTGGTCAAAGTTCATCAGTTTCTAACCTGAACTATCACAGTTGATTTTAGCCAACCCAACCTAATATAGCTCTATTTCACTGGAAGGTAACTTAATTTTCACACAGAGTGGCAAATTTAGTGACCTGAGAGAGAGACAGAGGGAAAGGGAGAAGGAGAGGATGAGAGAGTGAAGGAGAAGGAAAGAAGGGGAGAGAAAGGGAGAGAGGGAGGGAGAGAGACAGAGACAGAAAAAGAAAGAGACAGAGAGAGAGAGAGACAGAGACACAGAGAGAGGGAAAGAGAGAGAGAGAGAGGGAGAGAGAGAGAGAGAGAGAGAGAGAGAGAGAGAGAGAGAGAGAGAGAGAGAGAGAGAAGGAGAGAAAGAGAGAGAGAAGGGGAGAGAGAGAGACAGAGACAGAGAGACAGAGAGACAGAGAGAGAGAGACAGAGAGACAGAGAGGACAGAGAGAGAGAGAGAGAGACAGAGACAGAGACAGAGAGAGAGAGAGAGACAGAGACAGAGAGAGAGAGAGAGAGAGACAGAGACAGAGAGAGAGAGAGAGAGAGAGAGAGAGAGAGAGAGAGAGAGAGAGAGAGAGAGAGAGAGAGAGAGAGCCCACTTAATACTCAGAGAATTACTCAGCCTTAACAACCAGACCTACAGGCAGCTGAAACAGCATCCTGGCATTCCAAAAACAAGGTGCTGCCTAATTATCTCAGGATCTGCGCAAGCTAACTGATGCCCTAATAGAACTTGTCACTTTGGACTATGATGGACAAACGGATATGAGTATGTAAAAAACACATTTTGCTCCTATTACATGTTGTTTGCCCTGAACTCTTCACTATGCTACATTACAAAGATAATGTTGTTTTGTAGGAAGAAGGCTCAACTATCTGACTGTGTGTCTATAGGCAAGTATTTTAGGGTACACAATGCTAGATTTGACATAAGAAAGATCTGTCTTCAAATTCTGGCTGAGACATTTCTTAGCTATTTCACTCTGGAAAAGTCAAAGTCTCTCTCAGCTTCAACTATAAAATGAGAAACTAGATTTGATGGATTCTAACATCTCTTCTAGCTTTAAATCTATGATTCTCTGAATCTCTATGAGCCTTCTCAGTTTCCTCAAATGTAAATAATATTTATGCTATTTATTATTAGGATTATTAGGGAGAAATTATTTGCAAATCTAAAAGTATTACAAAATTTGAGTTATTACAAGTAGTATCATAATGCCTAAGACAGGCTATATGATTAATAGAACATTAGAAAGAAAGCCTAAATTGTTGAGTCCACTCCCAGCTGCATTTTTGCTTCTCTGTGAGCTTGTCATTTCATCTAGCTATTACTCAACTTTATCAAATATAAGGATTTTTAGGACAAGATTTAATCTACAGAGTAGGCCATATGGTTTTTAGAGAAAAATCTAACAGCTACTAAATGGAAGACGGTTTAAAAGTCAAGGTCCAGGATTTCAGAAAAATTTGGAAAGACATGAACTGATGCTGAGTAAAGTTAGCAAAATCAGAACATTGTACACAATAACAACAACATTGTGTGATGATAAACTGTGAGAGACTATAATTGACTTATCTCTTCTCAGCAATACAATGATCCAGACAATTCTAAAAGACTCACAATGGAAGATCCTATCTACATTCTGAGAAAAACAAACTGTGGAGTCCGAATACAGATTGAAAGATATATTTTCACTTTTATTTTCCTGTAAAAATAAGATAGTTTTCAACATTGCTGTAAAGATAGTTTTTGACATTCATTTTTGTAAGATTCTGAGTTCCAAACTCTTCTCCCTCACTCTCTTCCTTGCTCCTCCCCATGACATAGGTTACACATGTACAGAATTTTAAACATATTTCTATATTATGTTGTAAAAGAAAATAAATCAAGGTTCAACCTCTCCCACTTTATAGATGAGTATTCTGCAGCCCAAGGATTAGGGTTAAGTGACTTAGCTAAAGTCACACAGCTAGTTAACTAGAAGCAGAGCTGAGACCAGACTCCAGACTTCTTGATTCCCAGGCAAGGATTCCCACGAAGTGTGAGAATGAGAATGAATGAGAAAAAAAGAACTGAAAAGACAAGTGAAACCACAATAACAACAAATTTCCAGGCCATATCTCAATCCCAAAGAAGGTTGCCCTTGTTTTCTCTGAAAGAAAGAGGAAAAAGAAGCTTTCTCTGGCCTTAGTTATGGATGCCCCAAAGTCCTTAAGCTTGTTGCTTAGCACGGTAAGTATTCATGGCAACATCCTTGCCTCTCTTCTTGGAAGCCACTTGCTATTTCCTACCCAGCTGTCCTTTATTTTCTAAAAAAGCTCCTTTTGCCAGGCAAGCAACAACAGGGCTTTATTTCACTCCAATTCAGTTCCCCCCTCTACTGAGTTGAGTCTTTGAAATTACAAGGCAGCCACTGGTGACATTCCTAAGCCTGATTTCCCTTTGGACATCTTGAGCCCCAAGTGAATCTTGGCTGTATTTAGAATCATTCAGAATGAGCTAAAAGGGTTAATGTGGTTAATCTTCCCATTCTGTTGGTCTCTGGGATCATTTCACATGCAAGGAGGATAGAGTGGTGAAACACCCATATGTACAGCGTGCTGTTCTGCTTAAGTAGCCCATAATAGCTAGTAGCAGCTGAAGCAATTTGGAATGCATCACCTACTCCAAAACACACTGACCCCAGCTGTAGGAGAAATACTTTGGGGTCCAACCAAAAGTCTCTTTCTTTCCCTTTTCCTCCCCATCATACTAAAAGGGAATTTTAGAGCCTGGGATATGAAGGTTAGATAGAAACACTTTGTTAGCCATTAGCAAACCACTACAGAGATAGTCAGTTCATAGTCAGTTCACTTTGCTTAAATAGGAAGATTTTTTTATACTGATCCCTAAAATCAAGATTAATGCAATAATAACCGACATTTACATGGAAATTCAAAGTTTGCAAAACACCTTGCAAATATCTCACAACAAACCTGTAAAGTACCAATAGGCCTTCCCAAAAATCTTAGGGCAACTCTAAGCTTACGCATCCATTAAGACTTTTAGAACACCTTATAGTATCCCCATTTTACAAATAAGAAAAATTGAGATTTAGAGACATTACATGACATTCCCAGACTCATACAACTAGAACATGGGATTTGAATATTGGTTGCTACTGATTACAAGTCCAGCATTCATTCCACCTTTCCTTCAACACACACATACACACACATACACACATACACAAAGAAAGACATACACATGTATAACATCTCCATGAATTATATGTATCTCTCTACAAAGCGGAAATTACAAAGGGGAAAATTTAGGTTTGAAGTCAAGGAAGACTTAAAAATTAGAACTGTTTCTTTGTGGAATAGACTGCCATAGGACAACATAAGAATCATAAGGACAATATAGAGCAGAAAGAGCCCCCAATTTAACCACTCCAACCATCTAATTTTACAAATGAGAAAACTAAAGCCTAAGAAGACAAATGCCAAGGTCCTGTGGTCAGTACACATTACAGGTGAAATTTGAACACAACTTCTTTGATTCCACAACTAGTACTCTTAATACATTCCCCTTCATTGTAAATCTTCAGGTAAAAGCTACATGATTGCTATCCATATGGTTAGTGGGGGTTTCTTTGAGGTCAGAATTGTACATAATAATTAATAAAGTCATAACCAATTCTACGGGATTCAATGTAATAAATGACTCTAAGTGAGAATGTAAGAGAAAAAATATCACAAGACTTATTTTGATGGAACAAAATATATAGTGTATATTTCAGAATTTTGTATTCCAAGGTTGCTAATTTAATATCAGAAATATTTCAGTGATTTTTCAGACAAAAGTCAATTCTCATTTTTTAATAATCACTTAAAGCAAATTTAGCTGAAATGTGAATGGAATAGAGAAAATTTCAGGAATATGTAATGATGAGATACTGTTTCTTATAATAACCCGCAATCTTTCTCTTGATCCCTTCTATGTTCCTTACAGAAAATCAAACCGAGCTTAGAATTAAATTATTGAGGTTTTGTTTGTTTTTTGGAAGGGAGGTGTTGTTTTGTTTGTATGAAAACAGTAGCTTGAGAGGAGCACAAGGCTAAAGCAATTGAATATTTCTCTGCCTTACCTCATTCCCCTTTAGCCCAATCTGTCCCAAACAACATCTGCTTAGGAGTTCTGAGATAGGGTGGAAAAGAAAGAAGAAAACAGATGAAATAAAGAGAGAGAAAGAGAGAAAGAAAGAAAGAGAAAAAGAGAGAGAAAGAAAGAGAAAAAGAGAGAGAAAGAAAGAGGGAAAGAGAGAGAGGGAAAGAGAGAGAAAGAAAGAGGGAAAGAGAGAGAGAGGGAAAAAGAGAGAAAGAAAGAGGGAAAGAGAGAAAGAAAGAGGGAAAGAGAGAAAAGAAAGAGAAAGAGAAAAAGAGAGAGAGAAAGAAAGAAAGAAAGAGAGAGAAAGAAAAGAAAGAAAGAAAGAAAGAAAGAAAGAAAGAAAGAAAGAAAGAAAGAAAGAAAGAAAGAAAGAAAGAAAGAAAGAAAGAAAGAAAGAAAGAAAGAAAGAAAGAAAGAAAGAAAGAAAGAAAGAAAGAAAGAAAGAAAGAAAGAAAGAAAGGAAAGAGAGAGAAAGAAAGAAAAGAGAGAGAGGAAAAAAGAAAGAAAAAAAAAAAGAAAAAGAAAACCAGGAAGAAGAAAACAGCTTGGGCCTTCAGGTTAGAAGGGCATTCAGTTCCCACCAGGGAACCCTCCTTTCAGCTGCAGACAACTGCTGTATTTGACATTTCAATGGGAACCAGGGGAGAGAGGAGAGGGAAAAGAGGGAGCAAAGGGGACTACATAAAGAGACCTGAAAGAGAACAGAAAGACAAAAAAAAATCTGCATCTCTTTAATTCTGCATCTTGTCCTTTTTGCTCTATTTTTCCCCAGTATGTGACATTCAGAAGAAAAGAGGTTTTCTTTCTTTCTCTCTTTTTTTCCTGACATTTAAAAACAATATACATATGGGTGGCTGGAGAGTGAGTCTGAGAGAAGAGGAATATTATCTCTTGAAGAAGTGAACCTTAGCAGAGTCTTTTATCTTGGGTCTTTTTATCTTTGGATATCTTTTATTTGGGTCTTTTTTCCATTGCTGGATTTTTTAAAAATGATATTAGAAAAAAATAAAATAATGTGTTTATTAAATAAAAATTAATATTGCATGGATGAGAAAGAATTTATCTTTTGTTTTAAAGCACAGGTGAAAAGATATCCTTTTGCTGGAAATTATGAAGGAACATTTAAGATGAACCTATCCACATAAATTTAGCAATATTCTCATCTCTAAGATGTTATAGAATCAAAATACGTTCGAAATAAAAAAAAATTCATGATCATTGGATCAAAGATTTAGCTGGAAGTGACCTTGGGTTACAGAGATAAATTACTTTGCTCAAGGTCATAAAGCTAGCATCAAAAGAGGGATTTAAACTCAGATCTTTCACTCTCCAAGTCTAATTCTCTCTTAACTACCCCCTAGATAGATCATCTGAATCCAATTGCCACATTTTGATGATGCTGAGGCACAGAGAAATTAAGTCACACAGTTGTGAGGGGTACAGCAGTTATTAGAACCAAAGACCGAACCTCAGTTTCTTCACCAAATGAAGAGATGTATAACATTATCTCTGAAGCCTCTTCAGTGCTTTGTCATCATGATGCCTCAGTCTTTTAACAACAGATTAATTTAATGTCAGCAAGGTGATCTCTCCCCCTTTCTGTGACCACTAAGAGATCACTTCTGAAGCCCAGGCAAGAATCATGTGTTTCGTGCTAATTTGAGAAAAAAAAAATTTTTAATTGTATTTTTAGGACATGCCTTCATTTTTCAATTAATATACAAATCCACTAAATATTCAAAAGTGATTTTTCATATATGTGTGTGTGTGTGTGTGTGGATACATACATTTATATGTGTGCATGTGTATACAAAACTAAACAACTGTATATAAACTGAAGTGGAATCTTCTTTCCTTCTCTTTAGAGGAATGAGATGAAGTTGAACTCCATAATAACTTATAAAATACAAACTGAAACAGCTCCAGTTTCATCATGTCTAAAAATATGAAGGAATTGGACTAAATTATCTCCAATGTCCCTTCCAACTCTGAAAGTCTATGACTGTGCAACTGGGAGGGGCAGAGTTCACTAGCGATCATTTGGTCCACCCTTAGGGAGGTGTTTGGTTTGACTGTGAACATCTGCACAGTTTCCTGTCTCCTACCTCTTAACATTATTGTGAAAAAGGAGTGAACAAAGACAGAAAACATCTTTTTTTGTGAATTTTGGTTCAGACAATATTTTTCACTATTCTCTTCATCCTTTTATTGGAGTTGTTTTCGTTCAATCGTTTTTTCAGTCATGTCTGATTCTTCATGACCCCATTTGGGGTTTTCTTGGCAGAGATACTGGAATGATTTGCCTTTTCCTTCTCCAGCTCATTTTATAGATGAGGAAACTGAGGCAAACAATTAAGTTACGAGTCCAGGATCACACAGTCAGTAAATGTCTGAGGCCAGATTGGAACTCAGGAAGAAGACTCTTTTGATTCTCAGCCCAATGTTATCTATCCATAGCTGTCCCTTCACTGGAGAAGCCTATTTCAAATAAAAATTGACCTAAGCATGTGACTTGAAACTGTAGCTTTACAAAGGGGTGGCTGTTTAACTCACAGAGATCCTCTTTGATTGATGATCTTTGTATCTGTATGATGACTTTTTATTCACTTTTGATTGACCATAATTCTCATATGGAGAGGCAATATGATAAAGTAAATAGAGTGCTAGCCTCAAAGCCAAGAAAACCTAGAGTCAAATCTGGCACATAATACAAGTTATCTGGACAAGTCACTTACTTGAGTTCTCAAGGTAATGCTTAAGATCATATGCTCCTGATTATCGTTTTTGACCAAACTCACTTCCAACATATAGCCCAGGTCACTCTCAACCAAAAAAATATAGGAGGATGAGAGAGAAGATAGGCGAAGGATTCAATTTTTCAACTACTGAAAACAAAAATCCAACTATTTCCAAGTCAGGAAAATCTGGATTCAAAGCTTGTCTCAGGACCTAGCAACTATGTTACCCTGAACAAATCAATGTAATAGCCTCATTTTCCCCCATCTGTAAAACTGGGATAAAAGTTGTAGCATTTCCTTCACAGGGTTGATGTGAGCATCAAATGAGATAATATGTATAAAAATACTTTTAAGCCTTAAAGCAACATAAGAGTTGGGGATGGGGTGGGGGGAGCTTGGCAAAGAGAGCACAGGCAGGAAGTTGTTCCGAGGTTTGGGCTAATGCCTCATACAGGGAAGCTCAAGCTGGTGGATAACCTGAGTTCAGAAGTTCTGAGCTAACAAATGGACTAAGTTGATCAGATGTCCACAATAAGCCCAAGATCAATATGGTAAACCCGAAGGAGTGAGTAGCCACCAAGCTGCCTACAAAAGGACAAACCTAAATCAGGTCAAAAATAAAGTCAACGCTTCCACGACTATCAATAGTCAGATCAGACCAGTGAGCGATCGATCATAGATAGATAGAAGGAAGAAATGATCCTGGAATATGCCTGTATGTTATTATTATTATTATTCTTTTATGCAGACTGTTCCAAAAGTTTGTTTAAATTTTAGGTTAAATATGCACTAAGAATTTTAAGACACCCTATAGTAGTTATTCTTCAAACTACTCTACAAGTAGGATTTTTTAAGTATTATTTTTTCTGCCCATCCCAGAGAAAATTGCTAGTAAAGTCAAATAGATAGGAAGAGGTAATAGAAATATTCTCATTCACTGTGATATAGAAGTAAAAGAACTTGGAATCAGAAGCCCTCAGTTCAAATTCTAATTCTTACCTTCACTACACATGAAGTGACTTAAAATCAGAAAAATGCTTTTCCCCATTAACAAACTGGGGCATAATTAATGCATATACTTCCTTAGTGCTGTTGTGAGGGAGTCCTGGGATGCAATAAATTGCAAATGGGAGCAGTATTTTTTTTTTATTTTGATGGTTTTGAGGAATTTATCAGCTCAGTAAGTGCTTTGGCCTACCAAGGACTTTATATAGAAACTGAATAGCTTTCAACTCCAGCTGGTTTAATAGTAGGCAAATCTTTCGTGATATTACTCTTTCGAAATGTCTCCCTGTGAAACATGTCAATCTGAGTTTGCTAAAGCCAATCTTGATGCCTCTCCTTTATATGCTGCTTGAACATAATTGTATAGTTCTTACCCCTTTTGACATTAATGGCATTCTAACTGCTAAAGTCGGTTCTCAGTGTCCCACAGGAGCCAAACTACATAAAATAGCAAGAAGATAGCATGGCAGAAAAAAATGATGGTCTAGGCATCTGGACACTGGTACTCTAGTCTCACATTTGTCACTGAGACACAAATCATTTAACTTTCTAGGACCTGTTTGTTTCCTCTTTCATAAAAAAAGAAAGCTTTGGACTAGAAGATTTCTAAGGATCTATCTAATTCTATGATTCTGCCACATTAATGTCAGAGATGAAAGAAAAAACTGGGACACTTGGATTATGCTTTCATCCCAGGGGATAAGGGAGGAAAGTTTTAGGTAGGAAAGGAAATGGAGTAGAAGAAATGCCATTTCCAGGGTTAAAGCCTCTCTCTCCCCCTCCCTCTCCTTCCCTCCTCTTCTCCCCCCTCCCCCTTCCCATTCCTCTTTCTCCCTCTCCCCCTTTCTCTCCCCTCTCTTCCTTTCTCCCTCTTTGCCCCTCTCTCTGAAATATCTTCTGACATTGTGACTCAGAGAAGAGGCTGAAGCAAAATGGCCTTTTGGGCCACAACCCTTTTCTCATTTCCAACAAGCAGACCATGGGAATTATGGAAAACAAAACCAAATGTCTCCAATGACTAACTCTGAGGGGGTGGGCGTGTAAAGCAGGAGCATCTAGGAAAGAGTCAGTCAGATTGTTGAATCTTCTGAAATGACCTGGAAACCTTTACAAGGCTCCAGAGGGAAAAAATGCAGAATGAGTCCCTTCCCTTGGACTCTCCCTGAAAATGAACTTGTGTTTCAATCTTTTTGGGCTTTACTGGAGCAACAAATGAAAAGAAGCAGGTTTAGTACACTTAGTATTTACTCATGAGCTTAGCAATGTTGGCTCAACAGTCTACATTGAGTCTGCCAGAGGCAAGAGGTGTCAAACTCTGGCTGGTGACAAGGTCACGAGCAACCACAACTGGAGGAGACTGAAAGTCTGCAGTCCTGAAAGAAGGTACTTTCGTGACGTGACAGCAAGGAAAGAAAACAGATGGGCAGCAAAGACTCTCAAGAGTTTGTACTATTAAGGCACTAGATTTTGAAGTGTTTGTTTCAAGAGGGAGATAGTAGAGTCTAGTGAATAGAGTAAGGAAGACCCAGATTCAAATCCCATTAGAGTTCTGGACAAATCATTTCAACTCCACAAGCCTCAGGTGACTCTTCTTTAAAATGAGGAGGCTGGCTGATTTCTTTGCAGATCCCTTCTAGCTCTCAAGCTGTAATCTATGATCCAAAAGAAAAGGGAAGAGACCAACCATCTGCCGTGGATTTTAGAGATATAAGGAGAGAAAGCTCATCTTCTCAAAGCCCCCAGAGCAGAACACACACTTAGGAGGGGAGGTTTCTTTGTGACTACTTTAGTTTGTCTTTTAACATTCTCTCCACCCTGAAAGAGCATCCTCCTGACACTCCCTGCTTTCAAGATGGTTAATTTACATCAATCACTCTAAAGCAGTCTGACTCTCAGAGAATTCACCTGCAATTTGTCTCATTTGTAATAGCATTTAAACATGCATCTGCTTCTCCTGCAGAAATGTCCAAGAAAAGCAGCATTTTCATCAGCCAGGATAACTGGAGTAATTGGGAAATATTAGAACTGGAAGGGATATTAGAGATCCCTTAAGTAGAGACCTTTCATATGAAAGAGCAGCCCCTGTCCTCACCTTATATCCTCCTCCCATGCTACACTATACTCTATAGAAACAAACTCTACTCGTGTGTGTGTGTGTGTGTGTGCAACTATAAGTAAGATTTATAGACAAACCACTGCAATTCCACAGAGAATTGATACTGATCACTGGGGGGAAGATTGAGGCAAGTATATAAAATATATAAAGATGAATATTCAATGAAATAGAGGATTTTCAAGCATTCATGATGAAAAGACTAAAGTTGTATGAAAATTTTGATTTTTAAATACAGGACTCAGGAAAAGCATAAGAAGATAATCAGGAAAGAGATATAAGGAACTTAATATGGTTTATCTGTTTACATTCTCACACAGGACAATGATACTTGTAACTTATTAGAACTTTCTCATTATTATGACAACTAGAGGCTGTAATATATAGACAGAGGGCACAAGTGTAAGTTGAATATGAAGGGATAATATCTTTTTACAATGGTGAAATTAAGGGGTGAGAGAGAAATATGCTGGGAGAAAGGGAAAGAGAGAAGCGGAATGGTATAAATTATCTGCCATGAAAGAGGCAAGAAAAGGCTTTCATAGTGGAGAGAAAGAAGGGGAAGAGAGGGAGAGTAAATGAATCTTACTCTCGTCAGAATTGGCTCAAAGAGGAAATAACATATACACTCAATATGGGTATAGAAATCTCTCTTTTTAGGAAAGTAAGAGGAGAATGGAAAGCATGAAGGGAGGAGGGTGGATAAAAGAGGGCATATTAGGGGAGTGAATGGTCAGTAGCAAAACACTTGAGGAGGTACAAGGTGAAAGGAGAGAGAGAATAGAATAAATTGGGGAAAATACAGTTAGCAATAGTAATTGTAAAAAGAAATATGTTTTAAATGATTTCACATACAATTGGTACATTGCTTGCCTTCTCAAAGGGCTAGGATAAGGATGGAGGGAGGGAGAAAATTTGAAGCTCCAAATTTGGAATGTAAGAAACATTTTTTAAATGATAATAAATTATTGAAAAAGAGATGAATGGGGCAAAATAAAAAGAAAATGCATAAAAATTGGAAATAAAGTATTTTGTATAAGCAATAGCAAGGAGTTCAGAGACCCTCATACAGTAAACGTAATGAAGTAAGACATAAGAAGATTGAAAAGATAAGAAAGGGTCAAGTTATGAAGAATTTAAAAGCCAAACAAAGGATTTTATATTTTTTTCATGGAAATAACAGAAAGCCATTGGAATTTATTCAATGATGGGGATAGAGATGACATAAGGGGTGCTATTTCTTCTTCTTCTTTTTTTTTTTTTTTTTGAAATATCTCTCTCATTATAATGAGATTGACACATGTATCACCAGAACTAGCTCAGTATTTGGGAAGCTCTGAAGGAAATGTGAGAGAGGAAAAGTATTAGACTGAGTGCTAAATGAAGGCCTACAAAACTGTAGTTTTGACCTCATTATTGTATATTTATGAAATCTGGACAGCGTACCAGTGCCATGTCAGGAAACTGGAGTACTTCCATTTGAATTGTCTTAGGAAAATTCTGAAGATCACCTGACAGGATAAGATACCAGACTCTGGGGTCCTTTTCCCAACTAAACTTCCAAGCATTCCAACTCTATTGCAGCGAGCACAACTCTGTGGAGTTGACCACATTGTTCAAATGCCAAATGTACGTTTACCAAAAAAAAAAAAAAAAATTTTATGGAGAACTCACATGATGGTCAGAATAAACAATACAAGGACACTCTCAAGATATCTCCTAAGAATTTTATAATCAATTGTATTGTACATGGGAGACACTGGCACAGCACTGCCCACCATGGTGTGCCCTCATCAGAGAAGGTGCTGTGCTCTATGAACAAAGCAGAATTGAATTAGTCCAGAAGAAATGCAAGATGCACAAAATTAGAGAAACTAGCCCAAACATTCATATGGATTATTTGTGTCCAACCTGTGGTAGAGCACTCTGAGCTCATATTGGTCTAACTGGCCACAGTCAGACACACTATAACTGGATTGTAACAGTGATATCATTTAGGTTCTCTTGGAGAACAAAGGACAATAACCAATCAGCTTCTAAAACCTAGTCAAGTTTCTCAACATCCCTCAAGTATCTACCTGATATTCCTTGTATGCTACCTATTTTCAACCCACCAACTCACCTCCATTGGGACTCTAAGAAACTATTTTGTTGTTATTCCATTCTCTTGTTTCAAGTCCAGGAATGACTCACTACTGTCCAAATATTAATACAAAATCCTCTGCTGAACTTTTCCTTCCCTAAGGGGAAACATCAATGGGAAGATTCCCCCAGCATGTGTTAACATGCGCATACTACTTTTTTGGGCCACTTATGCTTAATTTTCAAGGATCTGCATATCTGGCCCCATCCTATCCAACTGAATACATTTTACACTAATCCCCCAAATACACCCTGTGCTATAGTTAGTTTCTTCCAGGCCCATGACACATACACAGATAAAAGCAATCTAAAATAATATAATGTTCTGTTGTCTCTAAATTGCGATTGTTCTTTGGGGAAAGATCTCTTGGGGAGCTTCTGGAGCCAGCCTTAGTTTTAATTTTAGTTCAATAATCCCAAAATGCAGCCAGGAGTTAGGGTTAGAAAACAAAATTTTACATGAAGTTTGAACAAAGAAAATGAAGAGGAAAGAAAATGACTCCTTGTGAAAATCAGGAAAGACTTTATAGAGATGATTTGTCTCAAACTTTAAAGCATAGATTTCAACAAGTAAAGGTGGGGGCAAAAGAGGCATAGGAAAGAGTGTGACTAATTGCATGAAAGTAGGGAAGTTCTGAGATGTACAAAAACAGTTGATTTCTACTTGTTTGGGACTTAGAAGTCTCTTCCAAGGCTTGGATTTCCTCATCTATAAAATTAAAATGCTGGATTAGGTGATTTCTAAACTCCCCTCCAAATTTAACATCCATAAAAGTTATAGGAGTAGCTGGAGATAAAAGCTGAATCGATAAAATAAAACAAAGATGTTTAAAAATTAGACACTGGGAGTGATTGGAAAGGAAGAATAGTTGTGAACTCAAAACTGAATGGCCATCAATTCCCTTAGCCTATTTAAGGCAGTCAAGAGGTAGCCTTAGGGCAGGTGTTGGCTGTTAGTGGTTGGAAATTGTATTGGGTGTGGTAAAGGAAGGTACTTGGAAAGTTTGGATTGGGACTGAAAGGGCATTGATTCCAAAAAGGTTGCAAGGATTCTATGAGTATATAGTCGACAGAAAAATAAACATCGAGTCTTAAGGTAAGCATGGAGCTAGTAAGCTTTGATTGTGCATGGAATAGAAGTCTAGGAAAGACTATGTAACAGGATAGGCAGATTTGAGGTCTAGCACTCCCACAGACAAGCCAGCTAAATACCAAATTGAAGAGAGCAGGGATGGGAAATTTGTAAACAAATTTTGTTTCACACAGCTCTTTTGAATTGGGTGTTTCTGAGTTCCCATTAAATTGTTTGGGGAAGAATGTCTGGGAAGGGGGAGTTGGAAATGAAAACAGTGGCAGAGCATGGAGAATGTACAACCGTGAATAAAAAATGTGATATTGAGGGCCTTCAGTACGAGGTAGAAGAATCTGAATCATACTCAAAAAAGGAAATAGGGAGATATTGAAGGTTGTTAGCAGAAATGACATGATCAAGTCTATTCGTACACAGCTATGCAAAGGTATGCAGCTTCTTCATGAATTATTACCTGACCATTGCAACCCATCCTGATCTCTTTTTTTTCCCCCATGAACATTATACTCGGTAATTATCATATAACTTAAAATATTCTCCATTAATTTCCTGTGGTTTTGGTCTTATCTCCCCAACTAAACTAAACTCCTTAAGGAGCTTTGGAATGAGTGTTAAAGAATGCAATTAGTCCTGCTTCTTATTGCCTTGGGGAAGAAATTTAAACTTCTACAATAGTGTTGGGTAAGGAAAAGTGGATAGGGGGTTAATTAAATTAGAATTTATCTATAGTCCCTTCCACACTCTTATGATCCTAAATCCAATGAACAGTATAATTCCCAAGTCAATCAACCAATAAACATTTATTAAGTGCCTGCTGTGTGCCAGGCATTGTGTTAAGCACTGAGGATATAAAAAGAAGCAAAAGATAGTTTCTATCCTAACAGTGCTTACAATCTAATGCAGGAGACAAGGTGCAAAAACACACACAGACACACACACACACACACACACACACACACACACACACACAGCAAGCTCTATACAGAATAAAAAAGAGAAACTTAACAGAGAGAAGACACTGGAAGCTCTATACAGAATAAAAAAGAGAAAATTAACATAGAGAAGACACTAGAGTGGAGAAAAGAGTGTTCCAGCCATGAAGAACAGCCAGAGAAAATCCTCCAAATCAAGAGAAAGAGCATCTTGTTTGAGGAACAGCCTATTGTTGAGCACATACTGGACACAATTAGTTTTTGTAGGTAAAGGAGAAGGGGAACTAGGTGGTGGCTGCCCAGGGCTACATTCCTTATGGTGCAAGAAGTCACTGTGACCACAAGAAACCTTGGTTTATGGGTTTTGTTCTGGTAAATAATAAGCAAATAGAACAAATTTGTGATTTACAGTTATAGTATATAGTATATAGTTCTCCATTCCCTGCAAGTTACCCATAGCTTTAAGATTTCTCTGGGACTTTTCTATGCTCACTTATTTTTTAACAATTAGTTCATGCCTGATTGTTTACATTTTGCTTGCTTGACTTCCTACAATAAAAGAGAAAGGAGAAAAGGTAAAAGCTAAAGAAATTATTTGCTCTATCCTTACTATGGGCCTCTATTCTTCTTTTGACTCTAGCCTTTTCCCGAAGCTCAGGAGATAGTATAGAAAATTATGTTGATTCTTTCCAATACTACTTTTGCATACTGAAAAGGACACATTTGTAAAAAATTTTAAACTAATACATGTAAGGTAAAAGGCAGAGAAAAAGAATTCAGTAAAAACTAATCTTTGACTTTTTTCTGAGAGAAAACTACTAGATGTTCCCAGGTGGGGAAATCATAAACTTCTGCTAACCAAATCATGAATTGGATTTCTATGAGAATATTTGCATATGAAGGCTGCAACTTTTGAAGTAGCAGCTTTGCCTGGGCAGGATATTGTCTGTTCCTGACAGACTTCCTGGGAAAAACTGCATTTAGAGGCAGAAGGTAGAAAATGGGAAGAGGAGGAAAAAGAGAAAAGAAAAAAATAATACATTTTTGTGGATTGGGAAAAATATTAAACATCTGTCATCCTTGCCTTAAATTTTTTCATGAAAATGACAGAGTCTATATAGTGGAGTTGCAGTCTATTCTGTTCAGTTTTTTTTTTTTTTTTTTTGCATGCATCTCCTTTCTACTCATCTAGATACAACCTTAGTTCAACCTTCATCACCTCATCTGGTCCACTGGGATAGCTTCCCAATGAGTCTCCCTAGAGCAAGCTCCCCACTCCACATCTTTCACTCAACATATCAGAAAAAATATCAATTTAGGAGCCTATGTTTGATAGGACTTAGACTTCAGTTATGTATTATGGATTCTTTGATAAGAACTAGTGGGAAAACTAGTAAGAAAACAGCAGTCTGGCAGAACACCTGCCCCCATCTACCAAGATGAGCTCCAAATAGATAGATACATGACCTATATAGAAAATGTCACATAACAAACAAATCAGAGCAATAGCTTCCATTTAATGATGTTGGTTGAACAGTGGCCTGAGTATGGTAAGTATAGAAGGACAGGCAATGAGCATCAATTTAGATTGTGCTTTTTGGTATCAGGGGAGAGAACAAGTGTTTCTGGATACAATAACTGGAAATATGAGGCCATGGAAGTTAATTTCCAGAGTGGTCTGAGAATACATATGGCATTTGAGAGTTTGAACCCTAAATGGTACATTTTTGAATTAGCCTGAAAGTTGGAAGTAAAAGAAAATAAACATGCTCCAGGACTTATCTTGGAGCTCACTATGAGACAGTTTTTAATATTCCCCAGATTATATATACCCCAGTATAATATGAACAATAATAAGAGAAGGAAGGCAAAAAAACAAACATTTGTCAGGCATCTATTATGTACCAAGTATTGTGCATAATATTGGGTCTTTTACCAATGACAACTCTGTGAGGAAGATGCTATTATTCCCATTTTAAAACTGAGGAAACTGAGGCAGACAGAATTTTAAGTAGTTTGCCCAAGATCAGTAAGTATGTTTCTGCAGTCAAATTTAAATTCATCTTCCTGACTCCGGGTTAAGAATATTATATATTGAGCTACTTAAGTTCCTAAGAGCTGTAAGATTAGATTTTTGTTAAAGAACAAGGAAGGAAATAATGTCCATATCTATAGATTTAATTAAATAAATTAAAAGATTAAGAGCTATTCTCTGACAAATGGTCAAAGTATTTGAACAGATAGTTTTCAAGGAAAGCTCCTATAATTACATGAAAAAATTCTTGAAATCACTAATAAAACAAAAAAGAAAAGACAAATGACTTGCCTAAGGTCACACATGTAGTAACTGGTATATCAAGAGTTTGAAAACAGTTCTTTTGCTCTGAATCTAGTGATCATTATTCTATATTTACATAAATGCAGCTGATCTCTAGTCTTGCATCTCCAGTTGCCTATTGAACATCTCAAACTGAATATTTTTGTAAATATCTTAAATTCAATATATCCAAAACTGAACTCACTCATACTCCCAAATGTTTTAATCTCCCTCGTACTATTGAGAGTCACCCAGATTCACAGTTCCACTTTTCATTCTCTCACCTTCCATATCTACTCTGTTGCCAATGCATGCCAATTTTGCTTTTGTAACATCTCTTTACACTCTTCATCTCTCCTGTGGCATTATAATCACCCTGATGTCAGCCCTAATCACTTGCCTCCCACACTTTTGCCTGCTGGTTGATCTACCTGCCACAAATCTTTCCCCACTCCAGTCCATCCTTCATTCTGCTGTCAGAGCTTCCTAATACACAGGTTGACTATGTCACCCTCCTACTCAAAAAAACTCCAGCTTCTTTGATCTTTTACAATCTGCTCCCACCACAACCTTCTTAGTCTTCTTAGACCTAACATACCACTATGTACTCTTCGAATCAATGACACTATCATCCATGCTGTTCCTTGAACGAGACACTATCTCCTGCCTCTAGGAATTTTCACTCTTTCTTGCATTGAATATTTCCCCCACATCTCTACCTCTTGATTTCTTTGGCTTCCTTCATTTCTCAGCTAAAATCCCACTTTTTATAGGAAACTTTCCCCAATTCCCTTAATTCTAGTGCCTTCTCTCTATTGATGAAATCAAATTCAATTTATTCTGATTACATATCAGTTATATATCTGATTATAGCACAATTGTTTTATATCAGCTCTTCCATTAGGCTGTGAACTTTTTGAAAACAGGGTTGTCTTTTGGCTTTCTTCATATCATCCATGCTTAACACAGTGCCTGGCACATGGTAGACGTTTTATAAATGTTTATTGCCTGACACCTGACTTTCCACAGAAATAAACGTAAAAGTAAATATATTTATAGTTAGGTGATGCCAAAATAGTTAAAATATTTTTCAAACTGGTCTACATATTTCATGTTATAACAACATCAGACTTTATAAAATTAAAATAATATGGGGAACTAAAGGTCGAGGACTATCTTATAATTTTTAACTAGCAGAGTGTAAATAAGGCTTGACATTACCAGATCTTAAATTATATGATGAAGCTATAAGTGTCAAAAACTGTTTGGTACTGGATAACAAAATGAAAAGTTGATCAATGGAATAGATTAGATAAGAAAGAGTGGAAGGAAACAAAGCCTCCTAGTCCTCATTAAACCTAAGAACACTTTGTGCTTTCTATTGAAGAAACAACTCTTTATCAGGAGCAACAATCATACAGCATGAGATAATGGCATAAAGTGTAATTTCCCATGACTCTAAACCCCTTCTTCTCTCCTGCTAAGATCATTTGTTTTTAAAGGTAGTACTGCACTGATCAGAAATAAGCCTAACCCTTTCCAATTCATTACGTTAGCCGGCTTTGTCCACTTTAATGAGCCATCATATAAATTAAGAATTTTGAGTAATTTAGCTCATGGGAACATACAAAACTATCTAAAAAACTATTTTTTCATTAACATTCCAATTTCATTAATTACCTAAGTCGAGTCAGTGTCAAAAATTGTCCAGGATTTATTATCCCTACTCTTATGTCTCATATCCCCACCCAGCCCTATTAATTTTGCACTATTTTCCTACTTAATTCTGACATCTAAAATCCTTTTCATCTTTAAATTGATGAGCCCTGACCTACTGTAATGCAAACTGTCCCAAAACTCATTGGTACTGGACTTACTGGCAGAGATGAAGATGCTACCCTATATAAAGGACAGGAGCTTCAGTTCTCAGCCAATTCCCATTTTAAGAAGAGATGGAAAAGATCAATCCCACTTCAAGTTGCTGGAGGAAAAGACTCAGGGAAGATATGAAAGAAGTAGACTTTTCCATCATGTCCTTATTCCCAACTTCTACCCTGGAGGCTTTGGGGAGTTTCCCTTTAGGTGAGATCTAGGATCCATTCTCTTGACTGAAATGAGTTATCTCACTCTCAATGGGAGCGCTTCTCATTCTGTTATCATCTAGCATATATTCTCCTATATATACCTTTCCTGATTTCTATTTTGCTACTGATTTGGATAGATGGGTTTCTTTGCTATTTCCTATGAGTATTCATTCATTGTGAAACTAAGAGTAGATGAACAAAGGGTCAAGCTGTGAATATAGAAATTGAAGTCTTTCTTCAACAATGTCAAAGTAATTAAAAGTTAGATGGACCCTGACCTTATAAGCCCTAGACAATTTTTAAGGAAGTAGATAGATATACTTCTAGTGTGGTATTATTACCTCTCTATGGAGGCAATAAGCCTCTGGCCCTGCCCTCCCACTTTCTCTCCTAGCCTTGTAGAAGGGTGAGAAGAAAGGCTAGAAATGTTTATTCTGCCTCCTCTGACCCTCAAGGATAGAACAGGCTTTCACTGTGTGTGGAGCTCCACCACATATAGGGTCCACTCACTTACCCAATTCTTTCACTACAGTAATAATGGTACAACCAAAGCAATACAGGATAACAATGAAAGAGCAGTAACAAGATCCCACTAAAGAGGCAAAATTATCAGAGAAAATTATTTGTTTCCTTAAATTTAGATAATAGAACATTTCTTTCTGTTATTTAGGATCCATGACCAAGGGAAGTTCAAAGAATAATATAACCTCATATTCCTGACATTCAACTCTATTTCACCATTCACCTATAATGATATACTTACCCAAAAGTGGGAATAGGATGGGTTTCTCCTGAAAGGAAAATTTTTTCATGAACCTGCTCATGTGAAGGAGCAATAATGGCTTAAAGGCAATCTGCCCATCAATCACTGAGTAGCTTCGTGCAAATCAGTTCTTTATTGAACTGGAGCAAAGTTGATAGACAAGAATAGAAGACAATACATCTAGAGAAGAGTTTCTTACCCTGTGGTGATAAATTTATTTTTAAACATATTTATTTAATATATTATATATTATATTATAATTATAATACAACATATATACATGTATAATATAATTATAATATATTATATTAATATATAATAATATATAAAGATATTATTAAATATGTAAATATAAATATATTTCAATATAATTGTTTTCCTTTATAATTCTATATATTTTAGTCAGAGGTAGCTAGTAGTACAGTGAATAGAACTCTAAGCCTGGATTTAAGAAGGCTATGTGGTCCTGAGAACGTCACTTAATCTCTGTTTCTCTCAATTTCCTCAACTATAATAAAATGAGGACAATAATAGCATCTTCCTCACAAGGTTGTAAGGATCAAAGATATTAGTAAAAAGCAGTTAGCACATGTCTAACATATAGGAAACATTATGCAATTGCCTATTTCCTTTCCTTCTCCTTTACTTAATGCATTTAATATTACTCTGAGCAGTCCCCAGGTTAGGTAGGTACATAGGTAGGTAGACAGACAGACAGACAGACAGATAGATAGACAGACAGATAGATAGACAGACATAGATAGATAGATAGATAGATAGATAGATAGATAGATAGATAGATATGCCCCTTAATAAAAGGGGGAGAGTGGTGTTAAAAAGTGAGTTGAACTTGAAATTAAAATAGGGGGTTATGTCCCAGTTTGTTGCTTAGGGTGCATGAATCCTTGAATAATTCCAATAAGCTCTCCAAAATGAGGAGCCTAAGGCCTGGTTAGGCTGATGTTAAAATTCAATTATATATATATAAACTATCAGGTGACACAAATCTATGCTTTTATTAATTCAACTGCTGTAAATCAAGACCTGATTTCTGGGATTAGTTCATAGAACAGAGATTTGGAGTTGGGAAAACCCAAGTTCAAATCCTGCCTCAGACATTTATGAGTGTGCAACTTTGGACAAGTCTTAAACTTATGTATGCCTCAGTTTTCTCCTCTGTAAATGGGAGTAATTATAGTGCCTACTTCCCAGATTGGAGATGAGTTGGAATCCACATGGACTAGGACAGCCTGCATACCAGGAGGATCCTTATTTGGGTTTTTGCTCTAGGAACAAGCTGAACTCAGGTGCTACAGAGATGTCAAGCAATTGAGTAAAACTAACCAGCTAAATCCTTCCTGAAAGAGCAAGAAAAAAATGCCTGCCTGTCACCTTGGTAACTTGACATTAACATGTTACAATGCTAAACATTTGGATCTTTTCCCTACCTTTGCCAAATGTTTACATGTTTTAGGGGGAAATCTGTTTTTCCAGTTTCCCTTCCACTATGACTCAATCTCTAGGCAAATATCATGGTTTCTTAGTAATAATGTAGGTGAGCTAAGATAATAGAAGTCTTGCCTCATCCCATGGTAGCTGGCAGAGAAGCATGAGATTTCTAGTTTGCCAACTCTCATTAGAAACAAAAATATATTCAGCTTCCTGAGGCTGCAATGAATGAGATTTCCATTGTTACCAAACACTTGCTAAGCCCCATGAGTGTATGGTGCCCTGTAGCTATAAGCCTGCCTACATAGGGAGGAAGCCTACAGCTTATTCCCAACCTTCCTACTACAATACAGGCAGTCAGGTGGAAGAAAGGATGGATTGTGGGAACTTGGGAGTCTGGAAAAACCATGTTCAAATCCTGTACCAGACACTTACTGACTGTATATCCTTAGGCAAATCACAACCTCTTAGTCTCAGTTTCCCCATCTGCAAAATAGTGATAATAATAGCACTTATCTCTCAAGGTCATTGTAATGTTCAAATTATATATATGAAGTGCTTTGCAATTCTTAACCATTACATAAATGTTAACCATTACTTGTTATAAGAGGGAGTCTTGATGTTTATCTGAAATCTGAAAAATTAGTCTTTTAATGACCTTAGAGATCATGCCATCCAACCCTAAAGTTGAAAGCTAAAGAAACTAAGATTCAGAGAAACTTATGATGAAAAAGTTAATTAGATCCAGATTGCAGACTGCTAACCAGGTGTTCTGACTTGCAGACTAATGCTTTTCAGTTTTAAGCTTGTCTCATTAATATAGAGATTAAATAAGTAACTCAGTTTCACAGGCATATAGAAAAAAGGTAGAATTATAGTCTCTATGTTGAGAAAGAAGAAAGGGTAATGTTGATTCTAGTTAATTTTTCTCTCCATTAAGAAAAAAAGTTTTCTTAATGTCTCTTTATGGGAGGGCCCCTATGAGTATTCAGATAGAGACAAAACTCAAAAATGTCAAGGTTAAGGGAGTATCCATGAACAGAACAGTCCAATTATTAATCCACACACATTTATTAAGGCTTATTTTATCCAAGTGTTGTCCTAAGTATCAGAAATACAAAAACAAAAATGAAATGGCTTCTTTGCTCAAAGTGTTAGCATTCTACTGCATGAGCTATGTATAGAGGAAACTCAGGACTGTCTCCGATTTGCTAGCCTTGAATCAGTGTCTCATATGTGAATACTGGGCTATGACAGAAATTCTGATAAAAATCAAAGATTAAAATAAAGTGAACAAATTTCTACAGCTGATTTTTACTCCTTTTGACCTTTTGAAAAATAGATCATTTTGATTTTTTCATAATTCATTACTGTTTTTCACTCAATAAACATTGCTTAAGCACTTACAATGTCCTTGGAGCTAAGAGAAATAGCAAATTTAAGCTGCAGATATATAAGAGTTAGAAGGAATTTCAGAGGTCATCTACTCTAACCTTTTCATTTTACAAATGAGGAAAAATGAGACACAGAGAGCTGAATAATTAGCCCATGGTCACATAGGTAGTGAATAGAAGATCTGGGATTTAAACCTAGTTCTGTTTTATGTGTTATCTGTTACTTGCCATTGGAATCTAAGCTCATTGTGGACAAAGAATGTCTCACTTTTTACTTGTGTTTGTCTTCCCAGCAGTTAGTCCATTCCCTGGCATGAATTTTATATATTTAATAAATGCTTGTTGACTTTTGACTTTAACAGCATGCTTCCTTTCTAAAAACTATCCTACCTCAGAGAGTTTCCAATCCAGTAGAAAGAAAAGATGCAGACTCAGACAGCTATAATACACAGTACAACTTTTGCCTAAAGCTTTTAGAGCAAGATATTAAATAAAGTCTGAAAGGGGAAGTTTATATTATTCTGGAAAGCAATTTACAACTATACCCCCAAAGTTGCTAATCTCTGCATACCCTCTAATCTACTGATAATAATACTAGTATAATAGAGGTAAATACTTTTGTAGTAAATGTCTCTCATTATTTTATTCCTCGCCTCATGTTTATTATCAGAAGTTCTAAAAAAAAAAAAAAACAGGGTTATTTCTGTCATTACTGCTTCCAAAGAATCAAATGGTCTTAATTATAAGGGAGATTCCTTGTAAAAGAGTCTCAAATGTTGATTTTTCAGAATAGATAAATAATACAAGGGATCTTCTATTTGTCCTGATGCCCTCATAATCACATTACCTCTAGCACAGAACTCCTCAGTATTTACTTGATCCAATCCAATTTTTCCCATCTTTATTCTCTTTAATGTTGTTTCTACTTCTGTGGTAAGTCCTTAAATACAGTACTATGATATTAGAGTCCATTGGTTCTACTATTCTGATAGAAAAAATAGTTCATTGTCATTATTTTTATAGATCTTTTCTGTTTTCCTTTTGTTTGTAATTCTCTTTCCATTTCTACCTTCAAAGTTTCCTGTGATGAATTTAATTGAATATCATGCCAAGTTGTCATTTAACTGATTTTTATCCTCTACTGTTTCTCTCTGCTTAACTCATAATTCTTCTTGAGAGCCTACAGATAAGTTTAAATTCTAAGGATTCTTTTGAAAGTTATATCTCTCTTTTGGCAAGGAAGCTAAAAGTATGATAGACACTTCCTTGTCTCTTTCGGTCTTTGAGATGGTCATTCATTTACTTCTGGATGAAATTATTATAGTAAGAGTTGATGTTATTTCTGTTGTCCATTTCTCATTTATTATTTTCATTAGCTTGTTTAAATAATACAAAATTAATAAATCCTCTTGATTGTGCATTGTATTTTTTGTCATTAATATACTTTCCTTTTGCATTTAACACATGATCTCAATTGTGTGAAGATTCTAATCAGTTGAACATGAAGGCCAATATTAAAATGAAAGGCAATCAATAGAGTTTTAGTCTTACTCCTCAACAGTGATTGCTTGGCTCTATAGATGAAAGAATAATTATTAAAGCAAGTGCCTCACCAATTTTTACAAATAGCAACTTGTTAATAAACCAGATTAAGGTAAGGTATATATGCAATCACTTCTTTGGTCTTGAAATTTTATGAAGGAGAGATACTTTGTCCATTTTTCAGACTAATATTTTATTTACAGAATGAGGTTAGATTATGCCCCTTTGAACATGGCTAGAAGATTTAACTGTGGAGATAAGTGCTTCTATTGATTCAGGGCATTGAATAAAGTCACCCCACCATGTCCTACACCATTGTGACCATCATCTTAGAGGGGCTATCACTAACAGCATGATGCTATTGTAAACAGACTAGTAAAATGGATAAGCACCAGAAACCACAGAGTTTGGGGTGAACTTTTGTGGACTAAAGGAGACATTTTGACTGGAATATTTATAATCTTAGATCATAAGAACTTAATAGTCACAGTCACTGGAATGACTATTCCCTTTGAAAATAGTTATTCTGCTTTTAAAATCGCCAGAGCTAATGAAAAGAATGAAATACCAAATGGCCTGCCAACATCTAGTCTGTGAGGAGTAAAGAGAATACAGTAATACCATGTGGGGATCTAGGGAAGTTGATCCCAGGCAATGAGTCTGTATTATCCAGAGTAAAAATTTGATCAAGTTATTGCAAATTTATTAGACAGTTAATGGTGTAGAATGCTATAATGCTCAATATATTTTGAGCCTATCATGAAGGTAACATAGTACAATGACTAAATAAATGCAAATCAATACATTTTTACTGCCTATATTTGCAAGATAATTACTTCTCAGTTTAAAGAAGAAAAAAAAGCAGTTGCCTTTTTATATAATTTTTTATATAATATATCATTTCATTGTTCTGGTTTGTTATTAACATTTTTAGCTAATTAATTTTGATTTAGCTATGCAGATAGATGACTCAGGAATAACTCCCATATCGAAGATAAAACTTTTCCTGTTTCAACATAATCACTTTTGCAATGTTATCTGGTGTGCCTCATGTCTAGTATTTACCAAATTTTTTAGAAGAAAATATGTTATAAATGTGTAAAGCTTCTGTTTAATATACAAGTTATTGAACACTCTCATATCTTTCAACTACTTTTCTGCATATTTCTCCAAATTCCCTTTCTCCTATCTTTGAGTTAAAGTCATTATATTTCAGACTATATACTGATTTGAGTCTTCTTCATAGACTTTATTGCTTTATCCTCAGAAAATGATATAGATCTATAAGCAACATTTTCATAGCAATCTTTCTGCAAATATTTCTCATTAATACAATACATTATGACTAGATGTCACAAAT
This sequence comes from Sminthopsis crassicaudata, assembly GCF_048593235.1. Classification (NCBI taxonomy): domain Eukaryota; kingdom Metazoa; phylum Chordata; class Mammalia; order Dasyuromorphia; family Dasyuridae; genus Sminthopsis; species Sminthopsis crassicaudata. The sequence goes on from NC_133618.1 coordinate 560,325,295, forward strand.
AAAATTGTCCTAGTCCTAAAGAGCCAGAATTTTACAACTGTGTTTCTAGTGCCTTGCACATAGTAGGTTCTTAATAAATGTTTGTTGAATTAGATGCCAGAGAAAAATGAGAATTTCAGAGTTGCCAAATAATTCATCATTGAGAGGAGGAAATGAAGGGGAGAAGGAAGAAAGGAAAAAAGAAAGGAAGAAAGACATGTATCTATGTTTATATATATATATGTGTTTGAATACATATATGTATACATATATACATATACACTGATGCATACACCCTTTTGGGTAAACTAGACACTTTCTAAGAGTCTACCCTATACCTTAAGCATGCATTGTTAAGTCTCTAAACAACGTAAGTGATAATTTAAAAATTCTCAGATCAGATCAGATGTAGTACTCTGGAGCCTCTTCCTAGATTTCAGTGTACCTACTCATTCCCATGAAGGCAATTCCACAGGCAGTTCATCCCAATGTTCAAGGACCCATTCATTCTTTAATAGTCAGGATGTTCTTTTTGTTGGGAGTGTTTCCTAGAAGCTGATCTAAATTTATACCAACTTCAATGGCTATAATTCTTTCAAGGCAAGTTCACTCCCTTTCTGGTTGTTCTCATTTCACATGCATCTGAAATGGGGAGAGAGTCACACCTCTCCTGGGATTTCATCTTCCGGCCAACAAAGTCCATCTGTAGCTAAAAATGAAAATTTGTTTTTTAAAGAAAAAAAAACATTTTTTTCTAATCATAGGACCATAGATTTAGAACAAGAAGGGGTCTTAGAGGCCATCTAGTTCAACTTTGTCATTTTTTGGACAAGAAAACTGAGATCAAGACAGGGGAGGTATAAACTCTGATACATATAAACTATGTTGGCCCACTCCCCAAATTACCCACCTAAGTAGTTGACAATTTTTTAACCATGACTGTGAAAAGTTTTTACAGCTAATTCCTCACAAGGGTAAGCCTCCATAGCTTTGTTAGAATTCTAGCTCCATATTCTGGGTCTTCTGCGAAGCCTCCTGCAATATGTTTCTGAATTAATAATCACATACTCTATATAAAACATCTCTCTTAATGAACAGCATGACGAGAAAGAAAAAAATATATGCAAAAGAATCTCCAAACTAAGTGACATTCAGTAACCTGATTTCAATCACTGAAACTTGAGGAGGTTATATATTTAGAATAGACTTTGTCCCTAGAATTTAAGAATCAGACTCTTAAGCAAAAATATCTGTGTTCTAGCAATTGACAAGCAGGTATAAAAATGTTAACTATTACAGGCTGAGTACTAAATAATGAGAATGTCAAGACAAAAGTGAAATAATAACTGTCCTAATGGAGCTTAAAAATTTTTTGTTATCCCAGACAGTCTTTGTCTGGGATAACAGGTAACTATATAGGTTAGATATAATTCATCCCTGAAGAGGAAGACACTAGCAATTAGTGGGTAAAAGAGGGAGGAGTGTAGTGATTCTCTAAGTGGAGAGAAAGGGACATATGCAAAAGTATTATATAGATCCTTTTTGACTATTTTTTGAACATGTCAATTTAGAGAAAGTAAAGTCAGGGATAGTAGAGAGAGGTTGTAAAACTAGGTGATTAGAAGGTGCCCTTAACAGAAACTGGAAGATTCCAAAGAAAAATGGGATTGGGAAAGATATTGAGTTCTGGTTTTTGTTACACTGAATTTGATAGGACTACAGAACTTCCCATTGGAAACATTTACTAGCAAACTGCTTGTGTGAGACTAGAGCTCAGGAAAGAAATGAGTATTCGATACATAAATCTGGAAGTAATATGCATAGAAACGATCATTTAACCCATGAGAACAGATGTGTGAGTACAGAGTATTTATGCTAGTGAGAGCAGAGAGAAAAAAGGCCAGTCAGAACCATGAGGTACTATTTAAGCCACAGTTAAATATGACATGGAGAATGATCCAGCAAAGAGGCTCAGAGGCAGTCAGGATAGAACCAAGAGAGATTAGTTTCACAAAAACCTCGAGTATAAAGAATATTCAGGAAAAAAAAAAAAGGTGACCAGGAATGTGAAAATGAAGTATTATAAAGTGAGCAAAAAGGATGAAGACTAAGAAAAGACCACTGAATTTGTTGATCAAAAAAACAAAAAAAAATACTAACTTTGGAGCAAGTAATTTCCCTTGAGATAAGTTGGAAGCAAAATTACAGAAGGGTTCTTGTCGTAGGTCTACCACTTATTAGTGATATGATTGTGAACAAATTACTGGACTTCTCTGAAATTGTTTCCTCAACATTAAAATGAGAATAACAGTACCTACAAGGGGATTGGATGAAATAATATAAACAATTTGGTATTTTAAATGTACAGTACATTATAGTGGTAATAGATGGTATAGCACATAGAGCCCTATAATTGGATCAGAAAAACCTAAGTTCAAATGCTTTTTCAGGAACGAACAAGACTAACCCTGGTTAAGTAACTTACCTACCCTGGAGCTCAATTTTCTCATTCATAAAATGTGATAACAATAACACCCCTTTGCAGGATCATTGTATGAACCAAATGAGGCAGTGTACTTGTGTTTGAGTGTGTGTGTATATAATTGTCTTATAAACATTCCAATTCTGTGTGTTATCACACTAGTACAAACTATTAGTATTCATTAAAATTAATGATTCAAAAATTCATCACACTCCAATGTCTCATCATGGAGTAGAAGTGTCCTTGGGTTGCTCAAAGGCTCTGGTACCAGTGTGTAAGTTCTGACAGGAACTACTCTGATTTTCTTATTTTGGCTTTCTTGGGGTCTCTGGGAGCAGCCTTCGTTTCAGTTCAGTAATCACCACAAGAGTAGCCAGGAGTTAAAGTCCAAATCCTTTATTATCTCTTTCAAAGTCTTGTCTCCTTTCCTGGGGCCGGGCCAGCTTTCTTAAAGGCCTTCCAGAGTCTTGGTTTCAGTGGAGAAGCTAAGGAGGAGAGCCTGCCACCACAGGGTATGAGATGGGATGAATGAATCTGAGTCCAAGGGCTTGTCTTCCTTCCTCTGAATCCAAGCTCTCTCAGTCCTCCAGGAGAGTCACCAGGAGCCTGACTGGCGGTGGAAATGAATCTCTATCCTTGGCTCTGAGAGCTTTGCTTTTATGCTCTACACTGAGTATAAACCAATCATTATATTAATAGAAAACCATTATTTGTTGTAAGATTAAATCATACTGAACTTAGAGAACTATTAAGCACCATGCTAAACTAGATAACCATTGTCTCATCAATTCCACTTAGTACCTTGTAAGAATCCTTGTTTCAAGTTCAGAGTTCTGGCCCATAACGCCCAAGCTAGAAAATCTTCAAGTATGGACCCACATTTCATCATCATCCTCCCAGGGTGTTTTCTGATTGGTCCATTTAATGTGTCATCTCCCGGAGATTTTGTCCTTCTCTAGTTTGTCCATCTAGTAGTACAACAGTTATGGGTAGAGCTGTAAAATGAGCGTCTTGTTTACCTTTAAAGAAAATTTCATTGAGTTTCTCAGGATAACAAATGTAAATTTGAAAAGACCCTCAAAAGTCATTTTAGTTCAACTCCTTCAATTTATAAATAAGGAAAATGAGACCCAAAAAGAAGCATGATGACATTTTATGTCATCAGAATGTCACAGCATGATGAATTGTTCAGTCAGTCAATCTAAGTGTTTGTCTCCAAAGTGGTAGATAACTTATGATCTGGTCTACTGAAAAGAATACCATATTGTGAATTTATGAAGCAATGAAGTACTGAAACATTTAAACCTGTCTTAGACCCCTTGCAACCCTCAAATTGGATAGGATGAAGAAGACAATCCTTTATGAAAAGGTGGGGGGGGGGGAGATGGCTTATGTTTGCACATGAAAAAAAGTATTGGCCAAAGAGAAAAATTAGTTCATTCAGTATTACAGCAATGACCAAAATGATAACTTCTTAATTTAAAAAAATGCACATTTGTAAATGCTCCTTAACAATCCTAAGGAAATGTTCCAAGTTCATCCAGATACGTCTTCCTAGTTTATGTATCTTAACAAATAGCAATTAACAACTTAGGAAATTTTCTTCTGTATGTGGCCCTTTTCCAAACCTCTCATTTCTTTGTTATAAGACTGCTACAAATATTGAAAATATGTCAGTTAAGGTGGTTAAGTGGCATCATGTGCCACTTGTTAATTGACTTGCCATAATAACATGATAAACATTACCAGTTTAACTGATTTTAGAAGGGCCTGGAAAGGTTTACATGAACTGATGCTGAGCAAACAAGCAGAACCAAGAATACATTGTGCACAGTAACAACAAGATTGTGTGATTATCAACCAGGAAATAGTTGGTTCTTCTCAAAAGTTCAGTGATTCAAGGCAATCCCAACAAATTTTGAGTGGAAAACACTATCTGTATCAGAGAGAAATATGGAGACTGAATATAAATCAATATATGCTATTTTCACTTTTTTTCTTTTTCTTGTTTTTTTCTTTCATAGTTTTTTTCCTTTTTGTTCTGTTTTTTCTCTCCCAATATGATTCATAAGGAAATGTGTTTTTAAAAAATGAATGTATATGTATAACCAGAAAAAATTTCCAAATAAAAAAAATTTTAAAAAGAAAAAAAGAAAAGACAGACAATACATAGAATGGCATAAAGTATGTAGAGTGTTACCAAGATTTAAGAAAATTTAAAAGTTCAAGAATTTTAGACTTATGGAAAAAATATTAGATATCCAGTCAAAGGACCTAGTTGCACATCATAGCTCTTTCACTTAACTGTATAATTTTGGGCAAGTCATTTAATTTCTCTGAGATTAAATTTTTTTATCTGTAAAATGAAAGTTTTCAAACTATATTAGTGTTGTCAAATTCAAATGGAAATGAGCCATGCATCAGGATTCCTGAAAGCCCTATAATAATGGTTTTAAAATGTAGTGTTACTTATGTTTTATTATTTTACTAAATGTTTCACAATTATATTTCATTCTAGTTCAGAAGGCTATATATGGACCCAGGCAGCACATTTGATACCTCTGCACTAGTTTTTTAGGAAATAACAGTTGGGACCTACTAATAGCTATGGCTTGACCTTAAGGAATTATGTGTTCAATCAGAGAGCTAGAAAAATGAACCACATTCCATTATTCCCACAATAACTAATCATGGACTTGTTTACAACATAACCACACTTACCTTTCAACCATTCCCCTTTCCATTTTGAGGATCTTTAGGGCAGCTATTTAGGGTAGGTACCTATTTCGAGGAATACTATCCCTTAAAAACATTAAAAATCAGAAAATAATTTTCAGAGAGATGTGCAAGCTCAATAAAGATTGGAGATCACTATTCTAGGTACTACTTTTATGTCCTTACAAGCAGTGAAACTATGATCCTATGAATCAATGAACTATTTATGTATCTGTATATCATGAATATTGTCTTCCTGAAGATAGCTAGAAAGCACTAAAACCAGCAAATTCTGAATGATGTCACAAACAATGAAACTGGCCTTCCCATTGTTATTTCTCATCTGTTAAGATAGGAAATAACTAGTTATTGATGTGGGGCAGAGGGTCATATTAGAATTATCTGCCTAAAAACAGATGAACCATTTATTAGTCAATATAGGTATCAAAATCAAGGTGGAAGAAAGGATAAAAATGAGAAAGACTGTAAACATTTGTAATTGTTTTAAGCAAGCCAAAATTATTGAAAAGCACACAATAGAGTCAAAGATAAAGACTTCGATTATCACCATCCCCTGCAAAAGCTTAATTGAAAATAAAACAGTCACTATAATAGGGAAGCCAAAAAAAGCCAAAGAATCATATTAACAAGCAAACACACTTGGTTTTCTTGGCAAGAAGAGAAATAGACCACTCAAAGGCATAACTGATTTAAAATAGCAACTAATTTATTGCATTATTGAGGAGAATTCCAAGCGACTATGAAGAATATCACTTTACAAAATAATAAAAAGAAGTTGACAGAAAGTTTTATACAAGATCTAACTGAGCTATATTATCTCAAGTGTACTTGAAAATAAAACTGGCAGGACCACAGATCAATATGGAGCAAATTTGTCCATGCCTCTATATTTATCTATAATGACAGAAGAAGCACCATATTTGAATCCTAACATCTCAGTTCCTCATTGACGATAGATGAAGCAATTGAAATAACGTTTAAACAAGAACAGGACAAACATTCTTTTGATCATCTACTTTCATGAGTCATCCTTTTAAAATGATCTCTCAATGCTTTCAAGTTTGTATCATATTCAAAGGATATTTTCTTAATGCATTTTCAGTAAAGGATAGCTGCTCTTTCTTTGCTAGAAAAATTAATCTTAATGCCAGTGAGTAGCTTGGTACTTAGAAAACAAATTAAAGGAACTTGGCAGGGAGGAGATACACTTATTATACAGACAAGAGGATGCTGTCGAATGCTCAGTCCGTTCAGTTAGCTCACTGAAAGTAGAAACAAACAGTGGATTGGACTGAGTTTGTGAAACTGCCCTTTGCAAGCTTCTCCCCCTGTTTTTATTATTTAAATATTCTCTTGAGGAGTGTGTGCTTGTGAAACTTAGAACACCACAATTTCTGAAATGACAAGTTGTTGGGTGATGGAATGATAGATACAAGTAAGTTTCTGTATCAATCAACATTTATTAAGCTTCTACATGTGCCAGATATACTAAGCACTGAAGGATACACAGAGCCAAAAGACAGTCCCTTCCCTCAAGGAGCTTACAGTCTAAGGTAAGAGGCAACATAAAACTATATGTCATTTGTCCTATATGTGTGTAGAAATACATATTATATATTGAAATATATGTGTGTATACATGTAAATATATCTATAAAACCTCAATAAATAATATCTCAACAGAGAGCATAGGGAGTTGATTATGAGGAAATGCCCTCTGCCAATACAGATTGGCACCTTTGCCGCTTATAAATATAGTTGCCTAGAGGTTTGAAGAAATTGATTGGCTTGCACAGATCACATAAAAGCTGTGTCAAGAGCAGAATTTGAACCCAAGTCTTTATGTCTTTGAGACAAACTCTAGCCAATATGCTAGGCTGTCTTTATAAAGTACCAGGAACTGCTCTGCAGAGATAAAATATTATAACCATGTTTAGTGGAAGCAGTGCTAGCCTGATTCAAAAACCTTTAGTCCTGATCATGGTATTATCACTGCCTCGTTATGTAACCATCACTTCTCTGTCTCAGTTTTCCCTCAAATATAAAACAAGGAGATTGAACTAAATAATTTCTGATTCTTTCAAACTCTTACAACAGCACCCTATGACTCTTAGTAATAATTATATACCTTATCTCCCTCTTTTTTGGTGGGGGAAGGGAAGAATATGACATGGAACACTGCATATAATATCACACTTATCGTACTTAATTGTATTTTGGTTAGTTTTGATGAACTGGGCTTTTTTCTTTTTTAATTCTTCATCATAAGCAATCAGTTTCTGGAAAGGCGAGAGGAAGAAGAATACATTGGAAAATATAGATTACATAAAAATAAAATATAGTCAAAGTCCTCCTTTAATTAAGTGAAAGAAACTGAGCTCAAAAAAAAATCATGTATTTAGTTGATACAGGAGTTTACCAAGTATAGCCTCCTCATTTTTCAGATGAGGAAAATAAGGCAGGTGATGTAAAATACCTACAGTTATAGGAGTAAACCCTTAGATAGGATTTGAACCTTGGACTTCTTGACTTCCAGGCTATCGCTTTATTCATCCTACCATCAAAATAAAGAACCTGATTTTACAGTTATTACCATCATCATTATCATTAAAACTAGAAGTAATTAATTCTCTAATGACAATGATTCTTATAGCCAAATACTCTCTGTGGCATAGCACATACCCTGTGTAAAAAATGCCCTAAATACTGCCATTGTTAAGAGAAAAGGTAAAAGAGAATCCCTCAGGTGGTCCTGGCACAAGATGGATCAGAATAAAAGTATTTTCCATTTGCCAAGCATCTTTTCATTAATCAAGAAGGGAAGTTAGAAAATGAAAAATGATCAAACACTACTATGGATCCAATCCAAGAACACTAACCAGGATTCAACAGTTTCATTGCCATGATGCTCCAGGCATCCCCTTAGAAACAAGAGTCTGAATTCCATGGGAATTCTTGATGTAAAGCCAAAATGGAGAAGAATTGCCAAATAGATACCACCAACAGTGAAGCTCTAAACTTCTCGTGAAAATAGGAAATTTCCATCAGGTTCATTCAGTCTTTTGCAGCAATCAATTTCAAAGTACTATTGTATCTGTAAAATCCATGGATGAAGGGAAAAGAAACTCTACCCTTTCTTGGATTGCTTTAGGTTTAGGTGCAACCAGAAGTGTCTGGAACTAACAGTTCTTGGTTCACAAAGTTAAAATGCTGGAAATCCTCCAAATGTTTTTTTAAACAAAAAGAAATAATTATATGTGTCCTCTGGTCTTCCTGCCATTTATCTGTTGAGAATGTTAGCATTTTTCTTTAATCTACCGCCTCAAAAAATGTGTGAGATTAAAAACCCATGGAAAGAGGAATCCTCTCCTCTTGGTCCTCCTTAAATGAAGATAGTCAGTGAGAGGCCAAGGTTATCCTTGATATCAGGCCTGATATTAATTATTCTCTTCCCTAATGGTAAGAAAATACAATTAAAAAACTATTAACAAAAATATCCTGAAAACATTAAATTGAGGCAGGTATATAATATAATGGCTAGAGCATTTGGACTTGAATTGAGGAAGGCCTCTGGTCAAACATTGACTCAAACATTTAACTACAAGACTTTTTGAAAGCCACTTAACCTCTCAGTTTCCTTATCTGTAAAATGAAGTTATTCCCTATGACCTCTAAGGTCACCTTCAGATGTAAATCTATGAAGTTTGAGGAAATCATTAAAGGATCTTTAGGTAGCTATTCCTGGAGGCAGCCAATATTAAAGTGAGATCTAGTATGGGACCATACAGAAAATTTGTCCAAGGGCTAAGACCTATCTACATCCCTGATGCCAAACAAGTTGTGACAGGAAAAGAATAGAAAAAAAAAGAAATTTTTCTCCCTAGAAAGAAGCAGAGCTTATAATAGTTAGCTTGAAATATGAGATAAGAGGGAAAATCTGGAAGACAACCCAAAAAAAGAACTGAGCCCTGAAAATAGGAACAGCAATGATAGATAAAGAACTGAGAAAAATAATAAATGTGAGATAGACTTATAATGTATCTCAAGTTTACCATTTACTTATAAACAGGATATATGGAATAACGAAAACAAAAGGCCCAATATTTTAGTTGGAGAAGAAAAGGAAAAGAGAAGATGAAAAATACTGGGAGAAGGAAGAAGAAAGCAGATAAAATATAAAGTGGAATAAAGAAGGTATATATACATACTGACCAAAAATGGTATAATAAAGCAGTGAAAAGTATTATTGGTGTAGCAAGAAATATTTCTCAATAAAAACTCCCAAAAGAAAAGGTTGAAGCTTTAGCTTTATCTAAAACTTATCAAAATCCCTAGAAATTCAAGGGAAGCAACAGTCCTACATTTGGACATGGACATGGCTTCAATTGTAATTTAATGTATTTTATTTTATGAACTTAAAAATGTTATTTTAATAACTGTTCTATAACTTTCACCAGACTGTCAAAGAGGCCCATGACACTCCCCCCAAAATGTTAAGATACTTATTTTATCAAAAAGGCCATTTTTTTCCTATACAAAAATCAAGTCAGGGAGAAGAAATGAGAAAGAAATGTGAAAAAAATCAGGTATTATTAAAAGTGACAATATAAGTATTAGAAAAGAAAAGATTAACACTAATTCAAAGGGATGGGGAAAATGGAAGAGAAGTTATCTACACATAAGTGTACTGGTTTCAGTTTTGTAGATAACCAGTCTTATGACAGGAGACAAGTTTTAAATGCTAAGACATTTCACCTTTATAGACCTCTATTTTCTCTTTGGTAAAATGTTGAGATTTCAAGGCATGATCATCAAGCTATCAAACAACTCTAAAATTATAGTGTTCAATTTATCAAAAAATAAGAAATGAGAGAGATTCACAGTACCATAATAACAAAAATCTAGAAACAAATTATTTGCCTGACATTTTGGTATATGATTTGATTATAAAATTACATCATAAAGGGCTAGAAATATAAAGAATTTGAAGAAAAATGGGGAGATTTGTAGGAGCTGATTCAATGAAGTAACAGAACCACAATGAAGTTATATATAATGATTAAATTAATTTAAATAATGACAATAAAAGGCAACCAAATTCAGGTCAAATTATATCAGATCAATGTAGGTTCAAGATTGCTGACATTAAAATATACTTTGTCTTTCACTATTAAGAAATTTTAAAAAAACATGATTTCTAAGCTTATGTGTACTATCAGTCATAATTGTTATATTAACTTAAGTATTTTTAATATGAAGGTAATAGGAGAGGGGAAAGGCAGTTATTCATATCTCAGGGTAAAATGTGGAAATAAAAAAATTAATATAAAACTGTTGGATAAAAGAGTAGAAGGTAGAATGGAGAATATAATACATAATGAAATGTTGCCTACTCTATACCAGGGCTTCTTAAATTTTTTTCCATTTGTTACCCCTTTTCATTTGAGAAATTCTTACATGACCTCAGGTGTATAGATATATACAACAGGTATACAAATCAATCATTTGTTGATAATAAATCTTAATCTCATGACCTCTACATTGAGTTACATGACCCCATATGGGGTTAAGATCCACAGTTTAAGAAATTTTGACAAACCATACTAGGAATGCCCTTGCAGGTGAAGTTGTCCATCTCAATATGAATATACATTGAGATCAAAATTCCCATCCCAAGCAGCAGTGGTATTGAACTCATGAGTAGCTGCTTCATTTCTATATTAGGTAAAGCAAGGGGGGATTTTAGAATCCATCCTTTTTCCCTCCCCACCCAAAAAAAGCACAGAGATGGCAGATAGAGTAATGTGCATACGGAAGAACAAGTTTGCCAGTATGGTTAGACCATAGAGTACATGGGAAGGAGTGTAAGAAAAACTGGGAAAATAGGAAGACACCATCTTGTGAAAAGTTTAAATACCAGCATCAGAATTGGAATATTATCATGACTTTTGGGTGCCACAGTGATAAATTGGAGACTGTCTAGAAGGAAGTCAGCCAGGATGGTAACATCTAATAAATAGAGCAATTAAAAAAAAAAAAAAAAAGGAATGAGCTGCCTTGAGAAGTCTGATTTCCCTCTAAATGGAGGATTTCAAATAGAACCTGAGGGACTATTGGTCAAGCACGTTGTAGGGGAGACTTTTATTCATCTAAGTCCTTTCCTACTCTGAAGTTCTGTGATTTTTTTGAAGGTTTATCTTTAGGAAGCATTTTCTTTATTCTTCCTTTGTCCTACATGTTTTCTTCAATCTTTAAAGCTCTACGATAACTAAAGTTCTATGATAAAGCTCTGATAACTCCCAACTGCTATAAATCTCAAAGTTGTTTAATGTTCTCCTTGTTTTCCAGGTCAATATAAAGTCAGCTGTTCTGCCATCTTGTGAAATTGACTCTGCCCATATAGATCAATGAAAAATCGTCAGTGTATATTTTGTCAAGATAAGGTAAAGAATGGTAAAGTGACTTGTTCAGAGTTTCAAAGATTATCAGGATAAGAAGAGGAACCTGTAAAACCCAAGCCTTTGTTTCATGGAATCATACATTTAGAACTGAAGGTTAAAAGTCATTGAACCTAATGTCTAGATTTTACAGATAAGGGAAATGAGATTTGCCCAGAATTAAAAAGTAGTGAAAATCTAAGGAAGCATTTGGCTTCAGGTCTTCTCAATTCCAAATTCGAAACCCTGCACCACCCTGCATCCCCTTCTCCCTCCCCCCCCCAAAAAAGGCACAAGAAAAATAAAAACTGATGAGATTTTAAAACTGTACCTCTTAATAAATAAGCTTTATTTTTTTGCTGTATTTAGGTAGAAAGTGAAGAGTTAATGACTTATTAGCATGAAAGTCTTTTTCCCTTTCTCCTTGTTGACAGAGGCAGTCCAGCTGAGGCAAAGCTCAGTGCCTGAGCAAGGGACTGGGAAGGACTTAGAATGTATGAGCAGTTGACTTGCAAGGGGTTCCAGTAGGCACTTCCAAATCCCAGTTTAATTCAGCACACCTGATTCATGTCCAGATAAGAGAGACAAGCATGAAATTCTGAATCAGAAAGAAATGATCTGGCTTTGTCTTTTTCTAACACACTGATTTGCAAGAGGTTAAACTTAAAAAAAACAACCACCTGACATTTCAAAAGGCCTCTATATACCTAAAATTCTTTTTTGCAACACCCCCCCCAAAAAATCTTTCTACTTAACTTAAAAACTCCATTATACACACAAGCAAAAGGTATTATTTTTATATTATTTCTCATTATTTACTCCTTTTCATCCCAGTTAAAAGATCGTTTCATAATGATTACACATTTATGCACACGGCCTCCCATTTCAGGACCTAAAAGTTCTCTCTATGAAGCAGGAGTAAACTAATAAAGTCTGATAAGATCTCCATTTTACAAATGGAAAAGTTGAAAGGAACTCTTTGTTAAGCAAAACTATGTTAACCTGGTTTCAACTGCAATGTACTGAAGCAATCCCTAAAGGCCTTTTACATAGGATCAGTCTATTAGAGAAAGCCAATTTAGTCAGTAAATCCTAGGAATTCACCTCCTCCCCATACCTATTCTGAAACATCCCTCCTCTTCTCCTTCTACTTATTATATACTGGCACCATGCTAACATGATTTATACTTTTGTGATAAACAATCCTAGTAGGAACCTTATATTCCAACACATCTATCTCGTTTTACACATGAGAAAATAAAGTCATCTATTTAATAAATTTCTAAGCAAGATTTGAACCCAGTTCTTTCTTATTCTAATACTACTTCCTTATGCATTATGTCTTTCTCACTCTCCCATCCTCAAAGGCTACATCTCCACAAAGTATGATTTCCTAAAATTTATTTTAGAAGGAGAACAATAATTCTGGAGTTGTATCACTAAGCTCTGTCCTTCAATCCTATTACCTTCATTGACAGAGATCTTAAATCTTCTTCAAGGTGTACTGTTTAAAAATAGTGTTCAACAGACAAAAGTTCAGATGAAGACATTAAAAATATTTATACTCATATGACAAAATGTTCTAAATCACTATTGATTAAAGAAATGAAAATCAAAACAATTCCGAGGTGTCACTTCATACCTCTCAAATTGTCTAAGATGACAGGAAAAGATAATGATAAATGTTGGAGGGCATATGGGGAAAACTGGGTTACCAATACATTGCTGGTGGAGTTATAAAATGATCCAACCATCCTGGAGAGCAAATTGGAACTATGTTCAAAGGTCTATAAAACTACATACCCTTTCATCCAGCAGTGTCACTATTTGATCTGTATCCCAAAGAGATCATTAAAAAGAAGGGAAAGAACTGACATATGCAAAAATGGTTGTAGCAGCCCTTTTTGTAGTGGCAAGGAATTAGAAATTTGAGTGGATGCCCATCACTTAGAAAATGACTGAATTGTGGTATATGAATATAATGAAATATTATTATTCTATAAGAAATGATGAGCAGATTTCAGAATTTCAGAAATGCCTAGAAAGACATACATGAACTGATATTGAGTGAACTAAGGAGAACCAAGAGAATATTGTACACAGCAAGACTGCAGCATAATCAACTATAATGGAATTGGCTCTTCTCAACAAAACAGTGATTCAAGACAATTTTGATAGACTTGGAATGGAAAATGCCATCTGTATCCTGAGAGAGAACTATGAAGATTAAATGTGAATTAAAGCATAGTATTTTCACCTTTTTTGTTTATTTGTTTTATTTTGGCTTTTTCATTTTTTCTTCCCTTTTGATATGAATTTTCTTGTACAACATGATAAATATGGAAATATATTTAAAAGGATTGTACATGTTTAACCTACATGCAGATCACTTGCTGGAGAGGGGGGGAGTTAAGGGAGGGAAGGAGGGAAGAAAATTTGGAACACAAAAATCTGACAAAAATGAATCTTGGAAACTGTGTATATTTGAAAAAAATAAAATGCTATTGAGAAAAAAGTCTTGCTTGATTTCTTATAGAAATTAATTCATTGTAGAGAAAAACAATTTTTTCTCTGAGGTATGCCTTATACTTTAGGAAAAAAATGAGATGAATTTTTTTTGGATTTGTGTCTCAGACATTCCTTGTACATAATAAATCTTTATTCTTTTTTGTTGTTGCTTTAAAAAAAATAGTGCTTCATATTTAATCTATTTCAGGTTGCTTGCTGTTTTGGAGAAGGGATAAAGGGAAGAAGAGGGAGAAAATTTTGGAATGCAAGATTTTGCAAAGATGAATGTTGAAAACTATCTTTGCATGTATTGGGAAAATAAAAATACCATTTTAAAAATAGTGTTCAGTTATTTATTATTTTCCTTCTGCAGTTTCTCCTTCCACCTAGACACAGATTCTTCATGAAAAAAAATCAACTCTTTTGTTTTCCACCAAATGTTTTAAACTGTCAAGGTTTATTTTTATCATTTCCCTTTCTTCCAAAATTGATTTTAATTTCATTTTTATGGAACTAAAAGATTCCTCATTTCTCTTATCAACTTCCAAAATAAACTGAACAATCTTAGAGCAAATCTAGTTTTGCTTCTAGGAATCTTGATCATGTTATTTTCTTTCCTTCTGGGTCCTTTAAAAGACCAATTAACTTTAATTCATGGATTGAAGCCTTGTAAAAATTATATTTATTCACTTCTTCAATCATTCTTTTATTTTTCTTTGAAGGAAAATAGAAACTGAGCACAATTGATTTGTTTGAGAGAATGAGCTGCTGAACACAATTGGAAGTCACTTTGAACTTTTGTCTACCTTCCTTTATTTTCTTCTTACACTGATTTTAGAAGCCTTTACTCATCTCATACTTCTGCTTCTCTACCCCTCCTTATCTGTCCTCCACCTATCCCAATGAGACGTAATAGGGAGGAATACTTTTTCTCTTATTTAAGGGGATAAAGGTGAAAATCCACAAAAATAGAGATTTGGCTACATATAGAACTCAGGTTTATGATTCTAACAATTTTTGTATAGTCATGAATCTAGCTGACTAGCACATAATCCTGGACTCCTTTTCTTGCCTCAACCTGCCTCTGAAAATCATAATGAGAATTCCTCCTTTTTAAGACATTCCTCATTTTTCCTCTCCTTTCCTTTCCTTTCCAAGAGAGGGATGAAGAAGAAGTTCTTCTTGGGAGGTAGCTAAATGATACAATACAAAAAGCACTGAACCTAGATTCAGAGAGATCTTTAAATCCTGTCTCTGACACTTATTAATTATGAGAGCATAGGAAAGTCATTTATTATATTTGCCTTCTGTAAAATGGGCATAATAACACCTACAGTTGTCCTGAGAATAAAATAAGATATTTTTAAGCCTTTGTTTGTTTGTTAGCCTTTGTAAACATCAAACCTATATAAAATCTAACTATTATAATGATGGTGATAGTGCTGGTGATGGTGGTAGTAATGATGATGATAGTTTTCCTTTTTTTAAATGACAAAAGACTGCACAGTGGCTAAAAGGTCATTCCCAATTACAGAAAGAAATCTTTTTGTCAATTCCTCCATCAGACTTATGGTAGGCATTAATAAACACACTTCTATCTCAAATTGCACAGTTTTTTCCCATAGCTTTTAAAAATATATTTAAGATTTTTTCTCCTAGAAGTCTCCCATTAGAGTTTTTCCTGAAAAGCATCAGGATTACTTGCTACTCATGGTGGTACCTAAGATTCTAATATTGAACCTTTCCTTCTCTTCATTAACCACAACTAACATGTATTCATTCTAATGATGATTCTATCATTCCTTTGGGGTCAATTTATTTTTAACATGACTGAAGTGTCTCTATTACACTATGCTCCCCACATCCATGACTTGAAGGGAGAAAGGAGGAAATAAAGGTCTAAAACAGGGATTGTGCAATGTTTTAATAGAAGAAATTGAGAAGGAAGTTGAATTCTGCACCAACATAATACC
The DNA here is from genome assembly GCF_048593235.1 of Sminthopsis crassicaudata. Taxonomy (NCBI): domain Eukaryota; kingdom Metazoa; phylum Chordata; class Mammalia; order Dasyuromorphia; family Dasyuridae; genus Sminthopsis; species Sminthopsis crassicaudata. The sequence goes on from NC_133618.1 coordinate 560,341,409, forward strand.
TTAAGGCAAACCAACTAATAGAAAGTAAAAAGCATTTTAGGTGCTCTTAAAAAGAAGTGGATGGCATTCTGTTTTATCTTCCCCTCTTCTTTAAGCATCATTTATAAAAATTCTTCTGTACATCTAATGCCATGTGATGTCCTTTTCCCCTGCACTCCACTCCTATTATCCCAGCAGTCAGTTGTGAAACCCAAAGAATACACGCCATTGCCCTCCACCTATCCCTGAATCCAATGATCTAGAAGGAACTCACGTATATGGGTGAGAAAAGCTAAGGACTGAAGAGGCCAGAAGTGAGCCACATTTTCATCCATCAGTCAGCTAAGTGAATTATACTTTATAAGAGCCAAGAGGGCTCCGACTGCAAATCTTTCAGACTTCACAGCTATAAATTTTCCATACTCCTATTAATAAAATATAATCGCAATTCTGAAAATAATGACCTATTATCTAAAGTCTCAGAATGACAGAACAATCAGAGGGAACATGAATTATAGGGCCAGTGGAGTAGGAAAATGTCTGCTTCTTGTAGGGCAGCACTAGAAACATGTGGCAAATCAAAGGGATAATGTACAGTCCAACAACCTGTTCATAAAATTATTTCTAGAGTAGTAACAAGTGACAGCAAAGGGTCACTTATTTGCATAGAATCAGATGAAAGCTGCTTTCGTAAAACTGGCAGACACAATATAATAACTCAAGCTCTCAGCAATCTGATTCTAGTACACTACAATGTTATTTTTTCTCTTCATTTTTCTTCTCTCCACCTCCAAAGAATATTTTGGGAGATAATGGAATGTTGATTTGTTAACTTTGGAAATAGAATCAATTTTTTTCAATTAGCATATAGACATACTTATCCTGAATCCTACTTAATTTGGGACTACCAAGGTTTGTGGGATCCAGGTTATGATTAAACCCTTCCCAAGATGTTAATTGGGAATAATATGAGGTACAGTTAAAAAAAAAAGGGAAAAAAGAAAGAAAGAAAATGAAAGTCAGGGTCAGAATCTCTGTGGAAACAAACCACGATCAAGTACTGGCTACTAAATTGTGGAGGTCAAAGAAGAAGAGATGGGATCTGGAATCTGCAACAGAAACAAAATGAAAATCAAGAGCCATGCTAAGGTATGAGAGAGACCTACCTAGAAACAAGGCCCCGGGTTTAGGATGGTTTAATTTGGTATCAGGCAAGTATATTGCATTGCAAATCAAGCCAGATTGGAGTCAACCCCATTTGTTTTAGTGATGTTTTTTAATAGCATCTGTAATCAACTTCAATCTTCAGTTTTTACTGTAGTTTCTTAAACTAGAAGCCCCCACTGCTCTCATTATTTTCCATTGAACTCATGTTGTATTTTAAATGCTGACTCTCTTTAATGGCAAAAAAAAAAAAGTGAAGGTTTTGAAAATTAAGAAAAAATACTTGAGATTCTCTTCATGAAATAGCAACCAAATGTAATGGGGAATTTTTGCAATGTAGTCCCTACTTTATAAAATACAAGGCCCATAAAGCATTTAATTTGGACAGGGGAAGTTTAGATAAATACCAACTATGCAGTAAATTACCATTATTTTGGAGGACTTGTAGAATAAGACAAAATTTTGGAGAGGAGATAGATTCAGGATCTAGGGTATATTTCAGGCTATTTCTAAAAAATTAGGCTAAATTCATCCTTCAGGAAATGGTCAAAGTGATGTACAAATTGTCAATTTATTTCCTTTCAGGATTCTACTCAGAGTACTAGTTTTGTCATAGAGTGATTAGGACATTGCTTAGTATAAGTTGATAACTTTTTTGTATCAATCAATTACTCAACAACATCCAAAAGTAGTTGTAAATTCAACAACTCAATAAGCATATATTAAATGTTCACTATGTGTAATATTCTACTCTTTAATATAATGTTCTCTGGGAGCAGATTTCTTGGGGAGCTTCTGGGAGCAGCCTTAGTTTCAGTTCAGTGTAATAATCACCTCAAATTCACCCAGGAGTTAAAGTACAAATCCTTTATTGTCTCCTTCAAAATAGCCTGCTTAGCTTTCTTAGAGGTTTTTCTCTCTCCTTCGTTCCAAGAGCTCTTGCTGCTAGTTTTTTGTCTCTTCCAGCTTCTTCCTCTAGCTCCCTCTGAATCCAATGTTTCCAGCCTGCACAAAGGTGGAAAATGGAATGAATCTGATTCTGCCTCCGAAAGTGGGCTTGTGGGCTTCTGTGGGTTTATGAGAGCTCCTCCTTATATATATGCTCCTTAAAGATGTGAACTCTAATAAGTACCAAGTACATAATCGTTGTCTCTATCAATTCCAGTGACTTAGCACCTTGTTTCAAGTTGTGGCGCATAACATCTCCCGCTTTCTTTTGATTTAGAACATAGGTGGTCATGACCTCCCTGACTCCTCAAGGAGGTGAGAACCCCAAAAAAGAAGGTGATCATTACTTTTCTGACTGCTCAAAACACCATGAAAAGGAGGTGGTCCTCCCTGACATCTCAGGAAGGAAGATTAGTATGTTTCTGAAAGGGCTCACTCTTAAAACAAGTATACATAAATCCATCAACATGGGAGGTGTTACACATAATTACATAAATTACATAAGCACATAGTTACACAGACTAGTAGTGATGTAACAAATAACATGAAGCAACATGAGGATTTATACATGTCCATAAGTCCTAGAAATAGTCCAAAAGGAATCCATTGTCCATTAGTTCATGTGCCAGGAATCCAATAATTCCTGCAAGCTTTGAAGTCCTGTAATAGTCTCAACAACAATTTTTCATCTCAAAGAATACAATGATTATTCTCCTTTGTTTCCAGATTTTTCTCTTTTTCTGTCTCTCTCCAGGTGCTTGCTGCCACCCATGGGTTTCCTTCTCCATCTGTTTCCTTCTCCTTCTGTAGAAATACAAGCAAACCCTTTCTCCCAAGCAGTTAACCCATCTAATTTCCTTCTATTTACCACTTTCTAGATCTCTCATCATCATCTGGCAATTGCATTGGAGCTGTTTGCACTGGACACTGCCCTGTTGGTTTAAAAAGCCTGTATTCTCCCCAATTGTAATCCCTTTCTGCCATGTGATTGCTTTTTGGCTGATAGATCATATTAGAATCCTGACCTTCTAAAGACTCTGGGTGTAAGCTCAGCTGCCATCATGCTCCACCTGTCTTTTGTATGATATCTTGGAGCTGGGCCCCACCTCTCATTTCCCTGAGTCAATCTACATTATGAGGCCCAGTGGAAGCTCTTGTGGCATTTTGGACATAGGGTTTTGGGTTTTATTCTCTTACTCTAGCTCTATATTTACACTGAGTTCTCAGATTCCTATTTTCCACACTGAAAGCATCGATGAGTTTCTCTAGAAGTCTCTTGCCAAGAGGACCCGGTCTTCCCATGTTCATATAGTCTGGGTATAATAACATTTGTGCCCACTGTGGCACAGCATCTTATGATCTCCTCTAAAGGAGCATCTTTGTATAGTCCCCATATAATTCTTCTACAAACCTCATTGGGATATTCCATAGCCAGATGTCTGGTCATTATTTCTGTAGCTGCATTTTCTCCAATGGCTCTTATGACAGTTGTTTGCAAACTTCCCACAAAATCTGCAAAAGGTTCATTGGGACCTTGCTCTATTTTTGTGAAGGCTTTACCTTCAACTTTTTCTGGGAGGGAACCTCAAGCCTTTAATGCAGCCTTAAAAATCTGATCATACACTGTTATGGGATAATTAATCTGTTCTGAATTTTCTCTATACTGACCTTCACAAGTTAAAAGTGACTTGTACATTAACTCCTGTTTGCCTATTGCATCTGGCTTGAATCCTACATAATTCATGATATTCTGAAAGCCACAACAAGTTTTGTCCAGGTTCTAAGCATGTCCTTGCTATGGATTTCTAGTCACTCAGGGTTAGGATTTCATAAGACAAATTATCTAGTAACATGTTAACATAAGATGATGTAGCCCCATAAAGAGTGCAACCCTTTTTCAAATCCTTAATTTTTTCCAGATCAAAAGAAGTGTATTTTCTCCTTTTTTTACCTGAAGAGTCAAGCTCTTCAATCATAGGGTATGGATCTATAAAATCAGATTTATCCTATCCTTCATTTTTTGCCTTGACCAGTGCTTTTTGTAATCTTATCATAGGATGCTCAGTAGGTGATTCTGTTTATGTTTCTGCCTCTCCCCTTCCTCCTTCTCCACCCATGAAGGGTTAATTGAGGGAGGGAGGTTGGGGGAAGATAGGAAATGCTCCTGTTATGAAGTACCACACTCAGAATTGTACTTAACTCCATTCAACTCCATTCTTATCTGATTCTCCATCCTTTTCACCTAGTTTAGTTAGATTCTTCCTCTCCTGCTCTTTCTTCTTTTTTCTTATTCTAACACTTATATCATTTCTTAAAGCCAGTTGTATTAAATTGTATAAAGTGTATTTTTGGAAAATTGAGTCAGGATTGGAATTGTAGTATTCACCTAGTTGCTCTCCTACTAATTTCCACTCATTTGGATCCAATTATTTTTCCTTAGAGAACCAAGGAGATATGTGCTACACAGTTTTTAAAAGTTCAGTAATCTCCTCCTAGGTTACAATTAAACCTTGATTTTTTAATCAGTCTGACCAAGTTTTTGACACATTTTCCTTGAGGAGGAAGAGAAGGTTGTTTTCTAAATATCTGTCCCATTTTAGCTGAAATACTATTTTAGCCCTTTAACAAAGTTTCCTTGTCTATTTTTGTACTCATCCTAATTTCTGGGTCATGGAGACTTTTCCACTGAAATCAGGATCGTGTCTGTTCCACATTCAGGCACCAAAATGTAACATTCTCTTCCCTAAAATATAATGTTCTGTGGGAATAGGTTTCTTGGGGAGCTTCTGGGAACAGCCTTAGTTTCAGTTCAGTTTCAATAATCAAATTCAGCCAGGAATTAAAGTCCAAATCCTTTATTGTCTCCTTCAAAATAGCCTGGTTAGCTTTCTTAGAGGCCTATCTCTCTCCTTGGTTCTGAGAGCTCTTGCTGCTAGTTCTTTGTCTTTTTCAGCTTCTGCCTCTAGCTCTCTCTGAATCCAAAGCCTCTAGCACAAAGGTGGAAAATGGAAACAATCTGACTCTGCCTCCAAGAGTGGGCTTGTGGGCTTCTGTGGGCTTATGGGAGCTCCTCCTTATATATGCTCTCTTAAAGGTGTGAACTCTAATAAGTACTAAGTACATCACCATTGTCTCTATCAATTCCAGTGACATAGCACCTTGTTTCAAGTTCTGACCCATAACAACTATGCACAAAGCATTGTGCTTGAGGAACAGGAATGCAAAGGTAAAAAAAAATCTCTTCTTTTTAAAGATGTTTAGCTTTTTTAGACCACTAGGTACCCAAATTTGCCTGAGAGAGTTTGGTGGGTGATTCTAAGTTGAAATTTGCATCTCAAATATCTCTTTTTCTCACTCCCCCAAAATAGAGCCAAATAAGAATACAGTGATTGTTACCAAACAGCTTGTCAAAACAAGACCATTCCATCCTTCAAATAGTTTCTACATGGAATATAAAATAGGCTTCATGGTTAATCAAATCCTTCTTTATTGATAGAAAGCCAACAAAAGATTACTAGGTTTAGCTATATAGATCACTAACTATTTGAGATGCAGAACATTAATAAATTTCATAAACTCCAAAGCTAGAAGAGACCTCAGAGCTAATCTATTACATGGGTACTTAAATAGGAATCTTTACTACATCCTTAAAAAATGTCCATTAGCCTCAGCTTGAAGACCTTTGTGATTGAGAATTCCCTTCCTGACCTATTTTACTTTGGGACAGCTCTGTTAGGAATATTTTCATTCTATCAAGCTGAAATATGACCTTTTATTCATTGTTCGTTTTTCAACTGGCTAGGGCCAAATCAAACTAAATTTGCTCCTTTGCAGTTCCCACCCATTGCTCCCAGATTCACCCCTGGAAGCATTATCCATGTAAGAACACTTCATATACTTGTAGTTATATCTCCCCTAAATCTTTTTCACACTAAACACTTCCAGTCCTTTACTCTCCAGTAAAGAGTCCCTTTATTAACCTGGCTGCCTTCCTCTGGAGAGTTCCCAACTTATCAATTTTCTTCCTTAAATGTAGCACTCAGAACCATCCATAACACCTCAAATATTGTCTGATCAAGGCAGAGTACAGTGATACAATCATCTTTATCCCAGTCTATATATATAGTATATACTATAGTGAATACTACTATACTTCTCAGTGCACCCTAAAATGGCATTCAATTTTTTGACTGTCATATCATTATGGACCAATGATGTTAAGCTTTCATTATACTAAAACTGGTGACTTTGTTTTACATAAACTAATATCTAACAATACTATTTTTATATAAGTGTAAGACTTTTATCTCAAATTGCATTTTATTCAATTTGACTCAGTATTGTAGTTTTTCAAGATCTTATTTTGCATCTTCACCCATTCATCGACTGTAGAGACATCCTTTTCAGCCTTGTGTTCTCTAAAAATGTGATAAACAGGCCATCTATGCCTTAATCTAAATTATTGATTTTTAAAAAAATATTAATCAGCACAACTAGTGAGCAGTAATTTCAGGAATTCCATTAGAAACTTCCTTCCAAATTGAAGAGATGCCCATCAACTGGGGAACAGCTAAGTAAGTTGTAGCATGTAATTGTAGTGGAATATTATTGTGCCATAAGAAATGACAAACAGGATAATGTTGGAAAAATCTTAAGACTTACATGAACTAATACAAAGTGAAGAGCAGAACTAGAAGATTGAATGTACACAGTAACAACAGTATTAGGAAATGAATTACTATAAATGGTTTAGCTATATTCAGCAATACAATGACCCAAGACAATCCCAAAGGGCAAATAATGAAAACTGCCATCTTTCATCAGAGAAACAACTGATGGCATCTGAACAAAGACAAAAGCACACTATTTTTTCACTTTCTATTTTGGGTTTTATTTTAGTTCAAGTTTTCTTTCACAATATGACTAATATGTAAATATTTTTACATAATTACATATCTATAACTTTATCAGCTTGATTACTGTATCAGGGAGGCAGGAAAGAATGGAATGAGTGATAGAATTTAGAATTTAAAAAAAAATTTAAATGTTTTAAAATTGTGTGTACATGTAATTGGAGGAAAAATAAAATATTGTTTAAAAACAAAAAGAAAAGAAAAGAAAGAAAGAAACCTCCTTCCAAGTTGGCATTGAATTATTAAAGACTATTCTTTAGATCCAGAAATTCAAATCATTTCCAATTCCAACTAATTGTAGTATCATCTAGCCTACATTTTCCTAAATTGTTCACAAGGACTAAATGAGAGGCCACATTAAAAATGTAAGTAAATTAGATCTATCCAATTCACCTGATTTACCACTATAAGTATCTCATTGGGAAAAAAAAGGAAATGTTAATTACTCTGGCTTGGTTTCTTTTTGATGAAGTTATGATGATTCATTTCAATCACTTTATCTTTTTTCCAGATGTCCACTAATCATTCCTTTAACAATATGTTCTATACTGTTACAAGGATTTAATGACATGCTTATCATCCTATATTTTACACTTTTCCTTCTTCCCTCTTCCTTTTATTTTTTGGTTTTTTGCAAGTTAAGACATTTGTTCTTTGTATCATTCACAGTTTTATGATCTTTCAGAGTTCATTATCAGTAGCTCAGCAATCATATCTATCTTGGATAAAGTTGTGAACCTCCTGATTTGTATTTTTTAAAGATAATAGCTAAGCTCTCACTTTCTCTTTCTCTCTTTTCATTCCAAAGATTATTCTCCTTGGTGGTGAAAGCCAAAACAAAATAAAAGCTGAATAACTTTACCTTCTCTGCCACATCTGTTATTATCAATGTCCCTATCACTACTTTTGTCTTCTTATACTCCAGGCTGAACTTGTTCTTTTCCCCAAAGGCAGGGACTATTTCATTTATGTCCTTGTATTCCCAGCATTTAACACGATGCCTACCACATAGTGAGGGACTTAATAAAAGCTAACTTGTTCCCTATGTAGCTAAAAGGTAAAAATAAGGAACCCCTTTCTGTTGATGAATATCCTATGAATCCATGTTATTCTTATTAAATAATTCCCCTTATTTTCCTCATCAGAATATTTCTCTTTATAATTTCAGAATTTCGAGGTTGAGAGCTTCATATCTTTCCTGGATTAATTTCAGAAGGGATATGAAAGCTGTCTCAAGTATATATCCTATTATATAAAATAGACATTTATAAATATTCTTCCTTGGCTTAGAGAGTGGAATTAAGACAAATGAGAAGTAGAGAAGACTTCAAGTTGATATGAGAAAAATCACCCCAATAATTTGAGCTGGCCAAAATTAGATTGGACTTTTTTAGGCATGAATTTGCTACCACTGAAATTCCTCTAAGTGAAAATAGATGACCATCTGTCAAAGATGCTTTTTCACAGACAGGTCCCTAGACACAGAAAGGTTGAACCCTGAAATTACTTTTAATTTCAATTCTGTGCTTTGGTGACATTTGGCTTATATTAATGCTACCTAAGATCAAATTAGCTTTTTTAGCTCCCATGACATACTATTGACAATTATTGAGCTTCTAGTCCACTAAAATCCCTTGACCTTTTAAAAAAAACAAAAACAAAAAACCATTGTTTAAGCCATATTCTCCCTCCCTAATCTGAATTTGTATTGCTGGGTTTTTTTCTAGCTCTTATAAGACTTAGATAAAACACACATTAAATTTTGCAATTATGCCATTTTAATTTTGTTAAGGTATTTTTGGATCTTGGCTCTATTAAGCAACATGTTACCTATTTCTGCCCATTTTAAGTCATCCACAAACTCCCAAAACACCATTTCTATTCCTCTAAGTCAATGAAAAATTTCTGCAGTGAATGGAGCAAAAGAGAGATCCCTAGAATATGAATCTTTCTTTAACCCTGAAATCTTTTAATCACCACTATTCTATCATCCAACCAGATTAAAAATCACCTAACTGTACCATAATCCAAGCTATAAATTTCATCTTGTGCTGATCACCATCTTAATGCTGATGATTATCAAATCTACTTTTTCTGCCCCAATCACTCTGCTGACCTTTAATCTTTCATCTACAACTGCCTTTTAGACATTATAAACTGGATGTCCAGTAGAATCTTACCCTCAATATATCCAAAACATAACTTTTCATCTTTCTTCCTAAATTCTTCCACTCTACTACATTTTCTATTACTGTAGAAGGTAACACCATCTTCTCAGTCCCTCAGGCTCACAACCTAGGTGTCATCTTGAATTCATCCCTCTCTCTCACACACTCCATATCCAAACTATTGCCAAGAATTATTCATTTCACCTCTGGAGTATCCCTAGTTTATGGTTCCTTTTTTCCTCTAACACTGCTATACCTCTAGTACAGGCTCTCATCTCATATTCTTATAAGTCTACTGATGGGTTGATCTGCCTCAAATCTCTTTTCATTTTAATCCACCTTCCATCCAGCCACTAAAGTGATTTTCTTAAAGCATGTATTCAATCATGTCACACACTCACATAACATATACATTTATACAAAGCTCCCAACTCAATAAACTCCTGTAGAAAAAAAAGAAAGAGAGTGAAAGAAAAAGAGAGAGAGAAAGAGAGAATGAGAGAGATGAGAGAGAAAGAAAGAAAGAGAAAGAGAAAAGGAAAGAAAGAGAAAGAAAGAGACAAAGAAAGAGAAAAAGACAAAGAAAGAGAGAGAAAGATGAAGGAGGAAAAAGAAAAAGAAAGAAAAGAAGGAAAGAAAGAAAAGAAGGAAGGAAGGAAGGAAAGAAAGAAAAAGAGAGAAAGAAAGAAAGAAAAAGAGAGAAAGAAAGAAAGAAAGAAAGAGAGAGAAAGAAAGAAAGAGAGAGAAAGAAAGAGAGAAAGAAAGAGAGAAAGAGAGAAAGAGAGAAAGAAAGAAAGAAAGAAAGAAAGAAAGAAAGAAAGAAAGAAAGAAAGAAAGAAAGAAAGAAAGAAAGAAAGAAAGAAAGAAAGAAAGAAAGAAAGAAAGAAAGAAAGAAGAGGAAGAAAGAGAGAAAGATGGAGGAAGAGAGAAAGATAGACAAAGAAGAAGGAAGGAAAGGAGAAAGGGAGGGAAGGAGGAAGAAAAAAAAAAAAGAGCCTATCTCTCAACTCCAGGCATACTCTATCTGTTCTCCATGCCTGAAATATTTTCCTTCTTCCATTCTGACAATTGATATCTGACTTCCTTTAAGTCCCACCTTTTACAGGAAGCCTTCCTTAACATTTCTCAATTCCAGTGCTTTACGTCTTTTGGTTATTTTTATTCACCCTATATTGCTCGCTTTGTCTATGTTTCTTTGTATGTTGTCTCTTCTGTTAGATTATAAGGTGCTTGAGGGCAGGGGCTATCCTTCACTTCTTTTTATATCCATAATGCTTAGCAGAGTGCCTAGCAGATGGTAGACACTTAATAAATGTTTATTGATTGAGGATTTTGTTCTACTTCTGTGGAAACATTATTCATAGTTGTTTGGTTCTAGAAACCAACAGAAAACCATTTAAACAGTGGGGGTTAATTGAATTTCATGGAACACAGGATGTGCCTTGGCCATTCGTGCTCTTTTCTCTCCCAGCCCTCTTCCTGACCCCATTAGAATATAAATTCTTTGAGAGTTGGGATCCCCCCACCCCAGCCTTTTTTTGGCTTGTATTTATATTCCCAATATTTAACACAGTCCCTGGAACATAATGAGTGCTCAATATTTATTTTTATCTAACCCTCTAATACGTTCTTTGAATGTATTAGCCCTCTTTTAGGTAAAATGACATTGAAAACCTCTGGGAGTGGAAAATTAATTTCTTGTAAAATAGCCTATTTTACTTTTGGATCATTATTAGGCATCACAAAATTTTTTTGAACTGGTTAGAACCTTAGAGTTAATCTGTTCTAATCTTTATTTTCTAAATCAGGATACCTGAGATGCAAAGAAAGAGAAAAAAAAATTGTTTGTCTAAGGTCCCCAAACTAGTCATTAACAAAGGTGGAGCTAGCATGTAGTTTTCAACTCTCCATCCAGTGCTTTAAAAAAAAAAAGTTTTATTAATATATTTCTTTTAAATCACAAGTTTTCTTCAGTAGCTTTCCTTTTCCTCTTCCCACAGAACCATTCCTTTTTTTTAAAAAGTGATATTAAAATAGCAAAGACAAAAAAGGAAAAGGAAAAAATCTAGTTTAATTGATCAATAATTGAAAATTTCTGAAAAATATATACAATATATATTTGTATCTACCAGGAGGTGTGGTATGAATGTCTTTTCACATCTCTTCTTTTGAGCCATGTCTGTCTTTTGCAATTTTGCAACATTTTTTTTATTGTTCTAATAATGGTGAATCCTATTTTCTTAGCTCTACTTCCTAGTGCATCGACTCATATAGATCTTTCTTGGTATTCAACACATAAATAACTTCTGATGGCACAGTAATATTTTATTACATTCATGCATCATAATTGTTTAAGCATTTCCTAGCTAATGGGAATATGCTTTTTTTCCAATTCTGTGTTGTCCAGAACTGTACTACTATAAATATTTTAATATATTGGGAACTTATTTTGGATCAATAATTCTTAAGTATCTACTATGTGTTAGACACGTAGTAGCTAGGAGAAACAAAAAGAGGCAGAAGAAAGTGCCTGCCCTCAAGGAGATTACAATCTAATGGAATAGACAACATGCAAATAAATATATACAAAGATTTTTTTAAATTGGAAATAATTAAAATAGGAAAGGCATTGGAGTTAAGAAGAGTTCCAAAAGAAGGTAGGATTTTAGCTGGAGTTTAAAATATACCAGCCTGGGGTAATGGATAAAGTACTGGACCTGGAGTTAGGAAGACCTGAATTCAAATTTGACCTTAAACACTTAATAGCTGTAGGCCCCTGGGCAAGTCACTTAATTCTGTTTACTTCAGTTTTTTCATCTGTAAAATGAGCTTCTGCCAGGTCTTCCTCTCTTTGCCTTCTTCTTCCTTACTAATTTCCCAGTGAGAATGTTTTCAACTAGTTTACTCCCATTTCCAGTTCTCCCAACTCCATTTTGTTCCTAGAATGCTCTCTTTGCCCTACTCATTCAAGTTCCCTTCCTTCTATCTCCTCTGAATTAATGAAAAGAGAAGGAAATGACAAACCATTCCAGTATCGTTATTTTTTAAAAGGGCTCATGCAGAACTGGACACAACTGAAAGGAATAAGCAAAAATAATAAAGAATTCCATGGAGGTCAATAGTCAGAGTGTAGGAGGGAGAGCATTTCAGGCCTGGGAGACAGCCAGAAAAAATGCTCAGAGCTAAGAGATGGAATGTCTTATTTCTGGAACAGCCAAGAAGCCAGTGACACTGATCTAAGAGGACATGTTGGAGAGTAAAATATAAAAATAATGGAAAGGTGGGAGGGGGCTATATTATGAAGGACTTTGAATGCCAAACAGAAGGTCCTGGAGGAAAAAGAAAGCCACTGGAGTTTGTTGAGTGTGTGTCTGTGTGTGATGGAGAGACAGGAAGAGAAGAAGAGACAGAGAGATGGAGGATGTCTTTCAACCCACTCAAGAAATCTGTTTGTTAAATCCACTAGTAATCCAGTGAAATCCCCGATAAATCCACTACCAAAATATAATGATATTCTAAGCTTCTTTTTGTGAGTAATTAATTAGGTTCACAAATAATCATGACATCATGGTCAATGGTCTCTTTAGGTAACTAAAGACCAATATTCTAGTTTCTTAAAGATAGTTGATTTCATCTTTGTCTGTGTGCCTGGCATTTTGCACATAGTAGGTGCTTCATAAATACTAATTAAATTGTGTTGATCCAGAGAAACCTGTTATTTTATCATAAAACTGACAGAATGATCACCTACAAATTAATTCTTATGCCGAGAGAATAAAACTTTTAAAATACTCTAATGCTTTAGCCAGGAATAATATTTTAGCAGTAGCATTCCTACATGGTTTTGTGGTCTGGATGTTATAATATGGTTTCACGGGATTTATCACACTGGGTAGAAGGAGCAATTGTTTCCTGACCCTAAATAAAAAAGGTGAGCTGTAAGCTGAACATGAAAGAAAAAAGAAAATTATGCCAGTGGTATCTAATGCCAGAAGACAGATTATATAATAAAATTAATAGGGTCCATTTCATGATCACCATTTTAATCAGTAAATGGAATTACTGCATAGGTAGGGGCTTCAAGGCACATTCAAGGTGAAAATAAGGAATAAACCAAACGTGTTCACTCCCATCTCTTGAACTTGAAATTGCCAGCTACATATTATTATGGCAAGGAAAAGTGCCAGCAGCTTAGCTGTGACATATTTGCCAAGAGAGGAGAGAAATGTTAATAATCTGAGCTAAAATATTATGGGGGATAGTCTAATGAAAGTGCTCCTGGACCTTTCTTCTGGGCATGACACCGAATTTATTCAGTAGTCAGATGCAATTTTCATTTAATCAAGAGCTATCTTGTATAACTTTCAAACTGACAGTACCTCCACAGATGAAAATAACCTAATGCATCAAGATGATAGAAATTTTTCTATTTCTTCCACACATTCCTTCACTGCCAACAAAATGCCAGGAGTTTTGCTTTCTTTGCATGTTTTAGATGGTTCAGAAAACTGCAGCAGCCCCAAATTTCATTAGGGCTGTGTAATAACACATCCTGTCCACTGAATAATGATTGCCAGATGTGCAGTCTGTATGTACCATCTGCAAACACCAAGCCACCTGCTCAAGGGTGTCATTTGCATGGGTCTATTGGAAGGAGAACACTATTAACCCTGAATTTGCCCCCACCCATTGCATTCAGACTGGAACAATTTTATTGGATAATGTGGGGGGAGGGAGGAAAGAGTTTTAGCTAGAGCTTTTTTCTATTATTTTCACCCCCATTTACACACACACACACACACACACACACACACACACTTTTCTATTTCTTCTAAGCTCCTCATATTTCATTTTTCTTCTTTCATTGGATCACAGATTTTTTTCATCTTTGAACAAGGATTAGTTATGTGGGAGGATTTTCACTTTCTAATTTCCAAAAGCAAAAGTCAGAAGTTTCTAGACTCAGACTGATCAAGATCATAGATACCCTGATATTACACAAATATTCAGAAATATGCTTTAAAACCCCTTTACTAGGTCTTCTTTCCTTTACCTTCCTCCTAATCCTTACCAATTCCCAAATGAAAATGCTTTCACTCCTATTTCCAGTTCTTCTCCCAACTCCATTCTGTTCCTGAAATGATCTCTTTGCTGAACTCAATCAAGTTCCCTCCCTTATATATATTCTGATCAATGAAAAATAAGTAGCAAATTCACCTTAGGTCCTCCTTGTGTAGAGAGATAATAAACAACCATGATTATCCCTCTACACCATTACATATGTATTTACCAATTTGGTTATAGAGGAGATGAAATGTTTTCATTCACTTCTATTTAATCATTCAGGACAATGTGATTGCATTAATTTTTGGAACTTCCCATGGGATTTCCTCCACCAAAGCAAACTTAACATCAAAAATCTGTCTATGACTTGGGCAAATTCTAAGGAGTTACCTGAGTAACAGGTAATATTACCTTGAGTCTAAGTGTCAGAGCACAATTTGATATGCTGACCACAATTCTAATACTCTATCCACTATTCCATCCTGTCTCACATTTGGAGTTTATCTTGTCATATGTTCTATTACCTGTGTCAATGATCTGGTATTTTGTCTACTCAGCCTCCCTACCTGAAAATCAGCACTTAATAAGGGTTTTAGGATTGACTGACCACATGGTTGGACATATATAATGCCCCTAGGAAAGGTTGCTTCTTGTTATTGCCTTATTCCAGGGAAGCATTAGCTTATCCTAATGCACACACACCCCCTAAGAAGCCAGGTAACATAAAAAAAATAATCTAAGAAAGCAGCTTTTGGAAATGTCATGTGGTTAATTAGGGGTTGCAAGTTTTGCTGGACAAAGATGATTTCTGGCTCCCCTTATGTGCCACCCAGTACGAGAATGAAGGACAACAACCAACCTACCAACCAACCAACCAAGAAAATCATAAATATTTTAACAGAGGAAAGAGAAACTTTACACTGTAGCTTTGCTCTAAGAAGGAAGGATTCTAGGTGTCCTGAGGTGAGAGATTTTGCTGACCACATGTTTAGAAGAGAAAAAAAAAACCAATATTAGTCTTCTTTTTCTCCACCAATGTTCAGAATCGTCTGCATCTCTGTTTTTTTTAGAGGAAAGAAGCAAGTCAATCTGCTAACTGGTTTCTAAACTAAGTATATTACCTCCTTTCAAAAACTTCATTAAAAAATCACTAGCCCACTTGCTTGTTCTTTATTTCCTGAAAACCTGAAAATCCTAGAAAATAACTCATACTTGGCAATTGTTACAAATTGTTGGTAGTGAGAAAAGTGAGAAAAGAAGACATGATTTGTTTTAACTGTTGCCTGTATATCTCTTTTTTTCCAGCTCAAGAATTCCAAGTAATTTATGAATCTTCCTGGTAATGTGCCCACCACAGACTTTGAGAATCTAAGGCATTGAAAGCAGAGAGAAACCTTTATATAACAGGAGTCCAGAACTGCCAGTTCCTAGAGGCTGTTGTTCTGAATGGATCATACTACCCAAAATTACAAGGATCATTGTTTTAGAACCAGAAGGGACTTCAGAGAGAATCTAGACCAACTGTCACCCTTTATGTATAATGTAATGAAGTTAGAACAGTTGAGTTTTGTGACAGAAGTGGAATGAAATACAAACTTGTAAAAGATTCCTAATTTCACATCCCCTCCCCTTGATTCTCTTGCCAATAGTTCAATTATATATAGTAAAATAGCATATATCATAAAGGCTACTATAGCCTAAGTTGTCAAGAAAAACCAATCTTCAAAAATCCAAATCAAACAAATCCATCAGTTATTATTTTCTTTATAAAAAAAATTTTACAAAAAGGACAGCTAATTGATGCATTGGATAAAATGATGGGTCAAAGGCAGAAAGACTTATCTTCCTAAACTCCAGTTTAGCCTCAGTCACTTAATAACTATATGATCCTCTATGGGTTTCCCAGTGAAAGAGTAGTCTTTGAAACTTCAACAGAAAGAGATATTGCATCTGAACAAATGATGAACATTGAGAAATCCGAAAAGCTTGGGAAGGCTTATATGAATTGATACAAAGCTAAAGATGCAGAACCAGGAGAACAGTTTATATGATAGAAACAAGAGTGTCAAGAAAAACCTCAATGAAAAACTTCAAATTACCATCATCATAACAGCCAACATTAATAGAGTGCTTTAAAGTTTGCAAGTGCTTTATAAATGTTGTCTCATTTGATTCCCATCACACCCCTGGGAGGTAGGTGCTATCATTATCCCTATTTTACTGATGAAGAATTCGGAGCACACAAGTTGTTAAGACATTTTCAGTCATGTCCAACTACCTGTGATTCCATTTGGAGTTTTCTTGGCAGAGATGCTAGAATACTTCATTTTATAGATGACAGGATTAAGTAATTTGAATAGAGTCACACAGCTAGTAGCTAAGTAGCACACAGTCTAAAGCCAGATTTTAATTTAGGAAAAAGTCTTTCTGACTCCAAGGCCAGCCTTCTGTCCACTGTGCCATCCAGCTGCCCAGGGTTATAAAGCCAGGAAATGTCAGGTTTGAACTCACGTCTTCTGATTCCAATTCAAGAAAATGGCCACTACTTTTATTAATCAGACATCAGGAGAGGGTTAATGAAGTACACTTCCCACCTCCAAGCAGAGGAGGCAGTGAAGTGAAGGATACTATTTTCAGACACAGCCAATGTATCAGTTTGTTTTGGTTGAATATGTTTACTTGCTATAAAGGAAATGTTGTGGTCCCCAAACGTGGAAAGACAGTGATTTTTTAAATGAATAACTAAAAGGTAAAAATAATAATATTTTTTAAAATCTTCACTCAAGAGGAGGAATGACAACTTCTCAATACTGACTGAATACTGTGGCTTGAGACCTCCCTCCCATCACCCTTGCCCCTACAGCTAGAAGCAGCATTCCTTAAGGAGAACTGCCTGGTGACTCAGAATAGATTATTAAAAGTTCCTAAGAACACATTTATATGACCTTGGGGAAAAAATAGACATAAGCAAAATATCCCAGACTCTCAAAGTTTGATGAGACCTCAAGACTAATAAAATCCAACCTGTATCTACACAGAAATTCCCTCTGCAATGACTCCTGATGGGTCGTTCTATATAGCTTTTTTTAGATATCTAACAAAGAAAAATTCAATATCTGTCCCAATACCTTTGGGAAAATTTCTCTGTATAGAGTGCCTCAACATATTCCCCTAGAGCATCTATGCATTATCACTTTTGCCTTCTGGGGTCAAGCAGGATTACCCATGGATGCCCCCACTAAATCAAGAACTTTTTTTAATTGTATTATGGAGTTTAAAGGATCCCTGGTCTCTTCTATGAAGACTTGAGTAGCTTCCAACTATGGGTTGTCTTTTAACTGAGAGGAAGAAGCAACGGCAACTCACCAAGTTCCACAACTTACTGTTCAGTTTAGATGGACTAAGTAAGTGGGTGTAACTGAAATTCTCAGTCAGGGACTAAGAATGCAATCATTAACTACTCACTATATGCAAGCACTATGCTAAGTACTATAAAGACAAATAGAAAAAAAGACACAACCCTCTTCAAAAGAAATTCACATTCTAATTTGAAAATACATACACACTCACAAAAGATCAGCTTCAGAATAGAAGGGGAAAGCTTGGAAATCCTAGGAGAAGAGCAACTGGGCAATGCCCAAGGGTTCCTATCAGTAGCTCACATGACAGTGCCAGGGGTCTAAAGCTTTCAAAGATGAGGAAGAAGAAAAGATTTGCCTGGAGGATTTAGGAGGTTAATAGCAGGACAAAGAATGAAGCCTGATAGTCTCCATCTCAGCATAAGGAATGGAATCAGTGGCACCTGTCTTCCAATTGCTACAAGCAGTCAAACAGCTTGGATAAGTTCTGGGAGACCCAGATCAGAGAAGAGGGAAGGCATGAAATGGCTTAAGTTGCTGCAACTTCCTCAGTAAGAGAGATAATCCGTGGATGGAAGCACCAAGAGTCCAATAAGTCAGAAATGCCTAAAACAGCAATATTCAAAACTGTAAGACATACTGGAAAGAAATGACCCTCAAATGGGTGAGTGTACAAGGACTGATTTCACTTATATTTTGCACCAGAGTGTATTCCACAAATGCACGCTAATAAGTGAAATGACTGTGTGGAAAGGCTTAAGATGCAATCATTGAAATGCAGTCCTAACCAGGTAGGTGACCTTACCCATGACATTTTAAAGCTCCTGCCCATATCGATGTCATCTTCCAAAGCCAGCAGCAGCTCCGTTGTATGCTGGAGTTGTTTTTGCCAACTTCCAGCTTGGGCAATTCATTTTTTAACGTATTTTTTTTACAATGGAATCTCTTGTCGAGAAATGTGAAAGAACATGAGGAACAAAATGAGGGACGGATGTATCCAATTAGTTATCTTTTGGGATCTCTGAGCATCACAGTACATTTCTGAAATGTTTCTGTTTCAGCAAAACCCGAATCAAGTTTGGCTGTGGGCATCTTTTCCTGTCATTTTTTAAAGCCACATGTGCATTCTGAGTAAAATTTAATCCGTATGTTTCTGATTCCTTTACACTTAACTCATCCACATGGTGTTAGGAAAGAGCTACTTGTGATGTCCAAGAACCCTTCTTAGACTTTTATGAGTTTTTTTAAAAGATTTTTTTTCTTAGAAATAGGAAGTGCCATTTGGCCAAGTGTAAACAAACTTGTTGGATGAAGACAGTTAATTCAATTTGAGACATTGAACCCACCAACTTTGGACTGGAATTTCAGTCTAGAAAAATCTTTTTTCTCCCTGTCTAAGAAGGGAGAGGAAAAAACATATGGGATGGTCAGAATGAGCAGAAAAGGAAGGGCAGGGGGAGAACAGTAGCTAATAATCTGATAAGTGGTATAGAAGGGCCACAGAAGAGCTTTTGGCTCACTTCTATCCTTATTGGCTCTGTCATATGCATGAAAATCAAAAGCTTTGCATCAGTCAGTTTCCTCAAATGACATGACTTAATGATGCTCAGGGAATAATCCTCTGAGTAAGAAGAGAGTGCTTCATGCTTTGCTTCTGATCATTTTTATGCTGGAGCAAGTCAGAGTTATGTCTTTGCTGTAAAAACTGATCCTTATATTCCTATTCTTTGGACCCAATTAACCCTCACATTCAGACTTTGCTTTATTTACTTCAGACCAGCCTGGGACCAATCTAGGTAGAGTTTTATGCAGAAGAGTTAGAAGAATCCATAGATTCAAAACTCCAGCACTTAGTATCATATACTTTTGTCTCTGATCTTGCTCTCAATTTGTTATCTATTTTTTATTTATTTTCTCTTGCCTTTTATACTGTAGTTACAAGCCCTGAACTTGCATCCCAACTCCAGGAATACAGTCCATTCCTTATAACCTGTAGGACTGGGGTCCCGACATACCAGCCTTCCCCTTGGTAACCTGCCCTGTTCCCCATATCCTCCAGGACTGGAGCTGTGCCGTGAACCACAGTCTCATTCTCTGATGCCAGACCTTCCTGAAGCTGACCACCCACCTGTCTGGAAGTCTGCCTCTGGCCTGTCACCAGACAACTTTGACATCGGGACACATTCCTGCTGCTGACCACCGGACCTCCCTGATGCTGACCACCTGTTTGCCCGGATCTCTAACTGTTGCCACGCTCGCCTGACGCTCCAACCATGTCCAGAGATCCTCCTTGCACCCATCCCAGCAGGTCCATGTACCCTCCCAGGCCCAGCTGCAGCCAGGTGGTCTGTATGTAAGCCCACAGAGCATTATCCCAACTACTCCACGCTTTTGACTTTGGCCTTGTGCTAGTTTGTGGAAAAGAGACCAGTTAATCCTCAGACTAAACTAGGAAAAAAAATTTCTCCTATGTGAGAAAGGAATGTGAGACACCAGCACAGAGTCATAATTCGTGAAAGCCAGTGCATCAGAGAGTTAGGAAAGACGCCTGCTTTCTTTCCTTTTCTTTAACCAAAATTCTGATGGGCTCTTCTTTTACTCTACTGTTATTTCTAGGAGAAGAGGCAATCCTGCTCCTTTTATTTCTCTGCATGCCATCCCCATTACATACATCTGAGAACATTATCTGGTAACTTCTTAGATGTACCTCTAACACAAAAGGAATCAAAGGGGCAATAGAGTGTCAAAGAAGGCCTCTGCAGATGGTCAAATTCTGAGACAAATTTACATTCCACAGAGGTCAATACTGGGCTTCTTTTTGCAGCTGGACACAACGAAAATATTCTTTCCCCTTCCCCTCTCCTACCCTCCCTCATGGAGGTTTCACTGACTGAGGTCACAGCTGTCCCAAAGGCCCTCTGATGAGACCTGCAGGAGGGCAAGGAAAGGGCAGGAAAGGGGGTTCAAAGGCTGACTTTTCTGATGATCATTTCCATAGCTTTGCTTGGAAATTGCTAAATTAGATCCACTAGCCAATAATAATAATAATAATAGCTAGCTTTTAAAGTTGGAAAATTGCTTTATATGTGTTATCTCATTTGAATCTCACCATAACTTTAAGAGGTAGGTACTATTATTATCCTTTTTTTTTTTTTTTTTTTTTTTTTTTTTTTACAAAGAAAATGAATTTGAGAGAAAAAAAGGGACTTAAGGATTCAAATTCAGGTCTTCTTAAATCCAAGTCTAGCAATGGCCTACTGCACCACGAGAGATCTGGGCCTCTGTAAGGGACCTTCCCAAACACACTGGTAATGAATTTTTTAAAATGCACTTTCTATGTGGCTGGAGCATTTTGGTCTCTGCATAGTAGCGGGGCTCAGAGAACAATGTAATCACTCCTGCATCACTCCATCCTGTTTAATGAGTTGGGGAAGTCTTATCTCCTTACTGTGATTCACACCAAGAGACTGAATACATTTCATTCAGTGTCAGGCTTACTTTGCGGCCTGAATCATCGCTGTCATCATGTCCTTTGGCAAGGTGTTTTATCTCTCTTTTCCTCCTGTGCTCCCCAAAGGGAACTGTTCCCTAGAGACTAATTTGGCAGACAATTTCCGTGTGCCATTCTTCCCGTCCATTGTCACCAGGCCTTGCCTCAGAATTGCTCTTGCAGTAGAGGGGGAGGATTGGCCCTGATCCATCCAGACTCTGTCAGCAGGTCACCCAACTGACCAAACAACCATCATTTGCCAGTTGGCTATCCAGGATAGGGAGCACAGCCTGTGACAGAGGAACAATGTGAAGCTAATTGTGTCATAGAGACATTCAACCTATGAATGGCGTTGGCCAGCTGTTAGACCGGGTCAGGGGGGCATAGATAATGGAGTGGGAGCTAGTGAATCCTGACAGAGTTCTTAGGAGCAACTTGTATGATCTGAACTTTTCTTTCCTTGCCAGCAAAATGTGGACTCGATTTTCATAAAAATTAGAAACAAGTGCCAAAATAGCAAGCTGGAGAATGAACCTTAGTGTTATATTAATGTTATATTTGACTCATCTTTCTGTATCTATACCTTAACTTCTGTGTATCTCTTTATCTCAGATTCTTTCTCTTATCTCCCTATCTCTCTTTTTCTTTCTGTCTTATCTCTCTGAGTCTGTCTCTCTTTTTCTCTTTCTCTCTTCTCTCTTCTCTCTTCTCTCTTCTCTCTTCTCTCTTCTCTCTTCTCTCTCTCTCTCTCTCTCTCTCTCTCTCTCTCTCTCTCTCTCTCTCTCTCTCTCTCTCTCTCTCCCTCTCCCTCTCCCTCTCCCTCTCCCTCTCCCTCTCCCTCTCTCTCTCTCTCTCTCTCCTCTCTCTCTCTCTCTCTCTCTCTCTCTCTCTCTCTCTCTCTCTCTCTCTCTCTCTCTCTCTCTCTCTCTCTTCTTTTTCCTCTCTGCCTTTCTGTCTCGGTCTTCCTATCTCTCTGAATCTCTGTCTTTGTCTCTGTCTCCCTCTCTATTTCTCTTTTTTCTGTATCTGATTCTCTATCTTTCTAAATCTGTTTCTCTTTTTCTCTCTTCCCCCTTCTGCCTTTCTCTATTTCTCTTTCTGTAGTTCTCTCACTGTTTCTTTCTCTCTCTCTCTCCTCTATCTCTTTCTCCTCTCTTCTCTTCTCTTTCCCTCCTCTTCCCTCCCCTTCTCTTCTCCTTTCACTTTTTTCCTTTCTTCCCCATTTAGATCTCTCCTCCTTTAGCTTCTCATTACTTCTGGTGTTTGTAATTATAACATACTAGTAATCAAACCCTTTGTTTACAGTCTCTCCTTTCTCTATTCTGTCTACCACCCACAGTTGTCAAATTGTTGTTTCTCCAACACAGAACTGACCATGTCATTCCTCTTGTTAACATTTTTCAATGGCTCCCTATTGTCTCTATGGTAAAGTACAAATTTTCAACCTAACAAATTAAAAGTCCTCCATAATTTGAATTCCTACCTAGTCTTAATCCATATTACTCTCCTTCTCAAAAGCTATGTTTCAGACAAAAGAGCCTCAACTATAGTTGTCCTCAATCTATCATATTCTGTTTTTCACCTCTATGACTTTGCACAAATGTTTCCTCATTAGAAGGCACTCCCTTCTTAGGTAGAGAGAGACTTTGCAGGTTCCCTGGATTACTTTGAAGCATAGAAACGGTACCATCTCTTATGTGACTATCTCAGATTGTTTGTGCATTTCCCCAGTGGAAATTATTTTTTATTCCTCTGTATTTACTCATTAGTGTATATATTGTAAGTTCTTGGTAGAACATAAGCTCCTTGAGGACAGGGCCCATTTGATTCTGTCCTTTTCCTAGCATCTTGTACACAGTTATTATTGCTGCTGTTCATTCCTTTCAATCACTTTATCTCTCTTCATGATCCCATTTGGGTTTCCTTGGCGGAGATACTGGAGTGCTTTACCATTTCCATCTCCAGCTCATTTGACAGATAAAGAACTAAAGCAAACAGGGCTACATAACTAGTAAGTGTCTGAGATCAGCTTTGATTCTAAGCCCAGCACTTTATCCACTGAGTCACCTTGCTGCCCTTGCATATAGTAGGCATTTAATAAATGTTTGTTGAATTGAATTGTCTTGGTGATAAAAAAAAAAAAAAATCTATTCCAGGTACAAGAGAATCAACATCACTGAAAATGATTAGTCAACATTTTATAACCCAGTCATGGTAATGACTTGCTGGTTTTTAATTCCAATGGCAAGTTGGCTCCTTCCTATCTTTCTAATGTGACTCCCTTTTACATAGTCCATGGACCAGCCATATTACCCTACTTGCTCTTATTTAAAGAGCTCCTATCCTTTTTATCTTTGTACTCATTATCTATCCCTCATTCCTCCTCACTTCTACTTTTGTGAAACTTTGGCTTACTGCAAGACTCAGTTCCACGCCACCTTTTGCAACTTGCCCCCCAATTGCTTTCTGCTCTAAGGTTGCCTTCCATCAGCTATCTTAAATGTACCAACACAGACAAGCAGACTCCTCCAATAGAGTGTAAGTTCCTTCTGCACACTGTAAGTGCTTAATAAATGCTATTTGATTGATTGATTCTTAGTAACACTTGGTATTTTGCAATGTAACCCAATCAGAGTTAACTTATACAACAAATACAACAAATATCAGACAATAATCAACAATTAACTCTGCTTCAGGGTTATTTTCCCTATGTATAAGTCACTAGCAATGTGTTTCAATGGAAACAAAAAAGAACTCTTCTAACAGAAGAATGGGAAAAAAATGGAGTTTGCTTCCAGTCATTTGATTTGATACAACACATATTTTAGATATAAAAACAAATTATAAAATCAGAGAGAAAGACTCTCCGAGTCAAGACACCTTAGAATCCTTTTTAGAATTATGAATACCCAAATAGGAGTAGGATTTATGTCCCTGACAAGTGGTCATTTAGCTTTCCCTTACCATTAGTGATGAAAACTCTCTACTGCCCGTAGCAGCCCTTCGGAAAAAATGTTTATTTTTAAGAGGTATTTCTTTTTCCTTATATTAAATCAAAAGCTGCTTCAGTAAAACTTTTACTCTAGTTCTGCCATCTGGGGCTAAGGAGAGGAAGTCCAATTCTTCTTTCAAAATACCACGACCAAGTTCCACTTTCCAAGTCTTTTCTTCTCTAGACTAAACATTCCCAATTCCTTCAACCAATCCTCATTCTCACATAACATGATTTCTAGTCCTCTCCCTCTCAATTTTTTTTTCAAATAAACCATGCCACAAATCAGCAGATAAGGAAGGGAATTAAATTCTATATACCTGGATGGCTAACTATATACACTCTAATCACAATGTATGAATGAATCTGTGGGTAATGATAGTTCAAAAATCCTTTGAGCTATACAATTGAATCCTGAATTTCTCAAAAGATTCAGAATCTTTATTGTATTCTTGAATGTCTGAGTCTTCCATCCAGGTACATGAGACCTGTTCTGGGTCACCCCTAGATTGGGCCAGCCAAATCAATCTAAAAAAATGTATTAAGCATCTTCTTTGTGTCAGATTTTTTGTTAGGTGTTGGGAATACCCAGATATATTCAACTTGCACCTCCAAAGATTGGAATAATTCTTACTAAGGAAGGGCTTAGGTTTAAGCTGAAATGTAGAAGCTTGATTTTATGTGTGGGCCATAAAATATTTTTTTAAAAAGTTTATTCAGCCACACACACACAAAAAGATCAATAATGAATGAATAAGTAAAAATTCTGTGAAAGATAGTGTGCTAAGCATTGAGAATAAGAATTAAAGCAGAGATATCCCTTCTCTCATAGTGTTCACATTCTAATAAAGGGAGATAACAGCAGAAATATAGAATTTAGCTACAAATCAGATGGAAAGCCTTCCTCCATAGTCCATAAGGTTTAGTTGCAAAGCAGATTACCATCACACTGTTAAAACAATATTTCTAACTGAGCTATGACAACACCAAGATCTTTGGTAGTAAGAATCTCCTTTTCTGGGCCTTCAGTAACAACAAAGGCAGTTGCCAGTTCACATCTTCATAGGGTTGCTCCCCAAGACAATGGCCATAAGAGCTGACCTGGAAACAAGGGCCAGCCCTAGAGAGTTGTCCGAGTCCTAGAGAGCTTACTATTGCCTGAGATATTCAGTGACTTCCAGGCTCAACGTGAGTAAAAAATGACATGGTAGCCAAGAAAGTAAATCCTGTGAGTTAGCTTAGTACCCAGAAAAAGATATTAAAATAGTTCTGCTCTACTCTGACCCAAAAAGACCACATCTGGAGGACTATATTCATTTCTGGTCCACATTTCTGGAAAGATAAATGAGAACAAATCCATAAAAGAGTGACTAAGATAATAAGGGGACCAGAGGAAATGCCAGGAAAGGATTAGTTGAAGAAAGCATCAATGTTTAGGCTGAGGGAGGGACAGACTCAGGGAAGATATAATAGCAGTTTCCAAGAATTTAAAGGACTGTTTTGTAGGAGGGAAAGGGATTAGACTTGTTCTATTTGCCCCTTAAGTATAGAGCAAGGAAGAGTAAGTAGAAATTTCAGAGAGGCAAGTTTATTTTTGATATAATGAAAAACTTTATGATAATTTTAGATATTCAGAAGTGAAGTTGGCTGCCTCAGGAACTAGTGAGTTTCCCATAGTAAACTTTTTAAAGCAAAGATGACTATTGGAGATTCAGTAAAAAGCTTTCAGATATGGGTTTGATCAGATAGCCTCTGAGGTCCTATTTAACTCAAAGATCCTCTGATTTAGTGACTTACTCTATGGCACAACTGCCATTGCATTTGACAGAGTTACCAAACTAACAACCCACTAAGGACATAATGTATTTTCAAAGGTTACAGGACAAGGAACACATTCAGGTATTTGGTCCAGGAATGTGACTCTGCAAACCCACAAGGTGATGGAAAGGTCTATGCACAATATAGCCCCTGGCTCCTGTCACTTCTCTCCAGCTTTGCACATATATTTTGTGAGACAAGGGAGAGAAAATAGTCTATGTTTGGAAATGTTGACACCAAATTAAAAAATGAACAAACATGATTTCATCTAGGTAAACTTCCAGTTTCTAGATGTCCATGAAGAGGATAAAACTGAAGAGTCAGAAGCAGTAGAAATGATTGATAAAGACAGAAAAATAAGATTGATGAGCCTCCATGATTGTTTACAGTGTTGTTTTTTTTCTCTCCCTTCTCCTTTCCTTTAATTTTCTTCTCTGAAAATGATTGCTTTCTATATCTGTTAAATGCTAAATGATCATGATAACTTTATTATCATGTTGATGGTTTCTCCGGTTCTCAAAATTTTTCTTGCTTCTCAAACTGGAAAAATAAATAGGTTAAAATAATTGAGATTCCCCCACAGTTCAAAAACATGTAGCTCCATTTAACAAAAATAAATGGGAAAATACAGTTAATTCAATAAGTAAATTTCTAGTTCCTTTAATATGTACTTCAATTCATCAGTGATTTCATCAATATGAACACTCCCTTCAATAGTACAGGCTGCAACCTATCCAACCTTTACTTTGTGCAACATTCATATCCTCTAGTAAATATCCCACAGGAAGAGCCATCCTGTGTGAAAGGAGTCTTCCTCTTTGCCTTTTAATGTTTTGAGAGCAACAGCACAGTCCATTTTGACTTCTAAATGACTGACTTACCTGAATTTTCAGTCCTACATTTTTGGTGATATCTTTTCATCTGTTTTTTAACTCTATTCAGTGTAATGTACCCAAATCTGTTTACCCATAATATAAATTTCTTTAGTGCCTTTTGGTTGATTCATTCTTTTAATTCTTTGAAGGTTATAATATATATGCTTCACAATCAAAACCATATTCAAGCTTAAAAGATTTTTTTGTTGGTTCTGTAATAATTACCCATGATTCATAGTCAGAAAAATATAGTATTTTTTAAAATAATTTTTGGATCAGGTTTAGAAAGTGAATTTGTTGTAAAATTTTCCAAATGCAGTGCAGCCTATTCTGTTTCTCCAGTTCAATTCTTGGCCAAGCTCATCTTCTAACTACTGTGTCTATCCAAGGTATATGTACTATATATTTTGAACAAATCTATGGGCTGTTGATCTTACTGACCATCCTGACTATCTAGACAATTAACATTCTTTGTCCTCTATTTGATTTTTCCTTTGTGAATTGTTCAGTAGAGCACTTTTGAGAGATTGTAAAACTCACTCCATAGGAGTCCAGGTTTTGATGTACTCAGTTTAATGTAATCTATAAACAAGAGCATCTGGAGAATTTCATCATTATATTATATGATGAATATAATGGAATGTTCTTTCCATTTGGGCCCACCATTGGTCATTATATAAACCATGGCAAATGCTTTTATTACACGTACATCTGTCTATTTTATGTATCAATTGATATTAATAGTAAGAAATAAAAGAAATTTCTTTTTTCTGCTGAATTTATCAAGATATCTTGTAATATTTTAATACATGCTTAGGAAGACCCACTGTTCGACCTAAACTTCAAGGTTCCATTTTGTCGTACCAAAGCAATTTTTAAATATCCATAAGACAATAATAAAGGGATTCACATATAAACTTTTCAAGCAAATGTGTTGCAATCAAAATATGATCTGCTAAAAAAATATTATTTTTTAAAACATTGACTATTTCTTCTCATGTTCATCAAGGAGGTGCTCAATGTGTGTGTGTATATATATATATATTATCCTTAAGGATGTTGAGGAAATTAAAAAGTAGAAATATGAATTGGTATAGACTGATGCATGAAATAGTTTGTTATGAAAATATTGATAGATTTTTTTCATTTTTTTCTTCAATATTTTTATCCTCCTTACATTTTTCTATTTTATATTTGTTCTTAGGGTAACCTAATTTAATTGAGTTTGATGACAATTTTTCACCATTCTCTGCTTCTCAATATTTTAGAAGGGGATGCTATTCATAATTTCCTACTAATATTCTCTACATATTTTTATAAATAGTTTTATAATATAAACTTATTTTTAACTTAGTTGATATATAGTACTATAAGTCAATGGGATCAAAGATTTACTTACTGAGATAATTGCCAAGCTCCTCTGGCCTCTTTCTTAGGACAAGGGCTTTCTGTCAGCTTAACTTCTACAAGAAAATTGTGATAGTCTTTATTGAAATCTATACCTTTATTCATTTCCCATATTTGCATTTGATGGCTTGTTTTAAAAAGGTCATCTGTTATTTCCTTAAATTATATTCAATTTTGTTCTTATTTTATTCATTCCATTAATTTGCTCCTGATTTTAACATTTGTTAAACAAATTAATGATTTGACTGGATTCAAACAAATGATTTGGAAGAGATTTCCACATCTCAACCATTCATTTCCTATCTGTTAAGATATACTCAGTTACATCTTTCAAAATGCTAATCATTGCTTCTCATATCAGGGATCTCCTACCTCTCTTCTTGAAGAAATTATTCATGAAATAGAGACACATAGCTTTTGCATTGCCCACAAGCCTTTGTCCTTTTTCACTTTTAAATTCTGAGTCATGCTTTCCAGTATCTAAAGATTGTAAAAATAAATTATGCTTTTAAATGTAATATAACAACTGTGATAATTTTATGAGAAATAAAAATATACATAATACATTTGTATTTTTAATCTCACAAAATGACTTTGGAGCTGAAAAAGATACTTAAAAAATAAGTATGATTCCATTTCCCCCAAAAAACCAAATATTTACCATTCAAGAACAGTAGTAAAATAAATTTTTATTCCCCATGGCATCAAATTTTCCAGAAATTTAATATCTCTCATCAACAGTTGAATGCTAGAAAATGTGCAGTCTGAGTTCTATCTTGGACCCTATAAGAAATTCACCTGGGGATTTCAAAATGACCTCTTTGCCTCTGTTTAACTTTCTATTGACAGGAATTAATGTCACTTAACAAACATTTAGATCACAAAAATGCCTTGGAGATTAAATGAAGAGAACAAAGACCTGAAAACAATATTGTAAACTAAAACTTTTGGAACATTGGGGGAAGGAAGTAATAGTACATATTTAAGCAAAATCTCACTCAAATGCCACAACTTCCAGGTCAGCAGGTCCAAAAAAGGAGGAAAAAGAAAAGAGGCATCAATTATCATAACCTAAAAATAGATAAGCAATAAATAAGTTATTTTTCCCTCCATTTTCTAAACCAGTTCTTTTATTAGTGAACTATTTTTTCAATACACCCAAGAGTAGACCTATAACTAGAATGAAACAATTGAACTTTACCCCTGTTCACTAAAATTTAGATAGCACTAATAACACGGATAATTTAGCATCTTAGAAATAATTGAGTTTTAGAGGAGTTACCAAGTACAATTAACTAAAACAGCATCAATACCCCTTGACCTAAGGGGTCAAGATGAATCTTTTTCCAACTCTACTAACCTGTCACCCCTCCACAGCCTTCCAGCAATGGTCTTAAGGAGTCTCAACAGCTTTCCACGTCCCTGCCCAGATGAATTTTTTTTTATTTGATTTAATGGCATGTCTCATGATGTTTGCCCTACTTAATAGCTTTGCCCAATAATGCTACTTAGCACCACTATAAACTATAAGTCTATCTCTAGATAAAGATTCAGTAAATCAATTAAAAAATTATTAAGCACTCACTAAGTGCCAGCAACCAAGGAAATACAAACAAAAGTTAAATCATCCCTGTTCTCAGAGAGCAGTTAGTGAAGAAAACATAATACACACATATACATACACATACTCATGCACATATACACACACACTTTGTTTTAGTGCATGTTGCTTTATTGCACTTTGCAGAGACTGCAAGGTTTTGTTTTTTTTCACAAATTGAAGGTATGTGACAATCCTCTGTTGAACAAATCTATTGGTGCCATTTTTTCAATAGCATGTGCTCACATCATATCTTTATATAACATTATGGTAATTCTCACAATATTTCATACTTTTTCATCATTATTATAACTATTATGATGATATGTGATCAATGACCTTTAACATTACTATCATAATTGTTTTGGCGTGCCATGAATGATGACTATATAAAATGGCAAACTTAATCAATAAATATTATGTGTGTTCTGGCTGCTCCGCCAACCAGCTGTTCTTTTTTCTTGGACCTCTCCATTCCTTAAGTCAAGACAATATTGAAATTATGTCAACTAACACTGTGACTTCTAAGTGTTCAAGTGAAAAGAAAAATCAATTGATGGGCTAAATGTCATTATTGTTTTATTTTAAGAAATTGCCACAGTCATTCCAAACTTCAGCAACACCACCCTGATCAGTCAGCAGCTAACAACATTAAGGCAAATTCTTCCACCAGCAAAAAGATTACTATTACTCACTGAAGACTCAGATAATGGTTAGCACTTTTTAGCAATAAAGTATTTTAAATAATCTATGTATAGATTATTTTAGATATAAAACCATTATACAATAGGCTATAATATAATGTAATCATAACTTTTATATGCTTGGGAAACCAAAAAATTCAAGTGACTTGCTTTATTGTGATATTAATTTTATTGCAGTGGTCTAGAACCAAATGCAAAATATTTCCAAGGTATTCCTGTATCTATATATATTCATGTATATATATGTATGTGTGTGCATATATGTGTATGTACATATTTGTATAGGTGTATATGTATACAAAAATACATGTATTTTTAATTTATGTTTGTATATTTTATATATGATGTAATATATATTGCATTTGTGTGTTTTATACTTATATATAAAGTGTGTACATATATACAGAGAGATGTGTGCACATAGAGTTAATACATTATGAAACACAATGTCATTATATATAACATATTAGGGAAGGTGAGCACTGACAGAGATATCCTGACCAGCACTCAAGCTGCATCTTGAAGAGAAAAATTTTAGAAGCAAAAAGCAAAGAAGGTAGACATTTCAGACATGGTGGATGATTAAGAGAAGAGCAGAAAGAGGGAAGGCTTGTCTTTGGCAAGGAGTAGACAAAAGCCCAGGTTACCTGGAGCATAGTGTATGGGGGAAAGATCAATGTATAATGAAGCTGGAAAGTAGTTGAAGTCAGTTTATAAAGAGCAAAAGAGTTAGAATTTAAGAAAACAGGGACCCAATTAACTGGACAATTACAAGAGGAAACATCAATCTATCAATAACTATACAACTAGATATTATTAGTGCTTTAAGAGTTAAAAATGTACACAGAGTAGTAGTAAAGAAAGTGTTCTGGGGGAAGAACATACAAAGGAAATCTATTCAAATAATTTATATTGAAATAATTTATCTAGATAGAAGTCTTTGAACTTTCCCAGAAGTTTTGTCACTACCTGAAATGATGAAAAATATGTAGTCCATAAACAGAAATATCAGGAAACTGTGGTGTGGGGCAATGGAAAAGAAAAACTTCCTAATTTAATTATTAAAAATACTTACTGGCTGACTTTACTTGGTGTTGATTTTAATATGGCATTGCTATAACATATGAAACAACACATGATATGCTGGGGGGTTTTAAATCAGAGAAATTTATGGTTGATTCTATAGGCAATGAGGAATCAAAGATTATTGCACAGGAAGTGATGTACAGATATGTGCTTAAGGAAAGACATTCTGATACTGAGCTGAGACTAAATTAAAAAGCTACTGTGACCGACCATACAATCCAGAGAACAGGACGACCTACACTGAAATAGTAGCTATATGAGTAGAGAAAAATATCAGACTGAAAGATGCTGTAGAGTTGGCAAATAAATGCGACATTGAGGCTAGTCTTTGATTAGATAAAAGTAGCTACTCCACCCAGCCTAATTCCTATTTTAGTAGCCCATATCTTCCCACAATATTCAATCTGCATAAATTACAGCTGTTCCTAGAAAACCATATTCCAAAATTCTGCTCCTGACTCATTCAATAATTTGCTAGGTTAATTTTTTTTTAACTTTTTATTCTCTTTGAACTTAAATACAAAAAGACACACACACACACACACACACACAGCATTTTCATGTACACAGAACAATATAAAAAGACTATTCAATATAAAACAATGAATTTCCATTTCATACTTTACTTTAAAAAAAAAAGATATGTAATAAATATTGCTCATCATTTTCAAAGCTACCCGGTTTTCTGTGCTTCCTTCTAAATTTTCTTTTGTTCTGTCTGCTGTACACTTTGTATTTTCTTCTCCTAGATTAAATTTTTGCAAATAATTTATTCTGTGTGTGTTATTAAGATATAATAAAGCGTTTTCTTGCTGTAGACAAAATTTTTAGTATATGTGAGTCAGTTTGATGTAGTGGATAGAGAGCTTGCATCAGAACCACTGACTGAAATTAATCTATTAGTGCTCTAGGTAACTCTCTAAAACTAAATTGCATGGAAAGTGTCCCTCTGCATTGGTAAAGAGTATTTCCTTATCTAAGGGTTCTTAATACCAGTAAATTCAAAGGTCTTCTCAGTCAACCAAAAAGTACTCATTAAGTGCTTGATGTGTGCCAAGCACTATATAAGAGAAGGTGAAATAATTGCACCTTGAAAACAATAATTTCACCTGAATTATACATAAACGGAGGGGAAAAGGGAAGAAAAGTAAAAGGAAGAAAAGCAAGAAGAGGAAAAAAAAGAAAATTGGCTGGGGAATATTGAGGTGAGTGATCTGGAGAGTTTCTTCCATTCTTAATATTCTAATACTCGGCTTTAAAATGCTTTAAAAAAAATTAGATGAAATCTTTAAAATTCTTAGTTTTTTGCACAAAAGTACTGATAGATATTACACAAGGTGTTTTCAACATAAAACCCTTTTGTGGATCTAAATATTATTGTTATTGACACATTATTAATACATTCTATTCAATTGAGATACCATGTGGTAATAAAGTACTGAATTCTGAATCATGAAGAGCTGGGTTCAAATCCCATCTCTAATTATTACCTATATGACTATAGGCTACTCATGTGACTTCTGAGAGCCTCTACCACCTCCCTAGAACATCTTTTTTTTAATTAAAACTTTTTATTTTCAACATATGCAAGGATAATTTTCAACATTCATTCTTGCAAAAGCTTGTGTTCCAAATTTTTCCCTCTCTCCTCCCCATCCCCTCTCCTAGATGGCAAGCAACTCACTGTATGTTAAACATGTGTAATTCTTCCATACATAATTCTACAATTCTGTTGCTGCACAAGAAAAATCAGATCAAAAAGGAAAAAAAAATGAGAAAGAAAACAAAATTCAAGCAAACAACAAAAAAAGTGAGAATACTATGCTGCAATTCACACTCAGTCCTCATAGTCCTCTCTCTGGATACATATGGCTCTCTCCAACGCAAGACCATTGGAACTGGCTTGAATCAAGTTGTTGTTAAGAAGAGCCATAGGATTTACCTATTAAAAGATGGATGAGTCAAAATTGAATAAGTGGGAAGAATTTACTTAACAAAAAGCTTCCCACACTTATAAAATTACAGATCATTTTTGTATACTTGAACATATGATTATTATGCTATAATGTCAAAACACAAATGCTATTATTAATATTAA
This sequence comes from Sminthopsis crassicaudata, assembly GCF_048593235.1. Lineage (NCBI taxonomy): Eukaryota > Metazoa > Chordata > Mammalia > Dasyuromorphia > Dasyuridae > Sminthopsis > Sminthopsis crassicaudata. The sequence goes on from NC_133618.1 coordinate 560,375,074, forward strand.
TAATTAAATAATGACATAGCTAATAAATTTCCAGAACTGGAAGCATTGAGACTTGAAAAGATGATGTGTAACTGAACAGAACATAGAGGAACAAACTTCCCCAAAAGAAATTTAGTCTTGGAAATTAAAAGGCCTCTCTAAACTAATATATCTACCTGTATCAGCTTAACCAAGATTATGTAGATAAAAGCTATTTCTACTGTACAGTTAAGACAAGACAAGTTGTTTCCTGTGCTTGGAGAGGTGATTGTGGTGACTCAGGTTAGATTCCACTGAAATTTCAAGTCCATAATAAAGGAAAACCTGATTAAATGATAGGTGTAGGCAAGTAGCCAAACAATTAAATATAATTGTAGGGTGCTGTACCTTGGCTGTTAAAACACATATAATAATGTTGGTAAGATTATATAACCTTCAACATGCATTGATTTAAAAAATTGACACAGCATTCTTATTTAGTTGAATTCTCAGATGACGTCCTCTCCTGAAAACTAGTTTTGAGAATTATCTCCAGATAAGAACAATTTTCTGTAATTCTTAAAAATTTGTCCATGGTAACACAGCTAAGATAAATGTCAAAGACAGAATTTGAATTCATGTTTTCCTAAGTCCAATACTCTATCTACTGTGGCAAGATGTCTCAAAAACTTAGAAATATTTTAGGAAATAATAGTAGATATTTATGTACCACTTTCAAGTACACAAATTTTATATATGGTATCTTATTCCAACTTCCCAATGACCTTGTAAAAGTATTATAATCCTCATTATAAAGAAGAGGAAATGAGGTTCCAAGAGGTTGTGACTTGCATGTAGCCTCATAATAAAAAGTATCAAAGGTTGCATTAGAATCCAGGACTTCCTGATGCCAACTCCAACACAGTAAAGTATCTAATAACTGTTATAGAATACACTGAAATATCCAGCTTTAGGTGACTTATTGTCTGGTTCTAAGACAAAGATAGTCTTTCCTTTGAAACTAATAAAGTTTGTTAACATTAATGTAATTGTTCATTTAGAAGGAATAGTGGAAATTCCTGCAGTCCTCAACATAAATAAATTTATATACAAGAGATCTACAAAATCCTTTCTTTACAACAAGTCTATGAAATAAGTAAATTGACTATTATCTCCCCCACTTTACAGATAATAAAACAGAGGCACAGTGTGGGGAAAAGTCTCACTCGGGGTCACACAGTTAATATTGGTCAGGATTCAAACTCAGGACTCTTCATTCTCCATTACATCAAACATCTAATTTTTTTAAAAAGTATGTAGCTCTTTCAGAGGAATGAAAATGGACATATTAAGGAAACCCAATGTAAAGACAATCAGTGCATCAATCAAGTAATAGTTGGGCACATTAATATAATATTTTATAGTTCTGTGTTTGTTTTCCTTACAATAATATCATGATAGAGGTGATCATCATCCTCATTTTTTATAAATGAGGAAAGTGAATTTAAAGAAATTTTAAAAGATCACATGGTAAGTAACAGAACCAAAGTTTGAACCCAAACCCTTAGGCATCCAGTCCAATGTTCTTTTACAATGGTAAGTCATTGCACCCATATATTTTGGTCTCCCTACAAAAATGAAGGTGTGATATATTTGAGCATTCTAGACACTGACCACATCATTAAAATATTCATATTCTAACTCACTGTTAACACAAAAGAGCAAGCAATAAAACTGAAAAAAGAGAATGGGAAGAACAGGTATATTTGATCTAGGAAGTTTCCTAGTGAAAATCAACCAGCATAGTTCAGCCTAAAGGAAGCAATTCACGTTGTTAGATTTGATACTCTGATCTTGAGATCAGTCTCAAAATTTTGCCACGACTAAAGATTGTTTATATCTATCACAAGATTGAATCCTGCCCCTCAATGGGACAAGAGTGCTTGGAGAACTCAAGGCAAAATGGCCTAGTAATTCCATAGATGCTTTCCCCTTTTTTATTCATGCGGTCCTGTCTCCAACTTTTCTGGAGCAAGCTCCATGAGGTCTGATAGCACAGGTTTTCTCTATATGTGTATGGCCCCTCTAAATATCCACTGGTCAAGCTATTTAGACAGTTGAGCACAAAGGCTATCTCATGGAAATTGATCCTAATGAATCAGTGACGAAAAGTCAGTGAAAAACTATGTCCTTGAGAAAATATTATGAGCTACTCCATGTTTAGGTGTTTTGATAGAAACTGGTAACATGATATATTTCTATTCCATGTAACATATGGATATCTCAAAAACAACCTGAGGGTATTGGGGTATAGTATCAAATAGTCACAAAATTGGCTCTAAGCCCCAGGCTATATACATGCACTATCTTACAAACACAGATTCATACCTCCAGGGAGATCCCAAGCAGCATTACTATACACAAGGCACCAAGAAGGAAGATATAAATTCAATTTTACCCCTCTCCCTCACTCTGTCTTCCTGTAGTTCAGTGAAAGGGGCAACCCACATGAGGGGAACTCCCAGGGACAATCAGACAAATTACTTAGCAAGCCAAATCATCAACCCTTCATACAGGTATAGAGAATGATCCGGGGCAGGGAGATACTGATCAGTTGTTCCCCTCATCCTCACTGGAACTCCATAGGAGTAATGCCTCCCAAAAGAACCCAATCTTTTTCTTCTCATCTCCTCTTACAATCAATCCTACAATGTAAAGTTCCTCCTGATTCAGCTGCCAATCATCTCAGGTACGCCCCATCCCTCCATCATGAGAACAGAGAGGTTCAATAAGAAGGTGCTACTTAAACTCCAAAGAACATGACCTTTAGTTCTGAGTTTCCTTTAAAAAATGTCTTTTTGCATGGCCCTCTTCAACAATGAGATGAAACAAATCAGCTCCAATAGAGCAGTAATGAATTAAACCAGTTACACCCAGCGAAAGAATTCAGGGAAATGAATGTGAACCACTACATAGAATTCCCAATCCCTCTATTTTTGTCCGCCTGCATTTTTTATTTCCTTCACAGATTAATTGTATACTACTTCAAAGTCCGATTCTTTTTATGCAGCAAAATAAGTGTATGGATATGTATACATACATTGTATTTAACATAGACTTTAACATATTTAACATGTGTTGGTTTACCTGCCATTTGGGGGAGGGAGTAGGGAGAAGGAGAGGAAAAATTGGAACAAAAGATTTTGTAATTGTCAATGCTGGAAAATTACCCATGCACATATCTTGTAAATAAAAAGCTATAATAAAAAAATAAAATTTTGAAATTAATTTTTTAAAATGTCTTTTTAGACAAATATCCACTACCTAAAATTTCATCAAGTTGATTGGTGGGTATCAGATTGATCTAGAGTCTCCCTACTGGTGATTACATCCCAAAAATCTATCATTAATTCCTGGCCACATGTTTGTATAAATCTGTTATTTTATATCACCAACTATTTATTAAGAAACAGTACCATATGTTGGAAATCTACCAAAGCATTATAGCTAAAAGCTAGAGGTTATTAAAACTCACATTCCACTTCTGCCATTTACTTCCTTTATACCTTGGGTGAGCCCCTTCACCTCTCTGTGGACAAAAAGTGACCACTAAATGTTTTCTAACTCTATGACCCAGAGGACCATTAGTTTAGAGCTAAAATTAACTTTATATGAAATGTCTCTCATACATAAGGCACTGAGAGAGAGGAGAATGAAGTGATTTGCCTAGTGTCAAGATAATCAGTGCATGGTTTAAACCCAGGTCTTCCTAACTCCAGATTCTCCAGCCACACTACCTTGTCTCCTATTATTTGTAAAGTGTTTAGTGGAGCAGAGTTGAATGAAAGGGCCTGTAGGGTCCATTCCAATGATAATCAATAAGACTGTGATAGTCTACCATGTGTCTTACATGTTGAATGAAATCAGGATAAAGCTAAGAAAAACAATAGGTTCTTTTAGTTTATGGTTCATTGTTCTTAAGAAATCACTTCTGCTCAATCCAACAGATGAGCCTGTTTGTCAGAAGAAACTCCCAATAAACAACTCCTTCTAAGAACTCTGAACATACCCATTGGCCAGAAGTCTGCGCAATTATAGGATCCTGGGGAACATATGTTACTTGGTGGTGGGCTTCCACGTTGCATGTTGAACCATCAAGCATAATTATTGTGTAGTCTACAAAAACTGCCAGTTCAGTCTGCTGGAGAAACCAGACAATCAGCACACAACTCCTGGATTCCAATAAAAATAAGCCCAGGGAATAGATTATTAGACATTCAGAACAAAGAATATGAGAACAGGGGTGGATATTTGATGAAACTCAGTAACCAGTCAATCAATATGTATTTACCGAATTTTCTATAGGATGTGAAACACCAGATTAAAGTTATTTCTTAAAGAGGTGATTTTGTCCTTGTCTTCAGACCCCAATCAAGCTAATATTGGGGCCTGCTAGAGTATTCTGGCAGTTCATTTGATCTCACACTGAAACAATTGAAATTTGGGCCCTACACAGTCAGGATTATTCCAAGAGCCAAAATCAGTCCTTCAAGTTCAGCCTACAGGCTGGGTTAAGGTTCCTCAGTCCCTATGAGCAAGCAGCAGCCGGGAAGCCCCACAAAAGCAGCCAACTTGGCACCTGGTTAGGGGAAGCAGCTTTCTCTGCTCTCAAGGGTCCTTCTGCAGTCTGCAATACACTGAGTTGAGGTCACTCCAGGCTAATACCATGACTGTTCATGCTCCATCTGTGCATTTCCTAATGGGGCTACTTATGGGTTTGTCCCACAGATCAAGCCGTCAGAGGATTAGCTGACTTCCTGAGGTCCCTTCCAACCTTATGATTCATTAAAAGGTGATGATAATTAGAGTCATAGAGTTATTCACTCTAGGATGAATCCAAACTGACCTCATAGGAGTTACACTCACTCTGTGTGTGTGAGCGTGCACATGTGCACATATCTGTGTGTATGTGTGCCTTCACTAATCGGACATCCCTTGAAATATAAGCACACCAAAGACCAACAATTATTCACATGGCTGTCCCTCACAGCCAAAAGACAGGTTCAAGAAATGATAGAATTTGTTGATTTTTTAAAAATTTTATAACTGGTTTTTATATCACTTTTATTTTTAATATATCCATGAGCCAATCTATGAAGCAAGTAAATAAGTAAATGAAGAGAAGAAAAAAGAGCAGTTAAACAAAACAAAACCAACTCATTAACTGTAGGCAGTGTTCCACATCCACAGTACTTATTTCTGTAAAGAAGGAAGATAATGCATTTTCTTACCTCTTCTTTGAAATAACTCTTGGTTGTATAACTACAAAATTATGATTATAGTCACTGTATCCATTATTTTCCTATATTCACTTACTTCACTCTGCATCAGTTCAAAAAACTCTTCCCTTGCTTTTCTGAATTCTTCAACTTTTATGAAAGAGTATTATTTAATTACACAGTAATTACATTCCATCACATTCATGTACCATTGATTCAGATCCAAGAGATCCTCTTCCCCCCACTTAAAGTCTCCGAGAACCTCCTAGTTTCTAAAAGGGTAGGGGGGAGATAGAGGAAGGAAAGATCACTCCCTTTTATATTTATATGGTGCCTACTCTGTGCCACACACACTATGCTAAACATTTTATAAATATTATTTCATTTTATCTTCATACTCATACAAGTTAGGTATCATTATTATTACTATCCCTTTTTTACAGCTGAGGAAACTGAGGCAAACAAGTTAAATTATTTGCTCAGGGTCACATAGCTAATAAGTACCTGAGGTAGTTATGAACTTAGGTCCTACTAAATGCAAGTTCCCTGGGCCACCTATTTTCCTCTGATTTCCTCTATGGAAATTAGAAAACTGCCTGATTTAAAGATATCTCTCTCCTAATCCTCAGCTTGTCTCTCCTGATCCCTTCAGCCTTGCTTGTTTGTTGCTCAAGTGAGTCAAATGTCAAGAGTGACATATTTGGAACAGCACAGAAAAGAAGCCTGTTGGGAAGTATCTCTCAGCACTGCACTGTAACCACTGAAGAAAGTAGGAATGTTTGCAAAAATATCCCATCTTCTGGGAGCCTAGCTGAGTCTGGAGTTAACCAAAATCACTTTTCCCAAGCCTGATGAGAGAACAGTTCATCTTCTGACTCAAACCTTAACCCTTCCTGCACATCATCTCTTCTGAAATAATAAAGAAGGGTCAATGAGGAAGGCTTTGTCTGAACCTCCAACAGTCTGGAATGTTTAGAATGGAATGCAATAACAGAGATACAGTCCACCAAACTATCAGTCTTTCCTCTCTTCCCCTTCCCCATTCCCCCCCCCCAAAAAAAGGGCATTTTCTTCATCCAACTTATTGCATAGCTGTTGGAATCAAATTCCAAAAACAAGGCACTATCAGATCAAACTCTGGCTTTGGCCCCTAGGACCATTTCACCAATGGCCTACACACAAAGTACTTTTGGCTGATGCAAAGGAACTCATGTTCACCTTTGGCACACCTCTGACTGCAGCTGCAGAGGATCAAGTCATGTTCAGGTCTGTTCCCTAATCACTCCCTACCACACCCCACCTCCCTCTGTCCAGTCAAACCTAGCCAGGTTTTCCTAGCAATGTTGTCCCTGTGGAGACACCATTTATTTTCCAGCCTTTTTGCATATACACACTCATATGAGTTTTGAAGGCTCAAAGTAACAAACCAACTAATGGTATTCTTTGCAAAGCATTCAGCAGGACAGCTCAAACTTCATATTTGAAAGGACATCGATCCTAATGTTGTTTAAAAGAAAACAAAAAGAATTCACTTTTTCTGCCTTGTTTCTATAACTTTAAAATCATCCTGTTCCTGGAGTCACACTGGGTTGATTTCTGAAAGCATGCTAAGTGCAAACTGAATGGGGGTAGTAGCAGATGTGATTTGAAGTTTCCTGACTTGCATTGGAGTTCCCAGATGTAGCACTTCCTGTGTGATCTCTGGTAAACCCCTTTCTCTCTCTATCGGTCCATATGTTGTTGTTATTCAGTCAGTTCAATGATGTCTAACTCTTTGTGACTCTATTTGAGGTTTTCTTAGCAATGATACTAGAGTGGTTTGCCATTTCCTTCTCTGGCTCATTTTACAGATAAAGAAACTGAGGCAAACAGTGACGTGATTTACCAAAGGTCACACAGCTAGTCAATGGCCTAGAACCAGATTTGAACTCAGGAAGATGAGACTTTCTGACTTCAGAATCTGGCATTCTCTCTGGCTCTATTTTATCATGTTTAAGAAACAAATCAGGCTAGATAATCTCTGAAATCACCTCCCTAAGTGGAATAGTGACAAAAGTATTGGATTTGGAGTCAGGAAATGTTGAGTTCAAATCCCTACTCCAACCACTTACTAGCTATATGAGCATAAATAAGTCACTCAGTCAATAAGCACACATTATGAGTCTGCTATGTTCATCACTAAGTACTGAGGATGCATATCAAAGCAAAAACAGTCCCTGTTCCATTTAACCTCTATCAGCATCCGTTTCTTCATCTATAAAAAAGAAATAACATCTACCTCACAGAGTTATCGCAGTAATTAAATCAGATAATATGTAAAGGGCTTAGCAAATCTTACTATACTATATAATTTCTAATTATTATTAAAAATTCTGTGGTTTTGATCCTCCTTCCATAGGCCAAAATGTTCATCTCTAAAACTAAAATGAAATGATGATTTTTTCATATTATAACAGCCTTTTGTCAGACCTCCAACTTCCATTTGCCACCCAGCTGCCAAAATTATTTTCCTAAAATTTAGTTCTGATTGTGTCACCATCATTACTCAATAAAACCCATGGTTCCTTATTACTTCTAAGAAACAATACAAACAACTCTGCTTGGCAAGCAAAGTTCCTCGATTCTAACTTTCCAGTCTGATTATATACTTTCCCTTCCACTCACTCTACAATCTGGTCAAACTGGATTTCTTGCTGACCCTCACTTCTCTGTGTCTTTGCGCTAACTCATATCTTGAATTCACTCCTCCCCCTGACACTTGGTATCTCATTTTTCTCATGACTCAGCTCAAGGACCATATTCTACTGGTGTTTTTCCCCCCTGGTCCTTCAAGCTAATAGTTTCACCAGTAACCCATCACAAATATTATATTTCCTTGTCTGTCTTGCATGTGTTTTGTATCTATTTACATACGTCTTGTTGTCTCTCCCATTAAAAGTTTCTTGAAAACAAGGACCATTTCAATTGTCTTTTTATCACCTGACTACCTGATCCTAGCAGGTATTTAACAAGTGCTTGCTGATCAATTGGTTGATATCGGTGCAGCCCAATATTCTGTCTTTGAAAAATACAAAGGAATTGACTTCCTCTTTTAACTTTGTTATTTCATAAAATACTGGATTTGTAGAACTGGAAGTTACTTCAGAAATTATCTGTTAACAGGGGAACTGATCGTTGTAGTACTGTCCACAATGCCAGCTCACATGGAAAAGGCTGAGAAGTCTGTTTCTGACTATTTTTAGTCTGCTTAACTTGTGGTGAAGTGAGGCCCTTAGGGTTAGTTGGTTGTTGAAATGGAATTGAGTGACAAAAAGACTCCCACAGAGGCAACTGCTATTCTTTCTTCCCTGGCTGCAGTTCAAGGGAAGGAATGGGATAAGCCTCTAGGTAGGGAGAGAAGTCTCAAATCCTCAGCTTCCAGAGAGTTGCCAAAGTTTCATGGAGGAGGAGGAATGAGTTTAATCTTGAGGTAAAAGGATTTCAAATACATGGAGATAAGAAAGCAAGACATGCTAGGCATACAGAATGATTTACATAAATGCATGGACTTGGGAGAGAAATCAGAACATTAGGAAATAGCTAGGATGTAGCCTACATGAAAGAGTATTAAACTGCCAGAAACAAGCTTGGAGCCATATTATAGTGATGAGAGTTAGGTAAAGGGTACCTAGATGAAATTAGGGTTAATTGAGGTCTAGTGGAAGGTTCGGGGTACAGGGAGTTAAATAGAGCTCTCTTGCAACCCCTTTGGATTTGGTGCAAGGATTCAGAGTCAAATGAGGTCTAGTAGCGGCGCAAGAGTCCCTTGCAAAGGGGGCTTTACAGACCTGAAAACCTAGATTAATAAAAGAGGTTTATTTGGGGTTTGGAAGTAAGGGTAAAGGTAGAAAGATGCTAGGGCCAGGGCTGGCGCTGGGCGGACAGGAATCTAAACATGGCCGGTGTAAGGATGCCATGTTTGGGGCTCCAGGATCCCCTATTTATAATAGGGGCTTTTGGTAATCTTGAGGGTGGGTGGAGTCCCATGTTGGCTTCTAGCTTGAGCTTCAGCCAGGGTTAGAATTAGAATAGAATTCAATGGATTCTTAGATAAAGAGGAAGCTGTTTGTGGGGGCTGGGGAAACCTGAGAAGATCATTAAAGTGGGGGCTAGGACAGCCCAAGTTAGCTCAGATCTGGTGGAGGCTGGGAAAGCCTGGATATCTCCCATTGGAATTCATAGGGGCTGGGAATTAGAAAGGAATCTTTAACCTATATCAATAGGAAACTGAAAAACAGGCTTTTTGATCTTAGAGGCAATAGGGAGCTACTGAAAGTCTGTGAGCAGAAAGGTGACATAATTTTACGGATTAAGAAGATTATTCTGATAACTGTGAGGTAGATTAGAGAGAAGGTAGACTAAGGATAGGATATTCAATTAGGAGGCTACCTGAACTGGCAAATAAGAGAAAGGGAGGATACAAAAGCTGTTGTGGAAGTAAAATAAACTTGGCCACGGGTTGGATTTGGGGATGGATAAGGATAACATTAATTTCTAAACAAGTGATAATGCAGAGCAAGTAGGGATTAAGGACCAGAACAAAAGAGGTGACCATATAAAAGGAGATATCTCCTAGAAAGAGTACAGGTTAATAATCAATGAGATTGGAGCAGTGGATAGAGCATCAGCCCTAAAGTCAGGAGGACCTGAGTTCAAATCTGAACTCAGACACTTAACTAGCTGTGTGAACCTGGGCAAGTCACTTAACCCCAATTGCCTCAATAAAAAGAAAAATCAATGGGATTTAGCAATTGGCTAGTGAATGAATGAATGAATTTTAAAGTACTTATTTAGATAATTACCAGGAGCCAAACACACACAAAAGGGAAATTATCTTCTGACCTCAAGGAGTTCATACATATATAGAAGGGAGTGGTAGTCAGGGAGGTAGTCAGAAGGTAGTCTGAGAGAAATTAGGCAGTGAAACTACTGGGGATTAGGTGGACAAACTTCATCGATTTGATTATCATTCTGGGACTCAAAAAAGGGGAGAAAATGGAGTATGCCATTCTGTGCTAGGCACTATGGGGAGTGCCAAGTATAAAAGCTGATCCTTGATATTAAATGGTTTATTCTCTAATTGGCAAGATATAAATACATCAGAGTTCAAATAGCTACCCAGAAAATTAATAACAAGTTGGCCGTGGATAGTCAATCTTAGGGAAAGGCATCCCAAGTGGGTTAGTGGGCCTAAGAGCACCAGGCACTTAGAGCACTAATGATGGGATGACTGCCCACTTAACTCATTCTGTTACTAGAAGTGGCCCAAGAAACACTGTATATATGTTTTGGATTTTTTTGTTTTGCTTTGTTGTTTTGTTTTTTTTTTTTTTTGCCTTTACTACCGGTTGGTTTAGAATCAGCTTGGAAGAAAAAATATACAGAAAGAGAGTAATAGAGACAATAAGCTCCGTGAGTTCTCTTCGCTCTCTGAGTTCACAGAAAAGAGATCTGTACCACTCATTCTGTGTCTCCAGTAGGAAACCTTACCTCACTCTGCATTACATTTATATAGTCAGACAAGGTGCCAAACACATAATTTCATTCATTACCAATTAATTGTCTCTTGCACTAGTGATTTTGCTGATAGCTTCCAAAGGTCTTTCCTGAGGACTTTTGCATTCTGTTTAATCTCATGCTTCTGTTTCCTTAATTTTGTCTCTAATACCATATTTTAACAATTTCTTCAAAAAGAAACTTAGTAAGGTCTTAAGGAGAAAGTAATTATGTAACTATTTGTTACATATTTATGTGGAAACCCCTTTTCTTGCAACTGTACTGTAGAGAAAACAGGCACTGGACCAGAAGTACTTTTCATAAGAGTACTTTGAAAAACTCATATTTCCATAGTCTTGGAGGTTTTCAAAGTCCCTTTTTTACAATCACCTCATAAGATGATAAGTAAATCAAGTATCAATATCCCCATTTTATAATTTAGAAAGCTAAAAATTTGTTTTTTGACCATGACCACACACCAGCAAGTATCAGAGCCAATACTCAAATCCCAGGCTTTTGACTCCAAGGCCAATTCTCTTTCTGCATATCTCTTTAAAAAAAAATTTACCTTGTTCCAATAGCAACCAAAACCTTACTCTAATGCCTCTTCTTTACATGGAAGCCATTCTGTGTTTTCAAAGTCTATGTCAGCAGTTCGAACCTAGGTTTTGAGAGGAGCTTTTAATCTGGAAAGATTCTGAGTATGGGACTTGAAATAGATTGTCTTCTGTTTGGGGAAACTACCTAATTTCAGAAAAGGTCTTCAACAAGCAAGTAACTGGAATCATAAAATGAACAAAAAAATATATCATTTGTTTCTGGTACAGCCCCTTTTTACTTCTGCAATAATGTAAGCAAAAATAGCAGAAAAGAGGGTAGACTGCCAGGAATTACATAGATCTTGAACTATCTACAAATAATTTAATTACTGAGAAGCAATATATTTTTTCAATAGTTTACAAGTAGACATACTAATGGAAGAATTTAATTATATCCATATTGACATTATTCCCATACATAAAGCCAGAAGACATAAAAATTTGCAGTGTAATTAAAAAATCATTTCTAAGCACATCCAAGAGAGAGGGATATAGGATTTGGTGTAGGTACATTTATCTTGCAGTCAAAGACAGCATCATTATAGAGACCCTTGGTCATCTCACCTACACAGATCATTAGAAAAGAGACCACCAAAAAGATAATTGCACCTTTGTTCACAATAACAAAGAACTGAAAACAGCTGATGTATCCAATAATCATGGAAAAGCTAAACAACCTGTAGTATATCAATGGCATGGGATATTGTGCCTCAAGGAATAACAATATAGGGGACAATAAAAAGACTTAGATCATGCAAAGGGGAAAAAAGTAGAATCAATGACAATAAATGGTGACTGCAAATGGTAATCATAAATGCAAAAAAAAATCATGAATGTGATGGGGGAGGGAAAAGAACCATTTAGTTAGTATCTTTGTAAAGATACAGAAAAGTTGAAGATGTGACTTGTGATTTTAAGATACAGAAAAGTTAAAGATGTGACTTGTGATTTTAAGATACAGAAAAGTTGAAGATGTGACTTGTGATTTCACCGGTATAGGGAATTGTGAGAAAACTTCCTTTATTGATGTGCAATAGCACCTTCTCTGCATCTTATAATCATGGATAGTTGCCAAGAACATTGAGAGGTTACACGGGCTAGGATCACACAGTCCATTTATGTCCCAGATGATACTTGAATCAGGTTTTCCCAGCTTCAAGATCAGCTCTTTATCTAGTTTAACATGATGTTTCTCATAAAAATATAGTACTTTCTTTTTCCCTAAATATCCTGAAGAAAAGAAATTTTATAAAGTACTTAATAATATCTTCTAAGTTACATATCTTTCTCTCCCTCTTTCCCCTTTCTCTTCTGTGTATGTGTGTGAGTGTGTGTGTGTATACATATATATGTAGGTATATTAGAATGTGTGGTTTCAAATTAAGCAATGAAAGAAACCAACAGTTTATAAACTACCCTTAAAAGCTTCAAGGCTCTGTATTATGAATATTTCCTTCAAGAAAGGAAACACAGAATAGTAGCCAAAAAGGAATTTAAAGGGTCTCTAGTCCAACCCCTCATTATACAAATAAGTAAATTAAGATTCAAAGAAGTTTAATGATTTGCTCAAAGTCACCTAGGTCACATAGTCCATGTGTCAGAAACAAGACTTGAACCTGGATCTTCTTAATTGCCAGAAACTCTCCAATAATTATTGACATTCATGTCAAAAATCTGGATTGTGCTTTTCATCCACTTCAATTTTCTAGTGTGAGTGGCAAGTATTATTTTGACACAGGTACTGCAAAAAGACAATAAACAAATTTGCAGTATGCAAACAGACAATAAACTTGGAACTTGTTTGTATAAAGGGGAAGAGATCAGGAGAGATTAGATTTGGGAAACTGCATGAACTTTTCAATGATCTCAAGCTGGCCACAACTGCAATAAGCTTTGCCTTTTAAAACTGTTACCTTCCTGGTGAAACCATATAACTGCAGTTTCTAAAATATATAAGCTCAGAAGAATCAAAATGTTGGCTGGCCCAAAGGCCAATAGAAAGTCTCATGGTGATTGTAAGCAGTCTACAGCATAAATAACAGTAATAATTCATTTGAAAGAAGAAATTTTTAAAAAATCATCAAAGATATAAATGACCAGAAAAAGAAACTGGCTGCTCAAAAAACAAGAGCACTACATCAGTACATTCATCATATTAAAAGAACCAGAGGGAATTCTACAGTGCAATGGGTGGATCCTCTTTCAGGAATTTACAGAATATCACAGTCAAGTATTATAAAGCATATAAAGACACTGAAGGGACAGCTCTCTGGAGAGCTGGCATTTCCCACACCTCATGAAACAGTAAATCCATCAAAACATCACCCAGTTTTTAAAATATCTTCTCTTTTAGCCTACCTAATTTCTTTTGACATTATAGGATGGTGAGCAGACTTTTCAGAGTGAACTTTTATGCTAGCAGTTTTTAAGAGCTGTGAAGAAAGTCAAGTCAACATATAATTTGAGTTACTTCTGCATATACTGCCAAGCATAATTTATGTATACTTGAAGCAAATAGTAACAATGAGGATACAGTTGGTTTTGCTTGATTATGAATATTTGCACAAAGATTTGGCTTTTTTGGGTTTTTTGACGATTGAAAAGATGGAGTGAAAATCATTTTATTAATAGAAAAATATTTAGTAAGAATTAAGAGGCAACAGAAATTTCTTGAATGCTCAGTCAGCTAGCTAAATGAACAAATTAAGGTAATCTATTATCACATACTAATTAAGCACATATTAAGATAAGTACATATTAACGAATTCAAAATCAGTTCCTGACATAAAGGAGCTTATATTCTTAGGAGAAATATGTCTATAATAATATAACTAGATATAAATATGGATATAATTATATTAGTTTATTATGTATCAACTCCTACATTTATAGAGATCATACATAAATGTATACATACATATATATGTATGTGTATGCAAATATACATATTTATATTTTTAACATTTGTTTCAGAGGAAGAAGAAAAATTCTATGAAGTACTTAAGTGTATCTACCAAACTAAGTCTAATATATGTGTGTGTATATATATATATATATATATACATATACATATATATATATATGTAAAATAGAAGGTAATCTGGGAAGCAACCTGAGAAGGTTCTAGAAACTGGGAGGTCAGAAAATATCACATCACTGCATAAAAATCTATACCAGTTAGCCTAACATACTGAAATCAATATTCTACTACCCATGACACTGCAGAGTTTAAGTCTATAAAAATCTGAGCTTTTAAAAAGGTCAAGAAGACACATTTAGCTATAAAGTGAAAGAACATATCAATTTTTTATGATTTCCTAGTTTTAAAACTTCAGATAAGATTTCCTTTAATTAGAGTTAGGCAAGTCAGTGACTAATCTGAAGTTTTTCATTAAGAGGTAGCTAGGAGAAACAGTCTAGAAACTGAGGGTTCAGAGGTCACAGGAGAAATAGCTACAAATCTGTGACATGGGATCCAGAATAGCAGTGAATTGATCTAAAGTGGAGGAGCCAGATGGAGAGAACCAGGAGAATCCAGCAATCAGGGGATTAAACATGCAGAATACAGTCAAACCAGCAATGCAAAAAAGAATTGAATGCTAATACCTAAGAAATGGATAATTTGTGCTGTGTATCCACTCAGCCATGAGATTCACATCTTATTGGCCAATTGATTTTGTGTCTTTTCTGGAAGGACAGATACACAACTATGCACACTGCACCAGGTAGTTAATCCAATTGCTATAGGACCACCATTTTTTCTATTAAAAAAAAAAAAAAGAGGCACAGAAAGTTGAAGTGATTTAGATACTGTTCTAAAGGCTCAGAAGACAATGTCAAGGGTACAGATGTAACTGGTCTTGAAATACAAAATCTAGTTTTGAATATATGATGTGCAAGAGAATATTATATATAGGACAATATAGTTAGAAGAGCATCTAAGTCAAAGAATAAAGACATGAGAAAGAATTTACCAAGCATGCAAATTATTAAATTCTTCATTCTAATATTCAAGGACCTCCACAGTTAGACTCCAGCTTCATCTTTTTTTTTATTATATATATATATATATATATATTTTATAATATTATCCCTTGTATTCATTTTTCCAAATTACCCCCCCTCCCTCTATTCCCTCCCCCCGACGACAGGCAATACCATACATTTTACATGTGTTACAATATAGTCTAGGTACAATACATGTGTGTGAATATCATTTTCTTGTTGCACAATAAACATTAGAATCCGAAGGTACATGCAACCTGGGCAGACAGATATTAGTGCTAACAATTTTCATTCCCCTCCCAGTGTTTCTTCTCTGGGTGTAGCTACCTCTGTCCATCATTGATCAACTGGAAGTGAGTTGGATCTTCTTTATGTTGAAGATTTCCACTTCCATCAGAATACATCCTCATACAGTGTTGTTGTTGAAGTGTACAGTGATCTTCTGGTTCTGCTCATTTCACTCAGCATCAGTTGATGGAAGTCTCTCCAAGCCTCTCTGTATTCCTCCTGCTGGTCATTTCTTACCGAGCAATAATATTCCATAACCTTCATATACCACAATTTACCCAACCATTCTCCAACTGATGGACATCCATTCATCTTCCAGTTTCTAGCTACAACAAAAAGAGCTGCCACAAACATTTTGGCACATATATGTCTCTTTCCGCTCTTTAGTATTTCTTTGGGATATAATCCCAGTAGTAGCGCTGCTGGGTCAAAGGGTATGCACAGTTTGATAACTTTTTGGGCATAATTCCAGATTGCTCTCCAGAATGGCTGGATTCTTTCACAACTCCACCAGCAATGAATTAGTGTCCCAATTTCCCCACATCCCCTCCAACATTTGTCATTATTTGTTCCTGTCATCTTAGCCAATCTGACAGGTGTGTAGTGGTATCTCAGAGTGGTCTTAATTTGCATTTCTCTGATCAGTAGTGATTTGGAACACTCTTTCATGTGAGTGGATATAGTTTCAATTTCTTCCTCTGAGAATTGTCTGTTCATATCCTTTGACCATTTATCAATTGGAGAATGGTTCGGTTTCTTATAAATTATGGTCAGTTCTCTATATATTTTAGAAATGAGACCTTTGTCAGAACCTTTGTTTTTAAAAATATTTTCCCAATTTGTTACTTCCCTTCTAATCTTGTTTGCATTAGTATTATTTGTACAGAAACTTTTTAGTTTGATGTAATCAAAATCTTCTATTTTGTGATCAATAATGATCTCTAGTTCTCCTCTGGTCATAAATTCCTTCCTCCTCCACAAGTCTGAGAGGTAGATTATCCTCTGTTCCTCTAATCTATTTATTATCTCCCTCTTTATGCCTAAATCATGGACCCATTTATGGTGTTAAGTGTGGATCCATATCTAATTTCTGCCATACTAATTTCCAGTTTTCCCAACAGTTTTTTCCGAATAATGAATTTTTATCCCTAATGTTGGAATCTTTGGGTTTGTCAAAGATTAGATTGCTATAGATGTACCCTTTTTTGTCCTTTGTATCTAATCTGTTCCACTGATCTACCGGTCTATTTCTTAGCCAATACCAAATGGTTTTGGTGACTGCTGCTATATAATATAGCTTTAGATCAGGTACACTTAGACCACCTTCCTCCGAGTTTTTTTTCATTAGTTCCCTTGCAATTCTTGACCTTCAGCTTCATCTTTCTACCTTTGCAGCTTCTGCTCACATTTCCCTTCAGACTGAAGTATTCTCTACCCCTGTTCTCATCCATGACTACTGTCTACCATTCCTGAAAGACTCCCTACTGGATCTTCATCTGTATTTGTTGAAAACCTTCTCTTCCTTCAAGTATTAATTCAGATGCCTCTTCCTCCCCTGTTCTTGCTAGGAATGATCTGTATCTCAAATTTCTCATGGCATTTTGCTTAGACCACCTCCCTCTGCATTCATTATATTCTCCCTGGCATTACTATTATTTATCTGAATCGTTTTCCCACTAATAGATTGCAAATTACTTTTGTTTCTATATCCCAAGAACCTAGCACAGAGTTTTACATATGACAGGTATTTAAATATTTATTGATCTAGACATATTAAATGAGTAAGTTGCTGAGACAATTTTTGAATCTGGAAGAGTCCTTCTAGATTGTACTCAGTGACCTTTCTAAGCATCTTCCAAACCTAAAATTCTTTTTTTTTAAGTATATTTACTTTTTTGTATTTTTTTATTTATAATTTTTTTCACAGTATATATGCATGAGTAATTTTTTTATAATGTTATCCCTTGTATTCATTTTTCCAAATTATCCCCTCCCTCCTTCTACTCCCTCCCCTTGATGACAGGCAATCCCATACATTTTACATGTGTTACAATATAACCTAGATACAATATATGTGTGTAAATACCATTTTCTTGTTGCACATTAAGTATTAGATTCCGAAGGTATAAGTAACCTGGGTAGATAGACAGTAGTGCTAACAATTTACATTCACTTCCCAGTGTTTCTTCTCTGGGTGTAGTTATTTCTGTCCATCATTGATCAACTGGAAATGAATTGGATCTTCTATATGTTGAAGATATCCACTTCAATCAGAATGCATCTTCATACAACATTGAAGTGTACAGAGATCTTCTGGTTCTATTCATTTCACTCAGCATCAGTTCATGTAAGTCTCTCCAAGCTTCTCTGTATTCCTCCTGCTGGTCATTTCTTACAGAGCAATAATATTCCATAACCTTCATATACCACAATTTATTCAGCCATTCTCCAATTGATGGACATCCATTCAACTTTCAGCTTCTAGCCACTACGAAGAGAGCTGCCACAAACATTTTGGCACATACAGGTCCCTTTCCGCTCTTTAGTATTTCTTTTTGATATAAGCCCAATAGCAGCAATGTTGGATCAAAGGGTATGCACAGTTTGATAACTTTTTGGGCATAGTTCCAGATTGCTCTCCAGAATGGTTGGATTCTTTCACAACTCCACCAACAACGTATCAGTGTCCCAGTTTTCCCACAGCCCCTCCAACATTCATCATTATTTGTTCCTGTCATCTTAGCCAATCTGACAGGTGTGTAGTGGTATCTCAGAGTTGTCTTTATTTGCATTTCTCTGATCAGTAGTGATTTGGAACACTCTTTCATATGAGTGGATATAGTTTCAATTTCATCATCTGAGAATTGTCTGTTCATATCCTTTGACCATTTATCAATTGGAGAATGCAAACCTAAAATTCTAAGAATTGTCATTGATTTATTAAAGTATGTGACTCAAATAAGATGTTTTTGTC
Source organism: Sminthopsis crassicaudata (assembly GCF_048593235.1). Taxonomy (NCBI): domain Eukaryota; kingdom Metazoa; phylum Chordata; class Mammalia; order Dasyuromorphia; family Dasyuridae; genus Sminthopsis; species Sminthopsis crassicaudata. Next base: position 560,393,712 of record NC_133618.1, read on the forward strand.
TCAGAATAACTTATTTTTGTTGACATTTAAATGAATTACCCCCTGCAGACATTCGGGAAGATCCACCTGCATAGACAGCTCTTTTCCAGTTCTGTGTAACAGCATACCAAAAGTAAGATACGCAGTTCAGTTTTGAAACCCTAAACTAGCTTAATAGCTTTTCCAAAGGGAGCTCAAGTTTTTGGCTTTCTCAACCTTATTGCAAGTAGCATTAAGGTAATAAGCTGTATTTGCCAACAGGGCAAAAATAGGACAGTTTCTATTATTAGAACATTTCAAATGGTATTTGTTATAGCAGAGTTATTAAGATCAGGGCACAATGCAAAGGCAGTGTGTTATTGATGGCAATAATCCCAGACCTGCCTTTTGTCTTTATTATCTCCTCTTATAGTTGATGAAGTGAGAGCCATTGAGTACATCATACTGTCTGTTCATTAGCACAAATTCAGCAAGTCCATGGCATGATTTTACATTGGATATTTTCTTGCTATGAACTATTTTCTATCTTATACACACACACACACACACACACACACACACACACGCACTTCTTGAAAAGCAAAAGAACAATCAGATCAGATTAATTTTATACCTTGTAAGCATGTGCTACCAGCATATATTAAAATTATACTAAACCCTACATAGCTATTAGGTGAATCAAATAAGTAAGGAACAGAGGAAGTAATGAGATCAGTAAATGAGCCCTTTAACCTAAGATTATACATCCAAAAGATGAATAGATGAATTTTCACAAACTTAAAAGAGAGGTAGGGGTGTGTGTGTGTGTGTGTGTGTGTGTGTGTGTGTGTGTGTGTGTGTGAAGTTTCCCTCCATTATATGGTAGATAAGCAATTGTGTTTGATGGAATTGTGTTTGATCTTTTAACTCTTTATTCTCTGAGGGTTTCAATCTTTCACAGATGAGTCTGGAGATGAAAATACACATATACAGGACATGAAACTGATCAAAATAATATAGTATTTCTCATTCTATTTTAGCAGAGGAACCGAGAAATGGCAGAATAGATAGAGCACCAGATCTGATTCAAGAATATCTGAGTTCAAAACTGCCTACAGACCTGTAAAAATGATTCCACCCTGGCCAAGTCACTTAACCCTGTTTGCTTCCATTTCCTAATCTGTAAAATGACCCAGAGAAAGAAATGGCAAATTACTCTAGTATCTTTGCCAAGAAAACCTCAAATGGGGGTCTGAAAGAGTCAGATATGACTAAAATAACTAAACAACAAAAATTTTTGCAAAAGCACATTTGAGGTCCCAATTAAGCTCTAGCTTTTCTTTGAAGTGATACGTTTTGTCTCACCAGATTTTCTTGGCTAGCCTGTCTTATTTAAGAGATGATACTAGTTTAGAATGATTATTGACATGCCTAAGGTATATTAATAATTCATTTGATTAGGTCACTAATGGGGCCAAAGTCATGGGCTATTTAACTTCTTCCATAATCATAGATTGTATACCTAAACCTGTTGAGTAGTATAAAGAAGAGAAGATTAGGAAAAAAAAAAAGGTAATAATAGGAGGAGACACTGATACCTGTCTCCAAGACCAGGTAGGAACCATCGGATTTAGACTTAATTAAAGCACACCTGTAATAACATGTTTAGTTCTGAATGCCACCTCCTAGGAAGGCGCTTGATAAACTGGAAAACATCCAAGACCACGAAGGGCTTTCGTGCAATATGTAAAAACTAATTGAAGGAATTAGTTCTGTGTAAACTAGAGAAGAGAAGACTTAGATGGGACATAAATTTATCTTCAAAAATCTAAAGGGCTATATGGAAGAGAAAGAAGAAGGATTACATCTGTTCTGATGAGCCTCAAAGGACAGGAACAGAAATAGTGGATGAAAATTTAAAAGAAACAAATTTATTTCAATGTAAGGGAAAACATCTGAACAATAATAAAATGAACTTGTTCCCAAGATAGAAGACATTCTCTTACTGAAAAAGTAAGTTTGAATGTCCACTAGCTATTTTATAGAAAAGATTCTTGGTATTAATTGAATCAAGTAGTCTCAGAGACACTTACAATACTTAGCATAGGGCCTGGCATAAAGTAGGTGCTTAATAATTTTTTTATGACTGACTGAGATTCTGTGATTCTGTGATCTCACTGGATCTGGTCACCTAGATGGCAGCCTTCCTTTGTAATGTCTCATGTTTCTACACTCTTAAAATTTTTCACTGCTATCAATTTAGATCAGGCATTCTTGCCCTTTATACCTCTCTCTGTACTTTGTGACTTTGGTCTCCTCACACAAGATACTCTGCCTTCCAACTCCAGGCTTTATCACTGATTGTCTCTCATGTCTGGAACACCCTCCCTTCTGATTACAGCCTCCCTACTTCCTTCATGTCTCAACTAAAGTCCCACCTTCTACCAAAAAAAAAAAAATTAGTCCCAACCTTATTTCTTGTCTATATTCCATTTCTTTTTCACATAGTCTCTCTCCAATAAGACCACAAGCTCCTTGAGAGCAAAGAGGTTTTTTGCATTTTTTCCTATCTCTGGAGCTTATAGTACAGTGTTTTGCATATGATAGGTGCTCAACAAACACTACGTGACAGACTGACTAATTGCCATTTAGACTACTAGAAGTCAACTATCTGGCATTCTCCTGCTCCTGTATAGGGATTTGAAGCCTGGATGCTGTGTAGGTGTCAGCATCGAGGTGTAAAGTGAAGTAAGGTAGTAAAGTGGCTCTCTAACCAGGAAAACTCATCTTCCTGAGTTCAAATCTGGCCTCAGATACTTTCTAGCTATGTGACCCTAGGAAAGTCCCTTAATACTGTTTGCCTCAGTTTCCTCATCTGTAAAATGAGCTAGAAAAGAAAATAACAAACACTTCAGTATCCTTATCAAGAAAGACCCAAATGGGGCTTTGAAATGGGATCAGGAAGTCAGAGATTTGAAAGATATGAACAATAACAACAGTAACATCCCTGCCCTAGTTGTCCCCTTTCCTTAATCATTCTATTTTTTATGTCATGTTAAAAACACATGGGGAAAAATTAAAAAATAAAACACATGCAGGAAGAAGGGGGAAATTATATCTATATCAGTTGCTGACCATGCATTTACCCTGAATTTCTTCTTAATACATATAAAATCTTCTGGTTAGTCTTCTTCTCTGATCCTCTTGCAGGTCCATTACCATCACCATCTTCACTACCATCAAAGCTATGCTTATTTGATCTAGGTTGAAGGGCAAATCAGGGAGTTTCCCCACTGTGAAAGTTCCCCTTGATTTTCCTTTCTGGTAGGATAATTTGAAAACTAGGGGGAATAGACAGGAAAGGATGATACAGTCCTGTGTCAGAGTGGTTCTGAACAGATGCATTGTTCTTTTCACAGGAATAAAGGCTTTCGGTATCATCAGCCATGGCTTCCTACTGAACTAACACACATGGCGATTCAATTCAGTCGCCACTCTCCTATCTTGTGACCCAGCATGGTTCCCTTTCAACAAATTAGGGTTTGATGCATCTGTGTTTCCTCTATGACCCGTGCCTAAGACCTATTTTCCCTCCCTAGGATCTGGCTCTACCTCCCAGGATGCCTGCCATGTGTCTGTTTATTTTTCTCCTTCCTGCTCTCTGATATTTTCTGCCCCTTCTCCATCTGCAAATGGCATTTCACAGGGTGTGGAAGAAGCCCAAGACCACAGGTATGTTTCCTGTTACTACAGGAACGATTTCTGGCTCCAATAAAAAGCAGAACTCTGTGGTATGTCCAGAGCTCAGTTACTAAAAGACAAGACTCTACCTACAGGTGTGGTCATGGGAAAAGTTCACTATCCCTCATTCCCCCTTGTATGATGATGGCTAAGGAGGCCCTCCCTTTATTTTCTATTTTTGTTTTAGATCAACAACCACAAAAATTTCTTGCCACTAACTCTATGCAAGGCACGGTACCTAGCAACAGAATGAAGATAAACCATAGTGTGGCAAATAAGTATCCTTACCTCCCCTCAGCCAGTCTCCATCATTTCTAAATGAATAGTACTTTCCACTAAAAAAAAAAACTCTCTAGTCATTCTACGCTTTACCAATTCTGTGATCCAGCAGCATTAGCTTCCTTTCTATTCTTCAAATACAATACTCCATCTCCTGTCTCAAGACCTCTGTAATGACTGGAATGTGCTTCCTCACCATCTCCATACCTTCTGGTTTCCTCTAAGACTCATCTCCAATCAGAGAAGGCACCATTTGCCTTCCATTATCATTGTTTGTAGGTACAATTATTTACATTTGTTTCCTCCATTAAGAAGTAAGCTCCTAGAAGGTGGAGTATATATTTTAACTTTTCTTTGTATACCAGCTCTTAACACAGTGCCAGGCACATGGTAAGAGTTTAACAAATGTTTTTTGTTGACTATTCAATTTCCCAAAATCCATCCAACTCCTCCTACTCTCTGAATGGAAAATATGTTCCACCCAGAGATGAGTCTATCCAGAATTTATGAACTGATAGAGTCACCATAAGGATTGTCTAACCAACTGTATTTTGTTTACTGTAAGTATTGATCTAGTTTAATTTATTATTACTGAAGTTAATAGGCTCCCTAGATTTTTTACCTTTTCCAACTTACAAATCAAAAGATAATTTCTTCCTTTCAGTTGAAAACAGAGGGGCCCATTTTGAGGCATTCAAAAATTTATTGTCACGGGTGGGGACAGAGTGATTATTCCTCCTTTCCCCCCCCCTTACCTGCCAAAGTTTCCCTCCCTTCTTCTATCTCATCTGCTGAGGCTCCCTCTCTATTTCTCTTACAGCAGAGGATTATTTTGTATGGTATTTCATTCTTTTCACAAGGAGAAATGTTATTTGTAATTGCAAGAGGGGATAAAAGATGTCATCCTGTAACAAAGGTTTAAATAAAAATCTAAACCAAATATTGAATAACTCCTCCCAACCTCCTAAATCAGCTGTATCCACAGTTGAAGGGAGCAGGGGAGGATTCTAGGGAAAGCAAATAGCTTTGAAGATGGTTGACATACTCAGGTGTAAGCATGTTATTACTGACATTCCTGGGAACTATGCAATAAGAAGTTTATTCTCTAAAGAGGACTGGGCCCTGACGAGTGATGTCTTCACTGAGCTGTCCAAAGGAAGAGTTTTCCCTGCAGGCAAATGCTGTGATCAGGCCAACAATTCAAGCCAGACACTCAAGTTTCCACATTTCTCTGCCACACTAGGTAGGGAGTAGAGATGACAGTATTGGAAGGAGGGGAGCAGGGCAGAAGGGACAGGGATGGAAGAGAGATTTGAAGGTAGGGGAAGCCAGCATTTCTTTTCCCTAAAAGCATACTATTTAATACCCTGTTTGCTATGAGGTATGCACCTCCCCCAATGAAAAAGTCCTCTTGGCAGTCAGCAGTAGCACTTTTCATGTAACTTCAGTCAGAGGCATGCAAGAACCTATTCCACCTTAGAAAAAGGGCTTTATGCTCACCTAGCAAATGGTAGCAGCCTGGAAGGAAGGTAGAACTCTGGAAAATCCAAATCAGATAAGAGATAGTGTAAAGCAAAGCAGATGGAGATAGTATGATGTAGTAGATAAAGCCCTTGATTTAGCAACTAAAGTGCTTAGTTCAAATCCTGACTTTATTTGCTATCTACTGGTTCCTTTCACTTTATCACAAGTTCTTAACTTTGTGTGTGTGCCACAGACCTTTCTGACGGTCCAGTGAAGTCTATAAATCCTTTTTCAGAATTTTTTTGAGGAAAAATGAGGGTTAAGTGACTTATCTAGGATCACACAGCTAGTAGGTGACTGAAGCCAGATACTTACTAGCTGGTATTTTATTCTTTTCATAAGGAGAAATATTATTTGTGATTGCAAAAGGGGATAAAGGATGTCATTCTATATCAAAGGTTTGAATAAAAATCTAAACCAAATATTGAAAAACTTCTCCCAACCTCCTAAATCAGCTATATCCATAATTGCCCCCACCCCTTTTCAGAATTTTAAAATAATTCAAAGAAACATATAGGTTCAATTAGGGGGGGAAAAAACATATATATATATATATATATATATATATATATATATATATATATGTGTGGCATGAAGTTAGGATTTCCATCCAGTTAAAGAAAATAAAAATATAGTTCCCACACACACATTATCAAAACTGTTTAACTCTGCCCACAAACTCTTTAAATGGTTGATGGATCCTAGATTAAGAAGAATCCCTAGAATAAACCATTTCTAAGGTCACTTTCAGCTCTAAATCTTTTGATTCTCCAACATAATCTCCCATGGAGATTAGGACATGAAGAACAGAATGTGGCAAAGATCTCGGGGAATGTGCAAGGAGAAGATGTGGATGGCAGAGGGAGGTGAAGAGAAGCCATATGACAAGGTAGTACTATCCTAGGAATCAGGAGTACTTGAGGTCTCTTGATATATAGTCTCCATATGAAAAGAGGTAAGTCATTTACTCTTTTACTGACCTCCAGAAAAGTTGAAGACAAATCATTTGCAATCTAGGGTCCATGAACAGATTTTGGAGAGTGAGAACTCCAAACTTAGAACTTTCAATATTTTAATAAACATATTTCAATAAAATTATTTTCCTGCAATCCTATGTATTTTACGTAACACATTTAAAATATTATTCTGAAGAATCCATAACACAAAAAAAGAAAAAGAACCTCTCCTCTCAGATGATAAATTGCAAACAAGATACCAATCTACATCAATGGATAGAGTTTTCATTTCCATATACTGATAAAATCATAGATCTGGAACAACATGAAAAATAATTTGAGTTAAACTGAGGAAGTGGAAGCCAAAAATAGTATGTTTACCTGTAGATAGAAAGACAGCCTGATCTATACAGACATGCTTTTCTTATATCTAAAATGTTGTGATACAGGAGCCACCTGCCAGTGGCTGCTGAAGGTCTAACTCAGACTGTAGAATGGATCTCTTTATATGAGAGGATAATGATGATGATGCAAGGAGACAGAAGCAGTTGCATTCTCTAACCTCTCCACTGAGAGAAAGTTGCATTGTCTCACCTCTCTCTTCTTCCCTCTGCCTCCAATTTATTTCATTCCCTCTCTACAAGGAACATCTTCGAAGGCTGCTTTGCAACTCCTTCAAGTTTGTGATTCACAGCTGTGGAAGTTCTCTGAGAATTGACCTGCCACTTCACCTAGGCATGGTCCTTAACATAAAATCTTATTAAATTTTAACATTTAATTCATATATAATTGTTCAGTCATATCTGAATCTTTGTGATCCCAAATTAGCAAAGCTATTGGAGTGGCTTGTCATTTCCTTCTCCAGCTCATTTGATGAGAAATATGAGACAAAAAGTGTTGAATGGCTTGCCCAGAGTCACACAGCTAGCAATTGTCTGAGGTCAGATTTGGAGTCACGAGCATGAGCCTTCCTAACTCACGGTTTGGTGTTCTATCCACTTCCCATGTGCCCATCTTAATCCATATGGTCACCACACAGAGCTTAATTTACAACTAGAATGAAAACTCCAGGAGAACAGAAACTGTTTCATTGTGATCTTTGTATTTATAATACCTAGCTTAGTGGTGGAGGAGACAGAGTAATAATTACTTTGTAATTGCTTGTCCATTGAATTACCAATTCAAACAAAGCCTGATTCATTAACTGTATATGTTAAGAAAAAAAAAAAAAAACAGCTAGCTACAATCTTCCTCATCAACTCTGCATAGTGATGATTCAGTGATTCAGGCCATGATTCTCAAACACAGTAAAGTTAGTTGCCCCATTTGGTCCTTTTGGGCATCAAACTATGGCATTAATCTTATTCTCTCTGTTTTAATTGATTGATCCAATCATTTTCATCCACAACAATCAAGTATATGGGAAAGCAAAATCTGACATCTGTAAAACTATTACAACCAAACAACAGTGTAAAATATACAACAGCAATTCAAACTCATCTGTCTTTGAAGATCTACAATACGTCTCACTTCATTGTGATCTCTCCTTCCTCTGAACTCCCATAGCACACATTTGGCATTTATTACACTCTGCTTTAGATTACTAAATTTATTTTAATTTGTATTTGTTATATTTCCCATATCTGTCCTATTTAGGTTTCTTGGAAACAGGGAACAGCTCTCATGATTTTTATATGCCTTGGCTATAATAGACATCTGACAAATATCTTTTGGTGTATGACCTGACAGTAATTTTTAAAAGTAAAAACTTAGGCATTTTCATTATATATAATACATTAAAATTAAGTACAAGAAAGGATGCTGTTAGAATTATGGCATTTTTAAGCCTCCCTTTTCCTCAGTTAGGAAAGTCTTTGGAATCTAGATAGGATTTCAGATATAATGCAGAGTTCATGAAGGACAGACTATTCCATAAGTGATGAGCATTTAATGAAAAAGCACAAAATTCCAAATAAGAAAGGCATACAAAATAATATGGCAGAAAGAAAGGAAATAACTTTACCCCTCAAAAAAAATGGCTTGAAGTAAATTGTGTGATGTCAAGCTACTGAGCAAAAATTCTCTGGAAAATCACATTCTAAGAGGTGGAATTTCTGGGAATTTATGACCTTGTGTCACTAAGGATGATATTAGAGCTTGACAGCTAGCTGCTGCCATTCTCTCTCACCTCTGGAAAATTGGGTAAATGCCAATTGGCCCATAACTTAGTTCACAATTTCTCAGTGGTATAGTCAAATCCTGGCATCAATGCAAATGAAAGATTAGGTCGTAGTGTTTGAAAAAATGAGAGATTTGTAAATACTCAGTACCCCATAGAGGAACTCCAGACATTGATAAAGAGACTGATTTCAACCCCATTGGAAATGGATAAGGAGAAACAGTTAAAAGTATTAAAATGAGAGATCTCTACCATGGTTTAAAAACTTTTTTCTTTAGCCCCCCACATGACTGTTAATAACATTTTCACCTACCAGAATACAGTATACATAAACATCAAAGTTGATTAATTCAAAATTTTGATACTTCTTGCATAGACATTCTTAAATATGCTTTACACTACTTAACACTAAACTTGAGAAGATCAAGAAATCCAAACATTAACCCTTCTCCTACTCTATAAATATTTAATGTAAAAAATCCATTTACATAGCATTGTTTCATTTAGAGTAGCTCTTGTATTTAGATAAATTTGTTTTCTGTATATTCAATATGTAATCTCAATTGCACTCCTCACTTGATTTAAATGCATTAATATTTTTGGTAATATTGACAAAGTACTTTTGAGCTTCCTTTGGAGAAAAGTTAACTTTGAAATTGAAAGTACAGCACTACTTTTGAAACAATGCATACATTCCAAGGACTTAAATCATTTTCAAACATCCAAATTATCATTAAATTAAAATTAATTATGTAAGAATTCATTTTCATTAATATTAAGTGCTTATCATGTATAAAGTAGTATGTATCTGCTGCCCTGCCTACTTTCATCTCCAGAGAACAAGATGCCCCTCCCAAGATACGTTCATCACTTCTAAACTTACCATGTTGCTAACTCAAGCCTTGACTGTTACCACCTCCTTCAGTCTCCTCTTCCTTCTGATTGGAGGACTGAAGGGTAGAGTACCAATGCCTCCCAGTGCCTTCATGCAAGTAGAGCAGAAGCTGAACTTCTTGGTTTGTTCCATTCTGCATCTACTACTGCTACTCTGCCAGGTTTCAACTCTATGGAATAAGATACATACTTATGTCCCCATTCCTTTACTACCTCCTTTTCTGTATTGTCTCTCCCTCTCTGATTAGATTGTAAGTTCCTTGAGGTCAAGGATTGTTATGGGCCAGAACTCTGAACTTGAAACAAAGGATTCTTACAAGGTGCTAAGTCAATGGAATTGATAGAGACAGTGGTTATTTAATTTAGCATGGTGCTTAACACTTCTCTAGTTCAGTACATGTACTTAGTATTTAATATAATTCCACAAGACTCACACTTAAGATAAGGGAGTATATAACAGCCAGCAAAGGCTGAGACAGATTCATTCCATCCTCCACCTTTGTGGTGGCTAGAGGCAGAAGCAGAGAAGCAAAGGCAAAGGACTGGCAACAGGAGCTCAAGCTCTCGGAACCAAGGAGAGAGATAGGCCTCTAAGAAAGCTAACTGGGCCCCAGGAAGGAGATAAGACTTTGAAGGAGACAATAAATGATTTGGACCTTAACCCCTGGCTACTCGTGTGGTGATTACTGAACTGAAACGAAGACTGCTCCCAGAGACTCCAAGAAAATCAAACCAACAGAGAACATTTTAAAGGATCATCTTTTTATTAAGTGTATACTCAGCACTTAGCACAATGTTTAGCATACAGTAGGCACTTAATAAATGCTTAATTGGATTGATTAAACTGGCTAAGTAACTAAGGCAAGGATACACAAAGGTAAATAAAGCATAGTCACCAATCAGGTTATCAATCATTCATTCTTTCAACAACTATTTATTAAACTTCTATTATATATAAGGACTATCCTAGACTCTAGTTGTGAGTGTGTGTGTGATGTGTGTGTTTTAGAAAGATGCTACATTCATTATGCTACAGCATAATGAACACAAAGCTGGACTTGGAGTTAGTTAAACCTTAATCCAAATCTTATCTTTGCCCTCCACTGTCTGTGTGACCATGGGAAAGTTATCTTACAAGAATCAGGAAGCTCTCTAAGACTATAAAGTTATAAATGGATTTCTCATCTCCATCTGTGGAAGAATTTCCCACAAATATAAAATCATAAACCCTAGCAGTTGACATAATATAATTTTTATGATACACATTGGAATGTGATAAGTACCTGAGGGTATTAAAATGTTGTTTTCAGAATTCTGAGAAAGAAGGAGATCACTTTGGATAATAAGGACCAGAAATGGGAGAAAACTTCAATTTTTTTGCTTATTTTCTAGGTTACCTAGCATCTTGATCTCGAATGGCAGAAAATTTGAAGCATAAATATTCCTAACAGTTGGAACCAAGGAACATAACTAGACTTCTGCACATGCTAGAACAGGGGTTCGTTTTTTTGTATCATAGACCCCTTTGGTTGTCAAATTGGTGAAGCCAATAGGCTCCTCTGAATTGGATTCTTAAATGCATAGAAAGAAAATACAAAGGATTAGAAGAAAAACAATAATGTGAGATACAGTTATCAAATTTTTTCTAAATTAAAAATATGGCTTGAAGTAAATTTTGTGATGTCAAGCTACTGAGCAAATAAAATAGCATTTAAACCCAGGTTTAAAACCCCCTGCAGGAGAGCTACATTGAGCATAAGTTGGCTTACTTATGAGGAACCACTGCTTCTGCCTACAAATATCCCTAAGAAATTTCATTATCATCTAAAAAAAATTTAGGTCAGGATTAGAGGAATTGCACTGCAATTGACACTAAGCGGAGGACACAGAACCCAGCAGATAGCTAGGATACAACTTCAAACATGTATGGGTCCTTATACCTGCATATATAAGCACTCCTTAGGGAACTAGAAATGATACAATGCTGACTTTCCTGCCTAAGAATGGAGAATCTCTGGGATTTTTACCACAAGTTTGAGTCCCAAGATAGAGCACTAATCAGAAAAAAAAAAAAAAGAAGAAAAGAAAGAAAAAAAAAAAGATTAAGAATGGAAAAGACTCTGATCCTAGCTGTTGTCCTGCATTGAAAATACATGGTGGAATTATTGGCTGACTAAATTTATCTCTTAAACAACAGAGACCAAATTAGTTGCCCTGTTTTAATTTCAGCTTCCCAATCCCAATGGCCATAACATCTCAAAAATTTACATTCAGGTGTTCCTAAACTGGGACCCTGAAATATATTTTTAATATTTTGATATAACTGGCTTTCCTTGTAGTCATGTGCATTTTATTTGATTCAATTAAAAACATTATTCAGAGAACAGGTCTCTGAGCTTCACCAGATTTCCAAAGATAGCTATGATGCAATTTTAAAAAAAGCATCTGCAAAATGCCACTTGTTTGAGAAATGCAAATTAAGACAACTCTGAAATACCATTACACACCTCTCAGATTAGTTAAGAATACAGGAAAAGATAATGACAAATGTTGGAGGGGATGTGGGAAAACTGATGCATTGTTGGTGGAGTTGTGAACAGATCCAACCATTTTGGAGAGCAATTTGGAACTATGCCCAAAAAGTTATCAAACTGTGGATACCTTTTGATCCAGCAGTGTTACTACTGGGCTTATATCTCAAAAAGATCTTAAAGAAGGGAAAGGGACCTGTATGTGCCAAAATGTTTGTGGCAGCCCTTTTTGTAGTGGCCAGAAACTGGAAATTGAATGGATGCCCATCAATTGGAGAATGGCTGAATAAATTGTGGTATATGAATGTTATGGAATATTATTGTTCTTTATGAAATGACCAGCAGGATGATTTCAGAGAGGTTTGGAGAGACTTACATGAACTGATGCTGAGTGAAATGAGCAGAACCAGGAGATTATTATACACTTCAACAACAATACTATATGAGGATCAGTTCTGATGGAAGTGGCTCTCTTCAACAATGAGAGGATCAAAAATCAGTTCCAATTAATCAGTGATGAACAGAACCAGCTACATCCCGCAAAAGAACACTGGGAAACAAGTATGAACCACAACATAGCATTTACACTCTGTTATTGTTTGCTTGCATTTTTGTTTTTCTTCCCAAGTTATTTTAACCTTCTTTCTAAATCCAATTTTTCTTGTGTAGCAAGACAACTGTATAAATATGTACACATATATTGTATTTAGCATATACTTTAATATGTTTAACATGTATGGGACTACCTGCCATCTAGGGGAGGGTATAGAGGGGAAGGAGGGGGAAAGTTGGAACAGAAGTTTTTGCAAGGCCCAATGTTGAAAAATTACCCATGCATATATTTTGTCAATAAAAAGCTATAATAAAAAAATAAATTTTAAAAAATGCCACTTGTTTTATACATGCTTATCTGCAGAGAGAGGATAGAAAGTCCTCAGAATGGCAGTTAAAGTCTTCAAAAATTAGGTTCCCTCTGACATTGCCAATGTTCTCTTTTTACACATTTCTAATTCAGGGACAAATTGGCCAAGTAAATATTCCCCACATGTGGCATTAAATCTCTTGATTCCAGCCTTTTCCATTTGGAATGTTCCCCATATTTGGAATGTTCTGTTTCTTAACCTCTACCTCTAATTAATAATAATAATAGTTGTCACATATAACCCTTTAAAGATTTGCAAGTCACTATATATGTTATATTTTTGATGTACACAGTCATCTTGGGTGTTAAATACTATTATCCATCCCTACTTTATACATGAGGAAACTAAGGTTGAAAGAGCTTAAATAAGATGCCAATATTCAGAGCTAGTGTCTGAGGCAGGATTTGAATTCAGGCTTTCCTGACCATATCCATTGTGTCACTTGACTTCTTTAGAATTTCTAACTTCCTTCATAGTCTCAGTTGAGGCCTTTCCAGATACTCCCCCCAAAAAATTTGTTAGACTCCTATCCCTCTTAAAATGACTTTTTTATAGACTTTGTATTTACTTGTCTATGTAGTTGTTAAATATTCCTCAAAAGAATATGTTTCCTAGGATCCTTTCCTTCTATACCTCATGGTTTTTTTTTTTCATCCATGTAACTTGCACTTAGTAGGTACTCTAAAATTATTTATGGAACTTAATTGAAACTATAGGCAAATTTGCAGTATGATATTGCCAACACAGATAAATAAATGTAAGATCAATGTATTCAACAAGCTGTTTTTTCTTAACATACCTGTACTGCTGGAGAAAATAGTGAGTCACTCTACCCAGGGAAAACAGCCAGTGTGACTCCCAGCCCCTAGGGGATGCAGAAACCAGCCAAAACCAAGGTACAAGACACACACACACACACACACACACACACACACCATCTGTCTTCCTTTTTCCCTTATTGTAACTTAATTAGAAAAGTTAATAAGTCAAGTTAGTCAAAGTTAGTCAAAGAGTCTCTCTAAAATTCATTGGGGTATTTTGGGAATTATGTCTTGAAACCCACCTCTTGAGGTAGATAGGCCATTGGTATACTCTTTGTTCTTTATTTTAATTTATTTTATTTATTTTATATATATTTATTATAATTTATTTTAATTGATCAGATTGAGCTACAATGAACTCATGATAGAATAAATTCTGAGATACTAGCAGACATAGGGATATTTTTACTATGGCCTGCTTTGTGTCCAGTGGTCTACAAGATTTAAAGAGAATACTCCACATGGATATCTTTACCAAGTTTTTAAAATTGAATAATTATTTCTGATTCTTTCAGTATCCATCTGCTTTGAGAATGGAGTGTAATAGTAATACAAAGCTGGAGTGGAGGACAGGAGGGAACATTGTTATGAATTTTTAAAACCAGAAAAGGCAGATGGTTTGCTATATGTGAGAGAAAAGTCAAGGAATGAGATTAACAATGGATATCCCTTTTCCAAATTATCCATCTCCAACATTTATAAAAAAAAAAACAATGCATACTACTGAGCCCTAAGAAATGGATGTTTCTCAGTCTCAGATTCTCTAACAAAATTCGATCATCCATTACTTCCCAAAGGTCAGATAAATCCACTGGTGGAAAATGCATTTGCAATCCAAGAGAAAAGGGAGAGAGAAGTAATCAGGGATAGGATCAATGTGGTAATTTTTTCCAAGAAAAACTGCTTCCTCTCCTGTCTTTCCACCATATTCATAGCTTTCAGGAAAGACAATCAAGTCAATGAGAAATCACTATTACCTTATAAATGTATATTCTATCCTTGATCACTTTCAGAGTTGTACCCATATTTTCTATTTTTACATACAATTCAGAAAATGATAGAGTATGGCTATTGGTACCGTTCTTCTACTCCTTTTCTAGCTTAAGAGAGGGTTTGGTTTTTTCAATATTGCAATCATCATCAGTTTTTCCTTTCTCCCTTTCTCCCCAAGTTATCAAGCTTTTTTTTGATGGTTGCTGATTTGCATTTGAGAAACTCAAAATAAATAATGAAACTCTTGCCTGAACAAGTTTTTCTTCTTGAGACTGGGCTGAGAAAAAATTTACACTTACTAAACTCCTCCCCCTTTTTCCTAGATTCAGCAGGGGAATTCCTCTCCATTCAGAGATGCAAATACAGAAAGCAGAAATCATCATGTGATTTATGAATCTGCTGAATTTGTAACCCGGGGAGTTGAGGGTTGTTTTAAAAAAGTATAAAAAAGTATTATTACTCAAAAACTTAATTGAAATGAGCCAAAGCTGGCAGAGAAATAAAGATATTTCATTCCATCTAATTCTGAGGAAAATATCAGCAAGAATCCTGCTGAAAAATCTTATTTTTTAATGTCTTCTGAAGAATTATCTGGTCAAAAAAGGAATGAGATCAGAGAAATCTGGGAATTCTTGTGTGAAGTGATGAGGAGTAAAGTTAGCAGAACAAAGAGAACAATTTATACAGTAACAACATTGAAAAAATAAAAATCTAAGAACTCTTGTCAATGCATTGATGAACCATAATTACAGAAGAGTAATGATGAAGATTGCAACCAACCTTCTAACAGAGAGGTGCACACTAACATATATTCTATGACATGGCCAGTGGGGGGGATTTGTTTTGCTTGACTATGGATAATTTTTAGAACTTTTTAAATTGGGAGTAAGTGGCATATGAAGAAAATAAATGTTTATTAATTTAAACTAAAATAAGATAATTTTTAAAGCATTATCTGAAATCAAGACAACAACTGCCCCTTTCATCTGGAAACTGTGCTCTCCTAAGTAATCCTTATATTCAAAGATATGAATGTCTAAGCATATAAAAAGTGCTAGAGATGTTCTCCATAGAATTCTGTCCTCTAGTTTTTATTTTAAGTTTTCTGTGTGTCTGAAAGAATTTCCATAGGGACTGGCTTCTCCCCCATAATTATAGTTGGGAAGCCCATAAATGCATTTGGATTTGAATGTACCTTTACAAAGTATACAATTCATTCTTTGGAAACTTTCAAGTAAAAAGCTTCCTGTTACTATCCTCAGCACTGGCACTACTTAATCTGTTCTTCTCCAGAAGAACTAATCCAGATCTAATATATATATACTGGCACTACTTAATCTGTTCTTCTCCAGAAGAACTAATCCAGATCTAATATATATATATATATATATATATATATATATATATATATATATATATATATATATATATATATATATATATATATAAAAGAAAGAAGAGCCAAGAAGAACCAAAGATTTTCAGGAAGACAAGCATGGACCATCCAAACCTTCTGTGGGGTATATTCTGGAGAAGAGCCAATATTTAAGAAAGGTCAAAGTACATACAAAGTACCCATTTAGTAGATGCTGATGGATGGGCTGATGGACTTATTTCATGGGTTTCAAGTGCCTACAGAGACTCTGAATTCTGTCATCACTGGAAATGTTGATAAACACCAGGAGACAAAGATAAATGTAAGAATTGTGCCCAGAGTTCCCAACTTCAATTTCACACATTAATGGCAACAAAGCTGGGAAATAATAAAAGATATCTACTCCTTTTAAAGTAGTTATAGGTTCTTCATAAACAAAATGGTCTATCAGTTAGTATGCTTTACATCAGAACTTTTTTCATCATCCTGAATAACCCTGAATATGTGACTGTGTATCATGTGTCCTCAATTCTAAAATAAGAATGTTAGTCTCCAATCCTTTGGGGCTTTTAAAACCCAGTGATATATATTCCGTGTTCCTCAGACATAAGCACTGTATAAGTACATGATACAATAATTCCCATACTGACATCCAGCCATATGCCTGTCACCATCTCTGTTAAGGGATCCAGAGTGGTTTGAAGACATATAATTCCTCTGAGTCACACAAAAAAAAGAAAACATGTTAATGAACATTCATTTCAGCATTTTCAATGACATATTTCCAATTGCAGAGCCTAGCTGATTAAGCAAGTAGAGCTGTGATCTCTTGCTAAAAAGCAGATGGCAATCTGGTGATTGAAAGGGGGAAAAGTCATTAAAATTGCAGAACAGATTAACATGGTTATAGGAATTTGATTTTGTTTGGCTTCTGCCACAGATAAAGCTCAATAGCTAGGTTCAATAGTAAAAGAGTTTGCTTTGGATCAGTTTTGCAATTAGCTATTCTGACCATTGACAGGGACCATGCTTTATTGTAGACAAAGGATAAAGATCCACAGAATAAAGTCATGGATTTGGGGTTAGAGTATTTATTAGGGAGGTTGATTTCCATAATATGTCCAAACCAAGGATTTAAAAGTCTTTAATAAATACTGAGCAATAGCAGGTATTATTATCTCTCCTTTACCCTTTATTCAACCTTGAAGACTTCTCAATCCCTACTTTCTCCCCAAAGCTTTCCCAAAATGCTCAAATTCTCTGGTATGTTTATAGAATTCTACTACTCATACTCTTCATTAAATTATGCTTCATGTTTATATACATGCAGAATCATAGAGCCTTAGAAATGAGCTAATTATGTTCCATTTTATTGTAATTACTTTGGTTTGATATATATTCTGCTTATTCCCACACACACACACACACACACACACACACACACACACACACACACACACACACATCTGGACAGAAACCATTGCTCAGACTTCTATCCCACACAATATCTAACATTCTGGTGATAACAGAGTAATCAAGAAATACTTGTTGATTGATTCTATTTGTTCCTATCACATCCCTAGGGGCTACAGTCTCTAGTTAAACCAGAAAGAAAATCAAAGCTTTAAAAATCTATAAAAAGGAGATAATCATAGAACCTACCTCCCAAGGTTGTTATGAGTATCGAATAAGATAAAAATTATAAAATACTTAGCACACACATAATAAACACTATAAAAACATTAACTATTATTATAATTATGACTGTCTTCTAATTATTATCAGCAAATGATGAGTCAAGCTGGGACAATTATATTTTTTGTGGCAGAACCTAAGAATATTAAAAATTAAGTATAAAGTCTCCTTTCATTCAAACATTTGCCTCTTTAGATATTTGGAGAAACTGGCATGAGTTAGTAGGATTGTAGGGAAATGTAGTATAGGTTTTTGTTAGGCATCATAGGAGAAGAAATGTAGACAAATATTAAGTGGAAAAATTCAAAACATACAAAAGTGTAGACTATAATATTGAAGGTTACAGTTCAATGGGGGACTGATAATTCTTACTTCAAGATTAAATAAAAAGCCACCCAGTTTTTAAATGATCACTCAGCCTTTAGTCTGCCTCTCTTCCAGTGTAACCTGCCACTATTACCAGATTATTCCATAAGATGAAATGCTTTCCTACAAAATAGGATGATTCTATTGACTATAGTCAATCTAAAAAGTTCATGAGAAGTCTGGCATCATTATATTCTTTTACTCTCAATCCTCCTGGAATAAAACTGAACAGAATCACTAGGTCTTATGGTTTTTATTTTACTTCTTTCAATCTCAATTTATGAAATAAGCATTAAACATATTTTGCAGTAGGTTGTTTTTATTCTGTTTGTCTTTCAGTCCTTTCTACTAGGCAAACTTTATCTCACCATCAGTAACCAGGGAAATATTAAATGGAATTCCAAGCATTTTGGAAGCTGGAGCAAGGAGTAGCATCTCATCTCACTAGCAACAGTTGCTAAGGAAAGATGGTGAGAGTATCATTGTTGTTTGGAAAGCTGGAGATATGGAAAACTTTTGCTTTAATGTGAAAAAATCTTACCTCTCTGGATGACAGATTATAGATGACTACTGACCAGTGTTCCAATATTTAAATTCCTTTGAGTGACTTCTTGGATAACAAATGAAATTATATATGGGAAAATGGTGCAAAAAAAAAAACATAAAATGTTAAGCAGATGTATATTATCGTGATTGACATTGTTCAGAATTTTTTGTTATTGTTCAGTCATTTTTCTGTTATCCCAAACTCTTCATGATCCTATTTGGCCATTTTCTTCATGAAGATACTGGAGTGCTCTACCATTTCCCCATCTCCAGCTTATTTTACTAATGAGAAAACTGAGACAAACAGGGTTAAGCAACACAGTTAGTGTCTGAGGTCAAATTTGAATGCACAAAGATGAGTTTTCCTGACTCTAAACCTGCTCTATCCTTCTTTTGGTCTATGGCACTCTAGTGACAGCCTTCTCATTAATGGGATCATCTCCCACTAAGTCCTGGGCTATTTTAAAAACTCTGTTTAGTAGAGAAAAGCACAATTGTTTAGAAGTAATTTTCTTTTTTTATTATAGCTTTTTATTTATAAAACATATGCATGGGTAATTTTTCAATATTGACCCTTGCAAAACCTTCTGTTCTAAATCCCCCCCACCTCTTCCCCTAGAGGCAGGTAGTCCAATACATGTTAAATATGTTAAAGTATATGTTAAATCCAATATATGTATACATATTTATATAGTTATCTTGTTGCACAAGAAAAATCAGATCTAGAAAGAAAGAAAAAACCTGAGAAGGAAAACAAAAAATTCAAGCAATCAATAATAGAAAGAGTGAAAATGCTATGTTTGGTCCACACTCATTTCCCATAGTTCTCTCTCCGGGTATAGATGGTTCTCTTCATTTCTGAACAATTGGAACTGGTTTGAAGCATCTCATTGTTGAAGAGAGCCACGTCCATCAGAATTGACTGTTGTATAGTCTTGTTGTTGCCATGGTTCTGCTCATTAGCATCAGTTCATATAAGTCTCTCCAAATCTTTCTGAATTCATCCTGCTGGTCATTTTTTTATAGAAGAATTATATTCCATAACATTCATATACCACAGTTTACTCAGCCATTCTCCAGCTGATGGGCATCCACTCAGTTTCCAGTTTCTTTCCACTACAAAAAGGGCTTCCACAAACATTTTTGCATATACGGGTCCCTTTCCCTTCTTTAAGATCTCTTTGGGACATAAGCCCAGTAGTAACACTACTGGGTCAAAGGATATGCACAATCTCATAACTTTTTGAGCATAGTTCCAGATTGCTCTCCAGAAAGATTGGATGTGTTCACAGTTCCACCAACAATGTATAAGTGTCCCAGTTTTCCCATATCTCCTCCAACATTCATCATTATCTTTTCCTGTCATCTTAGCCAATTTGAGAGGTATGTAGTGGTACCTCAAAGTTGGAAGTGATTTTCTTCCCTTTGCCCTTTATTTCAGCCAAGGTAGCTCATTAACAAGATCAGGATATTCCACTAAAGAGTTTTTCCAAGCTGATATAATATTTTTTCTGTTACTCCTGGAGACAACATGGTAAAGACAGATTCTGGATATACTTTACACCATCCTTTCTAGTTTCCAAATATCACAACATGACCCACTTAACCTTTCAGTATTTCCTGCCCTTTTGCATCATTCCTAAACCATTCCCTTGTTTCTTCTCCCTAACATCCCCACTTCTCTACTCATTTTTACCTCTTCTTACCTGCCTCTTTTGATTTCCTTTTTTTTCTATTTCTCAGCTCCTGAACCAAGTGCCCAAGTACTTCCTGCTTCAATTTCCATGAACATATACGAACCCTTACTCTTTTGCCCCTATCCTTATTTATCCTTGAGTCAAGAGGTCAGCAATTTCTGGTTATTGTCTTAGAATAGAGAAAGCAGTATCATATTAATATTTATGTTAATGAAATATTAATATATAAAGTATTATTAAATATTAATGTTTTCAGCTGATACCAGAAAGATTTCACACCAACAGCATCTGTATTTCTTCTATACATGTTTATTTTGTGAAAACTTCCATTTAAAGCAGGCTCCCATACCAACTACTTCTTCCTTTCCCTTCCTGGACTGGACCACTATAATTATGCCTCCAGGAACCTCATCACCAGAAAACTCAGCAAACTTGAGGATTACATCAGTCTTGCTACTTATACCTCATCAGTACCCTCAGTATTCTTTGGCCCAATGACTGTAGGGATAGAGAAAAGAGTGAAAAACTCCCAAAACTTCCATTTAAAAAAGGCTGCGAGGCCAATGAATCCTTCATTTCCCCCCAGTTATGCTCTTTGAACTGGATTCCATTATATCCCATGGATACCATCTTCCCTGATGTCCTTCCACTTCTCTGCTTTCTTTTGTGTGCTGTTTTAGATTATAAACTTCATGAGGTCAAGGAATATCTTTCTTTTTCTTATTTGAAACACCTAGCACAGGATCTGGTACCAGCAGGTGCTTAATAAGTTTATTAACCAACTAATTGCAAGAATCAGCATAGACTAGTGAAAAGGTGCTAGATTTGGAGTCAGAATAATTGAATCCAAATCCTGCTTTTGCCATTTACTATCTGCATAATCTCGGACAAGTCACTTCAGTTTCCTCATCTATAAAATTAAATGTTTGAACTAGATGGCTTCTAAAATTCTTCCCCCAAAATAAAATGATGTTTAAGTTACTATACATTTTGTTTTCATTGTACTCATTTAACTTATATATGTTAATATATTCAGTAGAAAGGCCAGAGAGTTTATTGATTTTTTCTAGTACATTGGCCTAGGTAGGAATTAAAGGAAGATAGCCAAGAAGCCCTATAGCCTTCTCTATTCACACATTAGTTATTAAATTATTATGGAGTAGAATGCAATCCTCTAAAGCACATGGGCCTCTCCCTATCTCAGTTTCTTCACTGATAAAAAGGGATATTAATAGCACCTACTTATCAGATTTGTTATAAGGATAAACTGGGATAAATTTGGTAAAACATTTTGAAAACTTTAAAAATGCTATATAAATGCTATCTTTATTATTATTTATTATTATAATAGCTATATCATTATGTACTATTGTTATTGATATTGTTCTATATTGCATTATATGGTAGAATATTTGATAAAAATTTTGTATTCTATATTCTAATTATTTGCATACATTATCTTCTATACTTAGATTCAAAGCTCCTTGAGTATAGGAATGACTTACTATTTCACCTTTAATCCCCAGGATGTCTAGCATAGTGTGTTTTATACATACTTAAAAAGCATTTGTTGATTTAGTTGAACTGAAATATAATTTTTCCTTCAAGTCATATCTGACTCCTTCCTTTCCTCCACACTCTCCCCAATCTCTGACAGTTTCTTTGATCATGTGCCTTCTTTTCCAATTTCCACTACCCTAATTTATTCATTCATTCACCTATTTATTGTGCAACTAATTTATGTCAGTCACTGTGATAATCCTTCATGTGCACAGTTCTACCAAACATGATCTCTACCTTCAAATATATTACAATTCAACAAGGGTTTAAGGCCATTATTAACTCAAGATTAAATTATCATAATTGCTTCTAGTTGATCAGGCTTCTATTTCAATGGAAGTTGATCACCATTACCCAATTATCATTGAACCAATAGATCCCATCAACTTGCTACATTCTTCAAGAATGCAAATCTCAACTTATCCATATTTTTTTACTAGGAAAACTAAACCAAAGAGAGGGTAATTTATCCAGTATTACAGAAGTAGCAACTCACACACTCAGGATGTAAATTCAGGTGTCCTAACTCTAAACCCAGCATACTTTGCATTCCTATAAACATTGCTCTTTTTTTTTGGCATAAATGATGCTTTGAAATAAATTACATTGGACTCTGTTGAACACGTATTCTTTTCTCATTTTTTTTTCTTTCATCTGATTTAGTGTTGATTTGCTCTAACCATTGCTCTAACAATGGTCTGCCTAAGACATATATGACTGATTTATAAGTGACTCCCACATCAGTAACACAGTTGTTTTCTGCCTACATAAAGTTAATTTCATTTTTTGTGATGTTATTTGGTAATCACCATATCCAAATTCTGCTAACTCTCTCCTTGAAAAAAAATCTGTTGTGTTCATGATATACAGGTAAAAGGCTTCTAAAAGGATAAGACAATTTGGAGTCTCATTTAATGATCTTTAGTCACATTTTCCAACGTATTTTTCATACCTTCATTGAAAGCACTTATTATTAAAGTACATGTTGATTTAATTTATACTAATTTATAGAGTTCATTAACATTTTTTGCAACAGATGTTAGCAAATAAGCCTCAATTAGCATTACAGCAGTCTTTTTGTAAATGTTCATCATGAAGACTCTAATATGAAATGATCAAGTATCCCATGAAATGATGTTTCTTGTTGTCTTTGGACACACAATTAAGCAACTGCATCCATTCCTTTATTTGTCTCTCCAAGGAAAACTTATGAGCCATCCTTCCATTTAGTAGTAACTTCTTTAGACCTTCTGTTTTTATTTATGGTAAGAATGTCAATAATGATACGCTTCAGTTCCTTCAGGAGTATGTCAACTCTTTGAACACTAGACAGGGATCTCACATTCATAGTACCAACAGTTAAATTCATGAAAAAGATGCTCTAAAAGGCTATGATTCTTAGTGCTCCCTGCCCATCTTTCCACAACATTGCCACTGTTGCTTCAGAAGTGGAAAGGGACCACACACTAGTGAGGAACCTCTCACTAGGTTGGATTTCAGAGAGCAGACATCATCTGTTGCCAGACTGTACTCAGGGACTTTCCAGCTTGTGTAGACCTTGCTATAACTAGTGTTTTCCTCCCATGCCTTCAAAATTCTGGGGTCACCTACATACCACAATGATTCAATGAATCAACCAATAAGTATTTATCAAGCTCTTATGTGCCAGATACTACTTAGATTCTGAGGATATCAGTACAGAAGTGAGATAGTTCCATCAAGGAGCTCACATTTCACCTGGGATAAGAAGATAAGTAAGATATATAGGAAATAAATACAAAGTGATTGGAGGGGTGTTGCAATTATTCAATCAAGTCTGAGTCTTCATAAAATCCATTTTGGAGTTTCTTGGTGAAGATACTGGAGTGATTTGCTATTTACTTCTCCAGCTTATTTTATAGATAGAAAACTGAGGCAAACAGGGTTAAATGAATTGCTCAGGATCACATAGCTATTAAGTATCTGAGGCCAGATTTGAACTCAAGATGAGTCTTCCTGATCTCAAGCCCCATGTTCTATCCACTGTATCACCTGACTACTCTCCTTGATCAAAAGGTAAGAATAATAAAAAGTGAGTTAGTGAGGAAAGAACTCTTAAAGGAGATTGCATTTAAGATGAGTTTTAAAGGAAGCTTGTTATCCTATAAAGGAGAAGTAAGGAGGGAAAACATTCTAGGAATGGGGAAGGGGATTAAAGCTGTGAGATGGGGGATAGTCTGTGAGAGGCAAGGAAGAGAAAGATAAAATATTGTGCATGATGAACAGTAAGCCAGTCTGGCTAAAGTTTAAAGTATATGACAAGTAAAAATATGAAATTACCCTGGAAAAAATAGACTGAAATCATATTGTGATAGGCTTTAAATGACAGAGGCATTTGAATTTTATCTAGAGGCGATGCAAAGCTACTAGAACTTCTTGAGCAGGGAAGTGCCATGGTCAGATCTAAAATTCAGAAATATCAATTTGACAGCTGTGTGGAAAACAAACTGGAGGCAGCAGGATCTCTGAGAAAGAGGATTAAGGTGTTTGTGGTATGAGTGGAGAGGAGGGAATGGAAGAAAGGAAGGAAAATTGACAAGATTTAGTTATTGATTGGATATCAGAGTGGGAGTGAAGAGTTAAGTATGACTCATAGATTGTAACTATGATATCTGAAAGGATGTTAGTGCCTTCAATGTATTAGGGCACTGAGGGAAGAAGAGGTACTGTTGTATGTCCTTCTTATGGACCTATGATATCAGGAGGGTAATGTCTTGATTTGCAAGTAAATTGGATTTAATTGAGGTGGAGCTGTGCAAAGTTATCAGACTCACTTTCTCCTCCAAGGTTTTCTGAGAGCTGTGGCAAGACAGGAGATGACCTTAGATGCAGTGGGAGACTCTGTTCTGGAGGAGAGGTTTAGAGGAAAAGATAATGAGTTTTGCTTGCGACATACTGAGTTTGATGTACATAATAGTAGAGATTTCCAGCAGGAGCAGGACTGAGCCTAAAGAAAGAAAGATTTAGGAAATATACTCATAAAAGACAATAGCTGAATGCATAGTGTTGTGCCATAGTTCCCTTTTATTGTCCTGACTCAGTTTCCCTAATTATCCTGCCTTGGTTTCCCTAAATTGTTCTGCCTCAATACCCCTAGTTGCAATCTCCCTTTGCTGTCCATTAGAACTGAGATAATTAGGGCTGTGAAGATCTGGCATTCCAGAAGATGAGACTCCAGATGCCCTATCTTAGATACCTAATTGGCATTGTCTATTCTCTAAGTTTCAGACTTCCTGGCTCTAGTTGGACACCTCCTAAGTCCTCCCAATTTGTAAGAATTTATGGTCCTACCTACAACCTGTCAGAACCATATTGATGGTTCCTTCTTGGAGATTCTGGCTCACCAGAGTTTGGACTCCAAGTTGGAGCCCAACTTTGCCTACTAGAGCTTAGAGCCACATATATGTCATTGAGAACTCACATTCACTGCTGGATACCTTGAGACATCAGCCCTGGGGGCAACATGCCCCAGCACAATCTCTCTTCTCAGAAATTTGGTTGTGAAAGAAAAAGTCAGGTAACATTTTAAGTATGGGAAGATCTGGGCATGTTAATAAGTAGCAGGGAAAAGATAGTTTGAAAACTAGGGAAAGGAAAAGAATAATTGATGGAAATGAGAAGGGATGGGAGTAAGAACATAAAAAGAGCAAGGTCTCTAAGTACCTAAACCAATGAGCAAGAAGATGACCTGTGCCTCCAAGAAAAATTATTAGAATTTTTTAATGTGGCCTGACCTTGTTGTTGATTCTGGCTTCCATGGGTTCAAATATCATTTCTCCTGATGATTCCCAAATGTATTTCTCCAACCCTTGCCCTTCCCCTAAGTTACAGCCACACCTAAGTTACACATCACCAATTGGACATTTCTGAGTGTCCCACAAGCATCTCCAATTTGACATGTGAAACCAGGACTCATTCCTTTCTCTCAGACATCTTTTTCCTGAATTTTATCATTAAAGTACAGTTCACCACCACAGTTTCAATTACCCAGGTATCATCTTTAACTACTCTCCCATATTCATCCTGCATATCCAATCTATTGTCAAAATTTTTAAATTCTTTTTCTACAAAATCTCTCAAACATATTCCTTTCTCTCCATTTTGATGAGATCTAGGTTTTGGGAACCAAAATGGGATTAGGGTTTCTGGTGGTCAGGGAACTAAATGATATGATCTAGTGGCAGGTTTGGGGTTCAGGGAACCAAATGGAGAGTTTTGGCTCCCCTATGTCCCCTTGGGAGTGAGCGGAAGAGTAGAGAGTTTTGGGGAACCCCCTTCTGGCAGCACAAGGATTCTCTGTAAAGGAATTTACAAACCCCAAAACCTAGATTGATAAAAGAGATTTATTATAGAGATTTGGAAGTAAGGTTCATTAGGGAAATAGGTGAGGATAAAGAGAGAAGAGAATTAGGAAATAAGGTTAGAAATTTTAACAGAGAGGCACAAAGTCTCGTTAGGGACTGAAAAAGAATATTATTACAGTGGGCAGAGGTTTCCTTGGCATAGTATGGCATGTTTAGAACCTCTGCAAAGAGAGGATTGACTCTTTTATAATAGGAGTTTTAGCTACAAGCTGGGTTTCAGCCTGAGCTGAATTTGAATAGAATTGAATTGAGTTTCTTTAATTGAATAGGATTGGAATTCTTTTAGCTAAGGACTGAACCAACCCCACCTAGATAACAGAATGAAGCTGTTTATCTTGTTTCCCTTGAGTAGGATCCTTCACTGAGGCAGAGTGCAAGGACAATCTCTCCTTCAAAGAGTTTTAGAGTTTTGGGGTCCCTTTTTCACATTCCCATACCTAAGAACCTAGTCCAGGCCCTCATCAGTTCCCACCAAATAGGTCATCTTCTTTCAGTTCTTTCCATCTTCAAAGCCATGACATAGCTTCCAAAACCTACGTCTCATCTCTCATACACACACACACACACACACACACACACACACATACACACACATACCTCTCAAGAGACTTCTTATTGCCTCAAAAATTAAATATAAAATATTTTTATATATAAAGTCCTTTACAATTTGGTATCTTTCTATTTTTGATATTCTTATATTTCTTATATTCTTAATTCTAATATTCTTAAATGCTGTTTTCCTTTCCTCTCTCACTATGACCCAATTATTCTGGTCTACTTGCTGCTCCTCATATTATATCTCCTGTCTCTATGCCTTTGCTTTGCCCGTTCTCCATGCCTAGAATGCTCTCCCTCATACTTCTGACTCAGAATCCGTGGCTTTCCTTGGTTTTTTTATAACAACAGCTTTTCATTTTTCAATATACATGCAAAGATGGGTTTTCAACATTGACCTTTGAAAAATCTTGTGTCCAAATGTTTCTGCCTTCCTCCCAGCCTCCCTCCTCACTTAGAGGGCAAGTAATCCAATATAGGCTAAACATGTGCAATTCTTCTAAACATATTTCCACATTTATCATGCTGCACAAGAAAAATCAGATCAAAAAGGAAAAAGAAAAAAAAGCAAGCAAACAACAATAACAAAAAATATGGAAATACTATATTGTGATCCACATTCAATCCCATAATCCTCTCTCTGGATGCAGATGGCTCTCTCTATCATAAGTCTATTGGAATTGGACTGATTTTCTTTAAGTCTCAGATCAAATACCTTGCCTGCTCCCAACAACTGCCAGATGCCATCTCCTCTAAGGTTATTTTCTGTATTTATTGGATCCGTTCTGATTAATATGATTTGTCTCTCCAATTAGATTATACCTTGTGTACAGGGATTGCCATTCCTTTTTCTTAGCACAATACCAATAGTAAATAGTATGGGGTATATAATTAATGTACCTTTATAAATACTTGACTCATAACAACTTCTCTATCTGGCTATTCACTATTATTCCCTTACTCATGCATTCAATAATTTTGCCAAAACTTAAGTGAAGTCAAATACTCCATAAGATACAGACTTTATTCACTTTCTTTTTTTGAAAATCTAAACAATGTAAAAAAAACCTTCAAAAATCCAAGATTCCCTCTACATCATGATCTTTATGTCTTTATGGGTGGAATAAGTTAATTAGGTTTTTAAATCATTTGTCAATATTAGTAAATTCTGTCCAGCTAAATAATTTATGGTTTTCTCTCTTATCTAAAAGTTGCTTCAGAATCATTAGTGATTGAAATATTGGTGACTGTGGAGTCCATTACACCTATGTCCATCACTGGATTTCAAAGATTCTGGAGGAGAAAATGAGGTTGATGATTTTGCACAGCTCTGCCTCACTTAAGTCCAATTCATTTGCACATCAGGATTACACTGTCCAGATGTCATTGGTCCTTTCCAGAATGAAGAATGAACAACTAACTAGTGACTGTTCTCTGAAAGAAAAAAGATTCAGGCATGACCTATTCCACTTAATAGTAAAATAGATTTCTGAAATTCTGAACAAAACCATCCCTAAGCATGATTCAGGAAAAATATCCCAAGCTTTGGAGAATCTTTTGCTTCCAGATTTGGTGCTAGAAGAATGATTCAGGGAGATAAAGTTCTGCTAACTGAGGGATTTTTTTTTTTTCAGCTAAACCTCATTTCCATACAATTAGGCTAGAAGCCCTACCCTTCAATGAGGTAAATAGGGTGGGACTGCCCCTCCTCCCCTCCTACACATAGCCCTCAGGCTCTAGATCCCTGGCGGGTAACTGCTTTTCCTTTTTAAAGTTACTTTTTATATTTATTTCAACCTTATTTCTCCTATGCAAAAATAATAAACTGTATAGGAAGAGTTACATAGAATATGATTTGGATCTTCAGAATCCAAAGTGACCTTGCAGGCTATTTAAGTCAAACCCCCCTCATTTTACAGAAACTGAGATCTAGAAAATGAAAAATCTTGTCCAAGGTCACAGAGGTAGTAGCAGAGTCAGGATTTGGACCCATGTCTTTTTACTATAAACCCAGTGCTCTCTCCACCATATCTCAGTGTTCACTATTGACGATAAATTTAGGGTTGAGCTCTTGAAATTTCCTTCTGCTGGTCATTCTGATTTCTTTCTATCATCCCGTTCTAGTCAAAATTCTCTCTAACTAGAAAAGGGAATTTGCTCCAGGAATTTGAACATTGGCATGCAGAATAAGAAATTAGGGGGAAGTTAGATGGCATAGGGAAGAGAGTGATGGACTTGGAGTCAGAAAACTCTTCTTTCTGAGTTCATATCTAGCCTCAGATTCTCACCAGCTGTGTGACCCTGGGCAAGTCACCTAGCCCTGTTTGCCTTCTTTTCCAATAATTAGTGGATTGTTGACTTTCTTTTTCAAAGAGGACCAAAATGCTGATCAGACTATACAAGCTCAGACACAAATAATCCATAAGAACATTTGGGGTAGCTTCTCTGATTTTGCACACCTTCCAATTCTTCTGAGCTAATTCAATTCTGCTTTGCTCATAGAGTACAGCACCTTCTCTGACAAAGGCACACCATGCTGGGCAGTTCTATGCCAGTGTCTCCCATGTCACACAACAGATTCTAAAGTTCTTAAGAAATGCCTTGAGAGTGTCCTTGCTTCACTCATTCTGACCACCTTGTGAGCACTTGCTTGCCTTATGCAAGTTCTCCATAAAATATTTTTTGGCAAGTATAAAATGAGTTGGAGATGGAAATGTTCCAATATCTTTGCCAACAAAAGTCCAAATGGGATCATGAGGAGTCAGACATGACTAAAAAAATGATTGAACATTTAAGATGGATGAATAATTTGTGCCCTGTTACATTAAATGCATTATAGAAAAACTAACTATATCCAGATTATATGTACCATTTCACTCTCTTGCCTCCGAATTAGCCATTGCTCTGAGTACCATTTTGACTAGCTTCCTTCAGAAGACAAGAGATAAAGTTCACAACAAAGAAAATAGGGCACTGTATATGAAGGCAGGAAAATC
The DNA here is from genome assembly GCF_048593235.1 of Sminthopsis crassicaudata. Lineage (NCBI taxonomy): Eukaryota > Metazoa > Chordata > Mammalia > Dasyuromorphia > Dasyuridae > Sminthopsis > Sminthopsis crassicaudata. Next base: position 560,423,704 of record NC_133618.1, read on the forward strand.
CAGTGGCCAAATTCTACCTTGAATACTTACTAGCTATGTGTCCATGAGCATATCACTTAAACTCTCCATGTATGCCTCAGTTTTTTCATCTACAAAATGAGAGGATTAGACTCAATGGTCTTTGAAATTCCTTACTGCTCTAAAACTATGACGTTATAACTTCTTCAGGAAAAAAAAAATGGCATCAAATAAAAGGCAAATACAATATTTTACATTGTGACATCTACACTATGACATCTCTGAAAGAGAAATAACCAGAAGACATTCAGGCTGATAGTAGTTTGGGGACTGTCAAAGAGCAAAGTCATGTCTCCTTTACTCTTATCCTATGTCAAGATATTTGAAGATTCAGAAACTTTTTTTTTTAAGGTATCCCATGACAGCTCTATTTGTTTAGGACAATAGTCCAGTAAAACTTCACTCTTTGGCAGTTTACTAATCCTGTAATTCTAATGCAAAACAGTGGTCTCCTCATTTCTTAGCCAAGATTTGCTACAATTCAATTTCCAATTACTCATACTTCCCAGCTCTTACCCAGCATACACCCTATATTGGCTTATGTGCCACACAATGAATATTTATCAGATGTCATAAAAATTCAGCTATAACTTGATGAAACAGGCATAAACAATGTATATAACAAGGCTGCAGATCACTGGGCTTGATGCCATCACTCCACTTTTTTATCTACATCAACCTTGATTTTCAGTCTGACTGCATTTAGCATACTCTTATTAATGTCAGTTCAACAATTCCATAAACATTTATTAAACACCCACCTGGAGCAAGGTCTAGCCCTGTAACAGGAGCTGGGAATTCAAAGCTAGAAATGAAAGTACTTGCCCTCAAGGGTTAACTTAAAACCTAGAAAACTGGCCAGTCTTCTTTTTGCCTGACACAATCTCTACCCTTTTGTAGGTACTTAATTAAATTCTTGTTTTGTTAATTGGTTGAGGTTAAAAATAAAGACTATTTATAATGCCACAGAGATCCTCTTTTGATTATTAAACCCTTGGGTTCATTAAGCTAGGTGACCAACTTTTGTCCCATTTTTTTCTATTTCCAAAACCCTGTTTTCCTTAATTTTCACTGTCACCATCCATTTTCTTTCTTCCTGGACTCCCCCTACTAGTCTCCTGCAGAATTATGCATTTTTTCTGATTTTCCTTGCTGTCTTATAAAATAATCCCACCTTTAAATTTTTAAAGGGTTTTCACTAGAACTACTTCCATGTTTCTGTTGATCTGTGATCTCATTAATATGAGCATTCTCTCCTTTCCAGTTTCCATTCCAGTCAAACTAGCCTACAAGTCACAATACTCACTACAACTTTGTGAAACAGACGTGTTCAAAAAGGCACAGGGAACAAAATCTTTTTTTTGTTTGTTTTTTGTTCATTTTCATTCTACTTTGTTAAATGCTAAGGGTTTACAATAAGAACTTATTCATTTTGTATGTTTGTTTTTATACATGATTATTAAGGTCAAAATTTTTTTAAAGAAATGAACTAGGATTCTAATCCATTTTGCCCACTAGCTAACTGTATATATTCTCACAGGATTATAAATCCAGAGCTAGAATGGACCTCAGAAGTCTTCTAGATCCATTTCACAGATAAAGAAACTGAGACTCATGGCATTAAAATGACCTTCCTAAGATCACAGAATTTATAAGAGCCAGAGGCAGATTCAAAATTCAAGCACACTCTATTTTAACCGGAAGGTCCATCTTTTCCCATGGTGCTAAGGAAATATAAGAAAGTTGAAATAAAGTTTTATTCCAACTTGACCATAAACAACTGTGTGGTCTTGTGAAAAATCATACAATCTCCTCAAACCTAATTTTCTCATTGATAAACTGAGGTTGATGAATGAGTTGTACCCCAACTTGGCTTCCACCACTTTTTCAACATGCTAGAATTCTACATATTAATGTGGACTCAGAAAAGAGAAATCATAACATCATTGCCATCACTGCTAAAACAATGGGAGAAATAAATGTTCCATTGAAAGATATTTTCTAGAAACTAATTCATAAAAAAAAAAATCTATAAGCTTTCTTTCTTGTTTGTGAAGATGAACGCCCTGAGATAAACAATCTTTTATTGCTCTAAACTCTCTGCAACTCTAAACAACCCTAAGAAACTATACTGCAGCACAGGAAGCTTTCCCTGCCTTCATGGGAATATTATCTCCAAGAGGGTGTTATATAGCAGGTGTCCAAATCCACTACAGAAAGACTGCTCTCTCTCCCTACTTTTCCAATGAGAGAATAAGGAGTGAACTCAGCCAATTACCAAGAAGCTTGTGAACAATTTCCCATCCGGTCTAAAGAATAACCCATTCCTTATCCCAAAGCCTTTTCTGTTCCTTTTATAGAGCACGGTTAGTGCTAAAGCCAGCAGCCTTCAAACCTAAAGTATTATTGGCTTGATTTAATGACTGCAGGAAAAACCAACCTACTTCATGTCCAGCCAGGGTTTTTCAGCAGATCACAAGAAAAGAAAAGAAAAAAGCTGGAGAGAGAGTGGAGAAGAAATGGGAAAGGAGGGGGTGGGGATTAAAGACATTATGCAACCTGCAAAGTCCCTGCTGGGTTTTATATCTACCCCCATCACCCCCCAATGACTCCATCCCCTCTCTGCCTCTCTTCCTTTGTGGACTATTATTCTCTTCAATAGTAAAAGGCAAATGACAGTGTATGGCTTTCTTGTCCCCTCTCCATATTGTGTTTGCTCGCTCTCAAAGTGCCTTGCATTGAATCTGGGTCCAAAGGGAGCTGCTTTGTTCCCCCAAGAACGCATTGTGCTGGGGCAAACTGTGCAGGTGCTGAGAGTTTTGTCTGAGTGGATGTATTTGCTAATTAGTTGGGGATGGGGGACGTGCTGGACAGAGCTGAAGTCCTGCCCAGCCTTTAAGCATTGTGTGATTTTGGGGGGAAAGCTGGAAAGGGTTTTCTTCAAAAGTTTGGGAGTAGAAAAGGGATTTTGTTTTTCCCTCCATCTCCAAAGCCCCAAGGGTTGTGAATGGCAGGCAACATAATGCAGCCTCAATTTAAAAGATTTTTCTCTCCAAAATCACCTTCCCTCTAGTATTAATTTACTTCAATAGGGACTTCCTGGACTGCCATTTTCAATTTTAAAGTAATGTACATTTTAATTTTAAAAAATCTCCCCACCTTCTCCAGTATGTGCTTAGCCTCCAGCTCCTTTGATATATATATATGTGTATATACGTATATATACACATATATCTTTTTACATATATAGAGATAAATGTGTATATTTATATACATATGTATGCATGTACATACACATAGGTACATAGTGCACATACACAGTTTTCCAAAAGCCTTGGTGCATTTTTATATATTAGTATCTGTTAGAAGATATTATTATCCTCACTAGGGCTTTTAAGACTCCCAATATTAAATACTATCTGCTTACTTGAAGGAGGGAAAGTGTGAGATTGAGTGCAAAATGGAAGAAAAAACTACTGAATTTTTTTTTCCTCTGGCCAACCAACTGGTCAATCAGCACCATTTATAAAGCACTTAAACTACATGCCGGCACACAAGGTAATATGGTATAATGGATAGAGGGTCTTTAAACCTGGGTGTAAGTGCAGTCTCTGACGCCCGCTGACTTTATGACCTCTGAGGAAGTTATTAAACCTCCAATACCCCTAAGCAATAATGTAAGTCTACAAGTAGGAAAAGAGTTGCTAATCTGTATTGCTGGAAGGAGTTTACATCAGTGATACCACACATTTATATTTCACACATACACACACAAATATAAAGTGCTAGCACTAGACTAGAAAATAAAATAGTCCCTGCGCTCAAGGAATTTACATCCCTATAAGAAGGGAGGTACATACACACACAGAGACATATACACATAGAAACATCTACATAGACGTGTGTACCCATGTATATGAATATACATGTGCATGTATATAAATTATAGAAGGAGGCACCAACTGGTAGCATCAAGAAAGCTTTCAGGTGAGGAACTAGTGCTGGAGCTGGGTGACACAGTAGATAAGGCACTGCTTAAAATCAGGAAGACTCATCTTCCTAAGTGCAAATTTAGGCTCAGACACTGACCAGCTGTGTGACCTTCAGCAAGTCACTTTGCCCTGTTTGCCTCAGTTTCCTCATTTGTAAAATGAGTTAGAGAAGGAAATGGCAGACCAGTCCAGTATCCCTGCCAAAAAAAACCCCAAATGGGGTCATGAGGAGTCAGACAAATGAATATCAAGAAAGAGAATATAGGTGGATCATGAAGTGGTTAAAGGGAAATAATGTGTTATGAGGCTAGACAGTAATTTGCAGCCAGGACACAAAGCATTTTCGATCCAGATTTTGCAATTGATTCTGTTTTGTTCCATTCATCCATTCATTCATTCTCCATATCTCCTTCATCAGTCACACATGAGTCATCCCACTACTGAGCCTGACACCCTAAATCTTCATTTTCAGTGTGAATTTTCTTATCCTGGTAGCCCTGATACCCCCTCAAAGTGATTTACCAAATTGGTGCTCAGTTTAGTGCAGATACTCTCTCAGCTTACTTTTCCACAACTCTGAATTCCTGAGCTCAAGCGATCCACCAGCCACAGCTTCCCCAATACCAAGACCACAAGTAAGTACCACTACCTGCATTTGATTCTAGAAATGATAAGGAGCTACTGAAGAGTACTGAATAAGGGAGTAGCAAGGCCAGATTTCTGTTTTAATAACAGCATTTTGTCAAGTGTGGAGTAAATGCATTAGAGAGAAGAATGGCAAAAGTAAAGGACAAGAGGCAACCAAATGACAGCTCTACCACTGTATTCACTAAATATTTCACACTAAACTCAAAGGAGGGAGACCAATTACTGGGCACTTACAGTACTCCAAACAAGAAAGGATAGAAGTTTGCATTAATACAGAAACCAACACACACACACAAAGCCCTAAGAGCTGCAATTGTGAAACTGCAATCTCATAACCAGCAGTGCTCATCATACATCTTTACCTGTGTCAAAAATGATGGAACAGAGTGTTGCTGGTCTAAAAATTGGTCAGAAATCAATGCAGACCAACCCTTGGCAGACCCTGCAGAAAGCCTGAAATTTGAACAGAAAATTTATCAAAGGTGATGCCCCTGAACAGTTTTCAGTAACTTGTAGATTCATCTGGCCCAAACATGCCATATTTTTCTGTATTCTAAACAGAAACAGAAATTCCTTTGAAAGAGAGAGACTGAAATTCAGGAGGACTGGAGTTCAAATCTGGTCTCAGACACTTAACACTTCCTAGCTGTGTGACCCTGAGCAAGTCACTTAACCCCAGCCTCAGGGGAAAAAAAGAGAGAGAGAGAGAAAGACTGAGACAAGGAGGGGAGGAGAGAAGGACAGAGGAGGGGAAGGAAGGAAGGAAGAAGAAAAAAGAAGGGAAGAAGAAAGAAAAAAGAGAAAGAAGGGAAGAAGAAAGAGAATACCTAGAAAACAATGTGATATAATGAAGAATGAAATTACTACAAATGTATGTTTTTTCTCTTTCTTTCCAAACCCAAAGCAATATTTTCTAACTAGAGGTGGTTGGAGAGTGGGGTGGGGAAGCTATTTTATGCAAACCAGAGGGTCTATGCCTGCCAAACAAAAAACTTCATAGTTTGTTTCAGTGGGAGTATTTGCCAGTCTTTGGGGTTATGTGTCCTAGAGCCACTTAACTCTGCACTTAATTTGGGTTTAATAGGCAGCTATTATGTTAAATAAAGACCAGCTGAACTGATTATTTAAGACATAGTTATGGTTGTTTAACAACTCTGTGGTTTCACTGCTACATCTCAATAAATGTTTTCCAGTAACTGTCTGCTATTATATTTTCACATTCAGTAACTGTCTCCATCCAAGGGCTGCCCCTATCTGTCTAACCACTACCTGAGGCCTCTGGGTTTGCTTCTTTCCCCAATCTCCACACTGATCTTACGGGACAGCTATTATTATAACCAGAGAACTGCCTAGGGATCTGGACCACTGGAGTTTCCACAAAAAGAAAAAAAAATACCATGAAACTGCAGTTCTAACCACTTGTGGCTATACAAGGATGGCCTGGTGCATTTGGCAGGGAGTTGAGTAAGCTGACTCCTTTCCAGCTACATCCTGCCTGCAGCTGTCTTCCTTATCATACGAACATATCCTCACCTTCAAAATACTAACTGGACAGTGGTTTTATTGGGAAATAATAAAACAGCCGCCACATTCAGGAGCTGGCTGATAAGCTCCAGATGCCTATTGCAAAAAGGATGCTAGAGTTGCAAAAGACCTTGTGTTCATTCCTGTTAACCTTATTTTGCAGATAAGGTAAATGAGGTCAAAATGGCAAAGGAATAATGATAATAATAATACAGAATAAAGCCTAGCTTACTCAGCTCCCCATTGACTACAATGGGTCAGAAACACACTTTAAATCTTTAGACAATCTAACTTTATCCCTTTCAACAGTAAATTTTTTGAAAATCTTGGGAAAAGTAGCCAAAAGATTTGTGAAGAGTGATTTCTTGACAATCCAATATTGGACAATATTGATGTTGTCCACTAGAAAGACAACTTAAGAGTTAAAAGCTTCACTCTTCAAGTCAAAAGACTGAAGTACAAGATCCAGGGTTTAAGAGTTTTGTGATCAAGGATAACCAAAGATTTCACTATCAAATAACCAGCCAACTAAGAGTGATAAACCTCTCTATAATTAGCTAGGCTGGTACTGGGAAATAGGTGTTTGTTTTGCTGTATTCAAAGCTTTTCCAGCCTGTAGAAAGTGCCAAAGTTTGATCGCCTTTGACACAGCCCTCAAGAACCCAGGTCACCTCTACTAGCTTTCAAAGATTATGGACCAGGCAGGCTGATACACCCTTGGTTGAGCATTATCATTTGTCCTTTCTATTTCTTGCTGACTTTCAGCCCCTTCCATTGTTCTCATGCCAAACCCTAAGCAAACTTTTGTGGCGCCTGAATGGTAAAGTTCACTTCTACTCTCACACTCTGAAATCTCACACTAACGCACTCCTAGAGTGCAGTTGCCACAAAACTTCCATGTTATTATGTTCACTACTCAGGCTCCAATTACCCTGCTAATCAACAGAGAGTCAGGAAGCTTTTCTGAGGCACTATCAAGCAGGCACATCCTTATGAGCTTACATGTTGCTCACCCCTACACTCTCCCTGCCATCTCACCCCCTCCCCATGGCACTGCCCACATTTGCTTTTCTTTGCAATGCCCCTTTGTGGTAGGAGACAGGAGGGAATTTTTCCACGTGGAACACATTGACATCTCTTTTTTGCCTTCTCAACCTTATATTATTCCAAGCATTTGATGCAAGGGCATTCAACTATCCAGAACTAATTGGTAACTTTAATACTAAATGCAAAATAACCACCCTTAGACTGAAGAAGGAAAAGGGCTATTTGACTTCTCTTCACTGAGAGAAAGGAAATATCTCCTTTTAATTGCTGCTTAGCATCAGAAGCAAGAGGTCTCTAGGAGATAATTTCACCAAACCTCTTCTCTTAACTATAGATTCACTAGATTATAGGTTAAGACAGTGGGAATTTTATTCATCTTTTCATTCACATCACTAATCAGTACTAAGTCAACCTTAATCTTGCTGCTTTAAGAAAGATATACTTACTCTTGCCCTTTACCTGAACTTTAATGAAATTCTTTTTGACATTCAGAGCAAGGGACAGAAATCACATCAGCACCAAAATATGCTATAAGCCTTCTCAGTGCCTTAACTACTACTGTGAAGATGCCTGTGGAAGAGTGATTAGACTTCTTGTTCTTGGCTTCAGAAGTCAGATCAAAGAGCTGTAAGTAGAAGATGTAGAAGAATACCTTTAGTCTCAATGTAAGAAAAAAAAAAGCTTCCAACAATTAGAACCAAGGCTGTACTTGAGTCCGCTCATATATGCTCACTAGAGAGATGATTGCAAAAATTTCAGTGGCAGCATTTATCTTAAAAAACATCAAGCTAAAAATCAGGGCTTTGTTGTTTTGTTGCATGTCTAAAATTGAGAAAATGATGGAGAAAATTTTAATAATGTAGATTTAATTTAAAAGTGTATTGCGTATCCATTCTCTTGAAGAATCAGTTGTTAAATATTTACCAGAACATAACTGATTATCACTATCTAGAAATGGAAGAAACTGCCTTGGAATGTGGTAGATTTCCCTTCAGTAAAGTTCAAGTGAATCTTCAAGCCAAGGTTGATAACCTATTGTTTGGGATGTTGGAGAAGGAGTTCTAGTTTGATTATATAACTTTTAGGCAAATAAGAGAGGTAGAAGAAAAACTAGGAAAAGAAACAAAAGGAATGCAAGAGAGTCAGCTTAGAAAAGGGATAAAAATTGACTGAAGAAATCAATTCCTTTGGATAAGTGCAAAAAAAATCCACTAAACACCTTGAAAAGTAGGATTAATCAAATGGAAAAAGAGATACAAAGACTAACTGAAGAAAATCATACATTAAAAACTAGAACCAAACAACTGGAAAGTAATGGCTCTATGAGATTTCAAGAATCAAACTAAAAAAGAATTATATGACTTTTAGGGTCTCTTCTGATTCCAAATATATGAACTTGTTGTCTCATAATTCCTTTGGTGCACATTGGTATGAAATTAGCTCCATAGATTTAGAACTAAAGTCACCTAACTCAAACCTTTTGTTTTATAGATTTAAAACTCTTCATTTTACAAAGTTAAGTGACTTGGCTAGGGTCACCTTGGTGGTACATGACAAAAGAAGACACTGAAAAGGGCCTAAGAAGACACCAGAGGAAGAGGACTATTCCATATAAATCTGGGGATCATGTTCTCCAAAAGGTTTTGCTATTATTCATCAGACCTTAGATGCGGGGTTTTGAATATAGGCAAATGGGATCTAAGCAAAGGTAGCTGGTGATAGGAAAAGACCACACTAGTATTTCCTGTTCCCAGCTTTGGCACCTTAGGGGTAAGAAGGATGTCACAGAAGAGTAGGGTATAGGGAAGGAATAACAAATATGAAGGGAAAAGGGTCAAAGGTGGGAATAGGGTTGTTTCATTCCACTGAACCTCTCCCCAGCCCACTTTGCATCCAAGCTCTTAGAGCCAATCCTTCCAAAGTTACAGATCTAGCATATCAGCCTCTTCTACTTACATTATCAATCTGCCAAAGCCTGTTCATGATGGAGACCTGATGCAAATATAAGTATAACCAAGTGTGAAATTAATACCTTCTCCCCCAGACATTGAATGCCAGCTCCAGAATATTTATTCATTGAGTGTAATTGGATCTTCTACACTTTTCAAAATGTAAACTTATTTTCTTAGGATGAGTCCATTCAAAAAAGAACAGAGAATTCTCCCTGGGTCTCTGCTGATGTCTCCAGAACTGATTTCATCACATCATTAGAACACCTCCACTACTGCAGATTTAGTGTCCCCATTTCTTTAGACTGGCTGAGAACAACAGAAGACAATGCTTTTCCCTTGAGATTAGCACTCACATATTTCTCAGAACTAATTTTTCCCACCCTTGCACAGGCGGATGCATTGTTCAGAACATACTCTTTTCTCTTCCTACCTTTCATCACTTTCAGCTCCATTGTCACTTTATATAGGAATGCTTTTTTGATCCACCAAGTCAGTGTTCTCTTTCTCTTTTATTACAATTTAAGCATCTATTTATATTTACATGTTCTAGCCCCATGTAGAATATAAGCTCCTTAAGGCAGGAATTTTTTTTTGTCTTTACTTCTAGGGCTCAGCATATGGCTTAGTATGTTGTATATGTGTGATAAAAGTTTGCTGAATTGACATGAAATTAATTGATTGACCCATGTTGAATTGGAAGACTTTTCCATGGTTGTCATTTAATTGATATTAACAATATTACCAATTTAATTAATGTTACCAAAAAGATCTGTATCCAAAGTAGTTTGCTTTTACCAAAAAGGCCTCTGTGTGAGGTATTCATACTCTAGATGTCAAAGTGTATGGCATAATCATCCTATTTGACATAATAAAGACTTTTAAAAATGAATCTCCATCTCAAGCCTTCTCAATGCCTGCAACAATCATTTAGAAGTCTGGAACTCCAGCACCATCCATTTGCTAAGCTGGTTAATCTGTCAGGTGAGTTATCATATGCTACTTAATGGTTTCTTATTTCATATTCTGGACTAATCACTTGCTGTTCTTATGTCAATTCGTGGTTTGTTTTGGGGAGGTTATGCTTTTTCTAACATCACTTCAGCAATATAATCATATCCTTGACATTTGTTCCATTCTGCAGCATTAGTTCTGCTTATAAAAAGTGACCCACAAGGACTCTGAATCAGTTAACTAGGCTTCCTACACATTTAAATTGTGAAAAATAGGTTCAGAATTGTTTCAGCCCTTAGACCTTTAGCAATTTGTGTTATCCTATGAAACCAAGTCTAGTGGACCAACAGATGGGAGAAGGAAAAAGTTAGTGGAGAAAGGAGGAATGTTTCTTTAGGTCCAGTATGCAATGAAGAATAACAGCAAAGACTATCTTGAACAAAACTTCAGAAGGAGCTAGCTAAAATTAGTCTCTCATCAATATACACATATCCACAGGCAGGACACCAGCCTTAAACATCATTGTTTTATGGGTAGCTTTCATACATGCCATTGATTTATGTACTTTATGTACAGCTTGGTATATATTTGAAAGAGATTGGATAGGTAAATGATGTGGAAAAAGAGATTATAGTTCCTCACTACAATGAATCACAGGTTTCCAGAACTGGGACAAAAAGATAAGGCACAAAGAGCAGTCCATATTTTTAGGTCCAATCATGCTAAAGGAAAGCTGATTTATCCCCCCAAAAAGCACAAGGCTCCCATAGTACAATCAAAAATTCTCCAGCCTAAGGAAAAGGCAAGATGAGAATCTGAGAATGAGGAAATTGAGGAGAGAATATCAACTGTTAAGAATACACCTTTCCTTTAACCCCTAGGTTGTAGCAAGAGCTGTTATAGCCAGAATTCTGTGACACTTCCATCAAGATTTCACCAATTGTACCACCAAAGTCACCCACCCAAGCTTGGCTTTCCAGTTGTTCCAGAGCCAAAGTATTGCGTTACTCCAGTGGAAATGTACCCAGGGCCATCCAAGATCTAGATGTTCTCCAGACACTTTCCCTGCATCTAACACTGAAGGGGGCAGAGGAAGAATTGAAAGAATAAGGAGTAGGAAGATCTGTTTTGAAATACCAAGAAAGTTAACCAGAGATTGCCAGATTGATTCCTCCAGGTACACTCTAGAGAGTCTCATGCAGCTACTTCTCAGCAATGACATGTACTCTTATTCTCACTATTCAGTGTTTCTGGCTCATTTTTGCTTGTTGACTAAGAATCACAGGTTTTAGGGAATCTGTAACTATTAATTGTTGATATACTGATGTATAAGATACTTGTCCAGTGACCAATGAGCAGATATATTACTAAAGGATAACTCTTGATATTACTTTTTAAAATTTTTCCTCAGTGATCAGCATTCTTTAAAGTGCTGGCCTGAGTTTGGGTCTGAGAAATCTGGACTCACACTCCCAAAGAGAGGAGATACTATGGGTTTTCCCCCCTCAGTCTCAATTGTCTGCAGGGGTCATGCGTTATGCTAGGTGTTAGAAAAATAAAAATGAAACTGGCCCTGTTCTTAAGGAGACTACATTCTAATATTTGAAGTGTATGTTAGTTCTTTAAGGTTTGTTATTTTTTTTAAAAATTCACTTAGTAGAACAAAATTCAATCTAATAAGCTCTTCTTCCACAAGGTGTCTTCTATGTATGTGTTAAAAAACACATGTGATTCTATCCACATAGATAATTTTGCTTAATAACCTTCACCATTGGGGCATCGATAGAGCACCCTCCTGAAGTGAGGAGGACCTGAATTCAAATCTGGCCTCAGACACTTAACACTTCCTGGCTGTGTGACCCTGGGCAAGGCTCTTAACCTCAATTGACAGCAAAAAAATAATAATAATAATAATCTTCAACATTAAAAAGGGGACATAAAACAGAGATACGTGCTTATCATAGAAAGATCCTCCATAGAATCCAAGTAAAAGAAGGTTTCCCAATTCTTTATATAAAGCCTGTATGGTTTCTAGGTTTTCTTAAAAATATTTTTAGATCTATTTTAATATAACTGGATTCCTATATAGTCCTATATACTTTATCTTGTACATTTAAAAACATTTTTTCTAAGAAAAGGTCCATAGGCTTCACCAGACTGTCAAAAGTATCTGTGACACACATAAAAAGTTAAGAACCTTATAGATGATACACTTCAGATATTCCTTTTGACTGAGGGAGGAAAAACCCATAGTATCTCCTCTCTTTGGGAGGGGCTCTCTTTGGAGCCATTCAAAAAAGATATGTCTCACCAACAGATGTTGGCACATAAAATGCAATTATCTTCAAGTGGTCTTTTGTTTTTGTTCCTTATGAGCACTGAAGGAGAGATAACCAAAAGTCCTATGAAATCATTCTTCTTATTGCTTTTGGACAGAAAATGAAAACTACGCAGCCAGTTCCAGTTCCTGTGCTTGTCTCTCCAAGGGAATCTCTGAGCCATATTTCTATTTGGCTCTAACTATCTTATTTTTTAAGTTTTCATTTATAATGAGAATAACAATACTGATGTATTTCCTTCACTGTCATATCAATCTGCTGATCATTGGATGAGTATCTTTAGATTGAACAAGTATTTTTAGAGTCCCAACAGTCTCCTAGAAAGAATGCTTGCAAGTGGTGTAAACAGGTAACAATTCTTAGTACATTCTGCCCCCTTTTACAGCTCTGTCACTGACAATAGAAGCAAATAAGGACCATTCTGGACTGAAGGTCATTTTGTACTTTTTTGTCTAGTTGACATCCATGGCCAAAGAATTTATCACTTAGTGACTAACCTACTAATAGTGAGCTTCCCCATATCAAGCCAGGCTGGTCTTCCAGCAGCAGACATAGTCTGCCTCTAAAATTCCAGTTTAGTATAAATTAGCAAAGTTGGCTCTCTGCTAGCATACCTTTCAAGAACCCAAGGTGAACTCTGGGTCACCATGAAGTATTGCTTTGAGGAACATTGTGATCCCCTTCCAAAAAAGGTAGAAGCAAAAAATGATATACTGTAAAAACTGAAGGTGAGTAGCCTTATCATGGAGAATGGACTACACTAATAAATGCCCATAGATTGCTGGGAAAAACTAAGTAGTTGCAGAAGGGGAGAAGGGAAGGCCAGTTGAGGTTTGGGAGAAAAAAGATAGTAATTGTTCCAGTATACATATGTAGAGCGCATACTACTATCGTGTTGCCCATAGGTACTTTATAAAAGAGAAGGCCCAGTGCCTGTAATTTAATATATGTTGATTTATTGAGTTAAATATGTTCACAAGAAGGAGGGTAAGACACAAGAGTTTTTGTCTCTTTTGCTCAAAAAGGGCATTTGTCCCACTGTGACCCAAAAAAGAGCTCTGAGTAGTGTATAATTATAGCTCTAAAACTAGAAGGAATCTCAGAGATTATCTTTTTTAAATCTCTTCTTTCACATATGAGGAAACTGAAGCCTCAAGTTTCCACAGTTAACCAGTAACAAAGCTAAAATTTGAACTCAAGTCCTATGGCTCTCGGTTCAGTGGAAAAATTCACTGTTCTGTTCAATCTACCACACTACCTCCCACTGTACCTAAGCATCTTTCTCTGTATGTCCATGTTTTTATTCACCTGGGCTATATATGTGTTCTAAAGAAAGTCTTTGTCTCTAAAGTAAGCCACTTAAGGACTTCAATACAGAATACACCAAAGGGCTGGACAGTACTAATTCTGTGTCACTATCAGACATTACAAGACCAGTCAATAATGCTCTTCATACACTAGATTATTCAGGGCTATTGATTGGTATATGCACAGTTATACTTATATCTACTTTTTAAAATACCCATCTTAACAAATTCAGGAATGATAAAGAATAATAATAATAGTCAATATTTACGTGATAATTCAAGGTTTGAAAAGCACTTTGCTATAATATTAATTGATTTAATCCTAACAACATTGTAAGGTAGGTGCTGTTGTATGATGAGGAAACTGAGGTACATAATGGTTAAGTGACTTGTATAGGGTCACACAACTAGTAAGAATCTGAGTCAGGATTCCAATCCAGGTCTCCTGATTCATAATGCTTCACACATCTCTCTCACACTTACAACAAAGCACTACTGGGCTCTTGAAATATAGGCTTTGATTATTAATTCTGGAAGAACCTATATGTCTACCTCAGTCTTGACTGTTTTCTAGAAAAACTCAGTTCAAGCTGTGGAGTTTCTTTACAGACAATTTGCAGGAATTTCATTTTGTGTGTCTTCCCTATGGTTTTCCCAAAAGAGTCAGTACTGCAGCATTGCCAACATCTGAAAGTTATCAGTAGGACAGTGTGGGATGGAAAGGGAGGAAAGACAGGGAATCCAAACCTAATAATTATTCAACTAAAATGTGGTATATGTTTTTTAAGTTCTGTGACAAAAAAAAATTCTTCTTGTGTTTAAAAAAAATCTCTGTCCCAATGAATTTGACTAGGAGGATCTAGAGGTTTGGTACTACATCCTTATGAAATGTTCTTTCCAAAGATAATAATCCTCTGGAAAGCAAGTCTGTTGTTAGACTGTTGCGAAAACAGGTCCAGTCATCCAGATCTATGGCTTATGTGGCACTGCTCAAGCACCTCCAAAATAGCCACAAACCCAAAGAAAATTGGGCAGTGGTTGGAAGCAATGGACATGGTGGTTCATGGGATTTAGTTTTGGAAAAGGCCGAATGCTTGTGTTTTGTAAATGAGGAAACTAGAACCCAAGAAGGTTAAGTGATTTTCCCATTGAAATTCACTCTGAGAATTCTGGTATTGGAACCCATGGCTACTCCTTCCAAATTCACAGTGTCTGTTTGTAGTCACGAAAAATTTGCCTAAGCAAATACTACCCTAGTCCACACTTCATCCTCTTTATTCCTAGATTTAACTACATCCCTCTTTGACTACCCCAAGTTATCCTCCACAGTGCTACCCAAAATGATGTTTCTAAAGCATAGTATGGCCATGAGAATAAACTCCAATGTTTTTATTATTTCTAGTATCAAATACAAACTCCTCTGTTTGGAATGCAAATCTCTCATGAACCGAAGCTCCAAACTACTTTTTCTGTCTTACTATAATATAATATTCCTCTTTTTGTATTCTATGGTCCAACCAAAATGGCTTTCTTACTTCTCACATAGGATACTTCATCTCCTATTTCTGAGTCTTTGTTCAGGCTGTTTCTCTTATGCCTAAAATATATGCCCTCTTCACTTCTAACTCTTAGAATCTCTAGTTTCCTTCTTTATGTTCAATTTAAGCACCAAATGAGGCCCTTCCTATGATCTGCAGCCAGATATGCAACCTCCTGAGAAATTGTTTAATGAGTTTCTCCTTTACTACTACCAAGTGGAGACCCTTTTGATTCCAAGTACCCAAGAAAATGAAGTACCAGGGACTTGCCCGTGCTCAGTATACAAGTAATAAATTCAAGAGTCAGAATTCAATCCCAAACTTGTAACTTCAAGTATATTGTTCATTCATTATCTCATGCTACCTCTCTAGTGGTATATTCCAAAATACAAATTGCATAACCTTCATATCTATTCTATAAAGTGGGAAGCTAAAGTTATAATATACAATCAAAATTAAAGAAATTCTCACTTTAAAAGTTTTCCCATTATTTTTATTAATATATTTAGACTTTGCCTATCTGTCCAGAATTTCTCGTTTTCTTACTAAGAGGTATTTATAGCTAAAAAGCTTTTTAATAAACAAAGCTCTTGAAATCTCTTCAAAACTGTTTCTCAAATATAAATTAAATTCTGAATATAGCACCTCATATCCTTCAAAGTGGCAAAGATGATTTTAAAACAGAAATAATGTTAGACGGATTGTAGGAAGATAGGCACATTAATATGCTATTGGTGAAGGTGTGAATTGGCCCAATCATTCTGAAAAATTATTTGGAATTTTACAAGAAGAAAAGCACAAAATGATTTGTATTTTGAACCTAGAGATTTCAATACTGTACATATACCCCAAGAATGTGAACATCAGAAAGAAAGACCTTCTCTATAGGTAATTTTAAATGAAAGAAAATAGGTAATCAACCGGGGAATCACTGAACAAATTTTGGCATATAAATGTATTAAAATATTATTGCTCCATAAGAAATAACATATGAGGAATTCAGAGACTGAGACTTGTATAAACTGATACAAAGCAAAATAAGTATATTGAGAATACAGACTCATTGACCAAAAGAAGGTAAATTAAAAAAAATTAAAAGGCTGTGAACTATGACAGTTGTAATGACCAATCTCAGTTCCAAAGAACTGGTCAAGAAACATGCCTTCCTCTCCTTAGAAGGGAGGTGTAAGTCTGCAGATGTCCGTACATAGGGAGACATTAGTATAGGAAGGGTGTGAACCAACATTTTCAGGGTATGGGCCCGATAGCTTATTTAGCTGACCTTACTAAGATGTGGTGTAATGGGAGCACATAGGGTTTTGAGTTCTTTAATATAGGTTCGAGTCCTATCATTCTAGAAATAAGGGGGCTTGCACCTCTATTTTTTATCCTATCAAGATAACTCTTTTGTCAGACATATTTCTATTTTCTATGTTTGTGGTGGGATACACATCTAGTATATAATAAACTCCAGTAACTTCCTATCAATTCCAGGATCAAATATAAAGTCTTCTCTTTGACATTCAAAGTTTTTTATAATCTGTTCACCTCCATTTTTCCAGTCTTCTCACTCCCTCACCTCCTCTCATACTAAACCTCAGGTATTTTCACTGGCTTTCTCCCATGCCTAGAATTCTTTCCCTCCTTTTGATTTTCTTAAAGTCCCAATAAAAATCCTACCTTCTACAAGAAACCTTTTCCAATCTTCCTTGATACTAGTGTTTTTTCTCTCGGCTATTTACAATTTATATGAATACATGTGTGTATACATATGTGTATGTTTCTGTACATATAAACATATATGTAAGTATGTTTGTGTCTATGTATGTAAACATAGATATATTACATATCTTGTTTGTTCATAGTTGTTTGCATGCTATCTCCCCTTTTATATTCTCAGCTCCTTAAGAGCAGGGCCTATCTTACTTTTCTTTGTATCCCCCACACTTAGCAATGTGCCTGAAACAGAGTAGAAATTTTTATTAGCTAATTGAATATCTGACATAGTTGTTATATCTGTTGGTTTTGCTGAAATGATTTTCTTTATTACGGATTTGTTGGAATGAGTAAGGGGAAATCATTGTGGTGTAAAAGCAAAAGATAAAATAAAAAGAAATGTAATGACCAGTCTTTATAAAAAAGGCAAAATGCCCAAAGACAATAGAAATAAACTACAAGGAAATAGCAATATATCAGCCTAGCATGATGTGGCTCAGAAAAGCAATGATTATAGGAATTGCACCCAATAAATGGAAATCTATAAATATCAGTGAGTGATTAAAAAATAATATCATGAAATATATGACCATTAATGACAATTCTATAAGAAATGATGTCATGCATATTCACAAAGGTTAAAAGAGACTTGGGAAGGATAAATTGTGTTAGAGTGTAATGTTCATTCATTTCTTTCATAACAGGAAAAAGACATGATAGAAAGAATTTTGAACTTGAGATCAGAAGATCTAAATATGAATCTCTTTCTGATACCAGAAGTTTAACTATTGACCAGTTTACTTGCTTTGTTGACACATTTGCCTCACAGATTCCTCATCTATAAATTGGAAATAATATTTCTAGTACCTATCTCACTAGATTTTTGGAATGTGAATGCTTAGTGAAATGTAAAATGTTACATACACATAATAGAAGTTGTTTATTAGTAATAAAAACCTGGTTCCATATAGGAGATTTCCCTTTAATATTTTTTCCACAAGGAAAGAGTGAAAGATTTACTTTCAAGCTCCAATCTCACCACTTTCTAACTTTATTAATACATGATTGTTGACTTAGCTTGTTGACCTTAGTCAAGTAACTAGTCATGAAACTCTCTGAATCAATTTTTTCATATATAGAAAATCTTCATAATAATGCCTTACCTATTTACCTACTTCACACAGTAATTATGATAATGAAATGAGTTTACATATATGAAGGTGGTTAATAGAAGTGAGTGACACTATCCAGTAGAAAGGGATTTAAACTTGGAACCAGAGAACCTGAATTCAGATTCCAGACCTGCTACTGAAAAGCAGGGTGACTGTGGGCAATTCATATAGTTTTTCTGTGCTTCAGTTTTTCTCATCTTTAAAATGAAGAGTTGTATTTGATAATCTCCCTTTTAGTTCTAAATCAATGGATCATTAACCTCTATACTGACTCAGAGACGCCAACTTATAGCTTCTTCCCAATCACCAAAAAGTACATTAATACAATGCAGATTTTTGTTTTGTGTTAATTTTTTTAATTCAACACATATCAAAGCTGAAAAGGCTTACATAATTGAAGGATTTGCTGAAGGCAAGTCATTCTAACATTTGTATTTAGACTTTTGAAAGCTTGGAATGTTACTATTGATCCTAAAGGTAAAGGCAGAAGGTTCTCAAACCACATAATTGGACATTATTTAACCTCCCACGAGAGTAAACCGACAAGGTTTAACACAGAATTCATATTTGATAACATTTCCCTGTTCATTTAACACATTCTTCAACACAGTTAACTCTTGGGCTTTGGAGAAAATCCAAAGCATCTGCAACATCTATAATAAACATCATTCTCTATAATTACATAGTAACTTTCATTGAAGAATTCAAAATATGATATGGACCAGATAGTTTCCTCTTTCCATATCTTCTTTTTTGAGGCTTGTGGAAAATGCACCAATGACATTATCTTGCTAATTTCATACAATGAGCTAGAATAGATAGGGAGTCAGGGGAGAGAATTCTACCCAATCTCAACCTTTCACACACACACACACACACACACACACACACACACACACACACACACACACACACACAAGATTGTTATGGAAACTATCCCCAAATTTCTGCCAAACACTTTCCTTTGCATGCACATTCACTGAATCCGTTGTCCCTGCTGAGCTGAATGATAATGAACCACAATTTATGGCTAGTTAATATGGTGCTCATAAAGATTAGCACAGGCTATTAGTTAAACCCAAGCTATAAAAAAAAAAATGGGCCAAACCAAAAATAATAATAGAATGTAAGAACTGGAAGATATTTTACAGAAAATCTAGTCCAAGAACATCAAATCTTGGACCACTGCCCTACTTGCTGCCCCTAAAGAGATATTATGGAACTATTGGCTCAAATAAATATAATCATCAAAATAACAAGTCCTTATGAAGAGAAACAAAATATTTAGGCAGTCTCAGCCAAACAGATAAATGCTATAGCCTTAAAGCAAACATGAAACTTATTTGAAATCAATGATCCAGCCTAACTCTTCCTTTTAAAGATGAGGAAATTGAAGTTCAGATAGATTAATTTTATGCAAGGTCATATAACTTGTCAGTGCTAAGGTTAGAATCAACTGATTCCTCAGAAAGATACAAGTCAGTATTAGAATAAAAAATGAAAATACAGCTCATAGTATTGATTCCATACACCTTTAGATTACTGGACATCACTTGGATTCAAGAGACTTACACTCAAATCGTGGTTCTGATGCTCAAAAGCAATGCAACTAGATGCAAACTGCACAAATATTACTTTTGTTTTATCAACCAAGGAGAAGTATCTTCAAATTGGAAAAAAGAAGATTAAAATTATTAACAAGAAGTTGGAGCCATGGAAAATGAGGGGATTGTGAGAAAAAAATCTCACTATACTAATTGAGTTCAAATCATAAAGCCCATAAATACTGGGGCAGCAGAGTACTGAAAGTATGGAATAATTACTGAATTGCTACAGAAACTATTTGAAAAACCACATAATAAGTAAATAAGAAAAATGCCATGATTCTGTTCTGATTTTCAAAAATACAAGGATAGTAGATTCGTAAACTATATATCTGTGAGCTGATATTCTTGTTTCCAAAAATATTTCAAAATTTTTCAAAACTTATAGGATACTATGATGAAGAGATGGTTTGTCAGTTTTTAGAAAGGGAAATAGCAATCATTGAAGGAAACTATTAACCAATAGTTTATACCAAACAAATTTATTTCTTTTTTAATAAGATTCTAGACTGGTAGATGAGGTACTACTAAATATGGTTCAAAGATTCAAAAGAGGCATTTTACAAAGTATCTCATATCTTTTTAGAGAAGTTAGAAGTATGGAATGGATAACAGTACAGTTAGGTGGATTATAGGTTAAATACCCAGACCTAAAGAATGGCAATAAATAAATATGTGGCAATGTGGAAAGAAGTTTCTAATGGAGGAAGATGCCCTATTATATCCAATATTTTTATAAATGATTTAGATGAAGTTACAGACTTCATCTCATTGTCTTCAGATGGCATTAATCTGAGAAGGATAACTGAAATATTAAGTAATAGAATCAGATTCCAAAATTATTTCTACAAGCTTTAATAATAAGCTAAATCTAATTAGGTAAAAATTTAATAAAGACAAATGTAAAATTTTTTTCCCTGCACTCAAAAAGCCAACTGCAAAAGTATGATACAGAGTAGACGTGTCTGGACTACATTTCCTGTGAATACAACCTGGGGATTTTAGTGGACTGCTAATTTAATTTAAGTAAACATCATGTCATGACCACCAAAACAGCTAATGGAATCCTAGACTATTTTAAAAGAAGCATAACAACCAAATAAAGGGAGATGATCGCTCCAACTATACTGTCCCCTGCCACAGAGACTTGGCCATTGCAAAGTAGGGAATTAACAGCAATAAAAAATGGTCAACAGCTGAAATCTAGGCAAATGATCAAGGGGTGCCCAAATGCCAAGGCTTAAAAAAATGACAACATGCTTAGGAAGTTGAGAGTCAAATTGGAAAGCATCTATCTAGATGAGTTCAACCCCAAGTACCCAGTTCCTTCATTGCCTGCCTGATTTTTTTTACCACATTTGCATTTTCTGCCTGATGACCTATGTCTTTGGAACTTAGACAAGTTATCTGGCCTCTAACTCCTACATACTTGTCTTTGAGTTAAAATGATCCATTAGTTTCTAGTCTTATGTCAGAGGATCTATCACTGTCACCTCTACTCTGCTGAGAGCTCCAGGTTACAGCTCCTGGTCAGGCTTTTTCCTTATTCAACCAGGAGAATGTAAACAGGAATAATTTACCACATATAAATAATTATCCCATGACAGGATCATTTTGTGTGTCAATCATTCTTTCCCTTTCCCTGTAGTACTTTATTCTCCCCATCTCTCACTTTTGTTCTCTCTCTCTCTCCTCTCTCTCTCTCTCTCTCTCTCTCTCTCTCTCTCTCTGTGTGTGTGTGTGTGTGTGTGTATATGTGTTTCTGTGTGTGTGTGTGTCTCTGTGTGTGTGTGTGTGTGTGTGTGTGTGATTCTCTGTCTCTCTCTGTGGCTCTGTCTCTGTATGTCTCTGAGTTTCTTTCTCTGTCTCTATCTTTCTCTCTGTCTCTGTGTATATGTCTAACTACCTCTGTCTTTGGCTCTTTGGCTCTCTGTCGCTCTCTGTTTCTGTCTCTGTCTCTGTCTCTCTCTGTGTCCATCTATCTTGATACCTCCCACTCTAGAAGGCATACAAATTCCAGGTTAAGACACCATCTTCCTCCAAATATTCATAAATTGAATTATAAACTTTTATGATAGACATAATTGTGTAAACAATTGTAAATGTAAATATAAACAGAAACTTTTGATATGTTTATATTCATAACAGAATTAGTAACTAATTGACAAAGATGGCAGGAGATAGTTATCTAGGGAAAAGGGACCTACAGCTGTGATTCTGGTGACCTAAAAGTAGCAGAGTCCTTTGTATGGTAAGAGTATGGTTACTCTCTAAGGTACAGATGTGAAAAGTAAAGAGGGGGCTTTGAAAGACTTGGCAGGAGGGTCAGAAATCATGTGGAAACTTTAAAGAAGACAGGATGATTGATGCAGATCATAGAGCTACATGGGGCAGCCAGAAAAGGAATACATTAACTGACTATGAAAGGATAAAACAGGAGCTACTCAGGGGAGTTGACCTGAGGTTTGTGTGCCCAAGGAGAAGGAATATTCACGTGACTGGAATGGAATCCAGAGAAGACACTGAGCGGGGATTTGGATAGCTATGAGGAGAACAGCTTTAACTTGCAACTAGTAAATAGACCTAGGGTCAGACATAAAAGCTCATACTCCCTTCTGCAAACAAGAGTCCTGAAAGAAATGTCTTTTGCTAGGAATGGGAGTGAAACTAAGGATACATCAGAAAGGAAAGATGAGGAGCCTGATTTCTCTGCAGTCTACCAAAGGATGTTGGACCTGGAATTGGAAAAGGTAGACTTAAAAAACAATTATGCCATTTAAAAACAAGTCATTTGCCTCAGGTATCTTCAGCTTTTGTTCTGTAAAATGAGAATGATAATACTCACTAATCACTAAAAGTAAATGAAATTGTATTAAAGCAGAGAGAGAGAGAGAGAGAGAGAGAGAGAGAGAGAGAGAGAGAGAGAGAGAGAGAGAAAGAGAGAGGGAGGGAGAGAAGAAGAGAGAAAAGGAAGGAGGGAGAGAGGGAAGAAGGGAGAAAGAGGGGGTGGAGGGAAGGAGAGAAAGGGAGAGAGGGAAGGAGGAGCAGGGAGAAAGAAAGAAAAGGAGTGAGAAGGAGGGGGAGAGAGGGAGGGAGGAAACAGGGGAGAGATAGAGAGAGGGATGGGGAGAGGGAGAGATTGGAATTAAAGGATGTCCTATTCTATCCCTCACCAAGCAAGCATAGCAGAGACATTGAAACAGACAGAATCAGAGAATAAGTGACAGAGAGAGAAAAATAGTGGTGAGGTAGGAAATAACAAGAATCATATTTTGAAACATTGTAGAGGTATTAAACACATTGCCTACAACATTCCTGAATGGGCCCAAAACTAGATTAAAATATAATGGGATTTACATAACAAAATAAATAAACAAGACAATAGAACCAAGATAATGTTAATATGCAATTTTCAAAGTCAGGATATGACCCACAAGCATCCTTATGTACACTTGAGTGGCCAGTATTTCTATGTGAATTTGATGCCCCTGGTGTAATTATAGGGACTGTAAGTGTGTATCTATGTGAATGTATCTTCTACCAATAGTTTTTAGCAGTTCCTGGTTTTACATGGCTGACAACAAGGATAGAGTCAAAACAAAAACACATGGGCTTCAGAAGCAGAGACACAAAGCAAGATACAAATAACTTGAATAGTCTCTCTAGTCAATAACCCTAGGAAGCTCTGGACATAATACTGAGATGCCCCAAGGAAGGAAGGACTCACACCATCCCAGATGAGAAGCCCCATGTTTAGCTATTACACACACACACACAAACTGTCAGACCAGGCCTATATCAACCAGATCCTCAGAAGAAACCCTGCCTCTTGATCCATTGCAATTAGTAGCAAGGAATTGACCCACATTTAATGCCATACACCAAGATAAGATCAAAATGGGTTCATGATCTAGGCATAAAGAATGAGATTATAAATGAATTAGAAGAACATATGATTGGTTACCTCTCATATATGTGGAGAAGGAAGGAATTTGCAACCAAAGAAGAACTAGAAATCACTATTGATCACGAAAATTTTGATTATATTAAGTTAAAAAGCTTTTGCATAAATAAAACTAATGCAGACAGGATTAGAAGGGAAGCAATAAACTGGGAAAACATTTTTACAGTTAAAGGTTCTGATAAAGGCCTCATTTCCAAAATATATAGAGAACTGACTCTAATTTATAAGAAATCAAGCTATTCTCCAAATGATAAATAGTCAAAGGATATGAACAATTTTCAGATGATGAAATTGAAACTATTTCCACTCATATGAAAGAGTTTCCCAAATCATTGTTAATCAGAGAAATGAAAATTAAGACAACTCTGAGATACCACTACATACCTGTCAGATTGGCTAAGATGACAAGAAAAGATAGTGACAAATGTTGGAGGGGTTGTGGGAAAACTGGTACACTAATGCATTGTTGGTAGAGTTGGAACAGATCCAACCATTCTGGAGAACAATTTGGAACTATACTCAAAAAGTTATCAAATTGTGCATACACTTGGAGCCAGTAGTGTTACTACTGGGTTTATATCCAAAGAGATCTTAAAGAAGGGAAAGGGACCTGTATGTGCCAAAATGTTTGTGGCAGCCCTTTTCATAGTGTCTACAAACTGAAAATTGAAGAGATACCCATCAATTGGAGAATGGCTGAATAAATTGTGGTATATGATATTATGGAATATTATTGTTCTGTAAGAAATGACCAGCAAGATGAATACAGAAAGGCCTGGAGAGACTTACATGAACTGATGCTAAGTGAAATGAGCAGAACCAGGAGAACATTGTGCACTTCAACAACAATACTGTATGATGATCAATTCTGATGGAAGTGGCTCTCTTCAACAATGAGATGAACCAAATCAGTTCCAATTGATCTATAATGTACAGAAGCAGCTATACCCAGAGAAAGGACACTGGGAAATGAGTATGGAATACAACATAACATTTCCACTCTTTCTGTTATTGTTGGCTTGAATTTTTGTTTTTTCTTCTCAGGTTATTTTCTTCTCAGGTTACCTTCTTTCTAAATCCGATCTTTCTTATACAACAAGATAACTGTATAAATATGTATACACATATTGTACTTAACATGTACTTTAACATGTTTAACATGTTAAATACCTGCTATCTAGGGAAAGGAGGGGAAAAGTTGGAACAGAAGTTTTTGAAAGGGTAAATGTTGAAAAATTACCCATGCATATGTTTTGTATATAAAAAGCTATAATAAAAAAGAAAGAGGAGAAGCAAATTAGCAGATGGGCATGGAAGCAAAATTCAGAGGAGCTCTGCTGTGACCAACTGCCCTCTTCCCTCTATATAGACACAGTAATAGGTGATGATGCAAAGAAAAGATTGTAGCTTTAAGACTTTGAATATATAAACATTGAGAAAACTCATCTATTAATCTCAAAATGATTTAGTGATTTTGAAGTCCTAGGAAGCAAGCCTAATGGCTTTGTGAAACAAGTAACAGAAAAAAGAGAGTAATAGAAATCCAAGAGGACCCTGGATTTGGGCACAGAGAAAAAAAAAGTAGCCAATTGAGCCACTGGTAAGCTGTGTGATATTGGCCAAGTCATGAGACATCTCTGAGCTAAGTTTCTTCACCTATAAGATGTAGATAATAATAGGTGTACAACCTGTCACACATTGTCAGAAGGAAATGAAATCCTATATTAAAGCACTTGTTTTGTAAACCATAAAGCACTCTATAAGTAATAACTCTGATAATAATGATTATCATTACAGTTCAAGATTGAGACTTTGAGAAAAAAAATAATAAACAAAAATTAATGCTATCATCTGCATTCCTCCTGACTTGTCTATACTTTTATTACTATGTAACAAAAATTTCATTCTACTCCTGCACTTCTCACATTAGAAATGCCCTCTGCCCTGTAGCCTTTCCCTCTGACTAGTTGGTTCCTTCCAGAATCTCCATCTTTCTTCTCCAGGATGCCCTCCTGACTCCCCAGATTTTCTTTGTTTTTCTCTTCTACCACTACAGACAGAATACTGTCATCTCTCTTTTCCTTTCTTTTCACCCATCTTCCTCCATTAAAATACAAGCTTTAGATAGTCGTTCTGAATGTATTTGTATCCCAAGCACTTAGCACAGTAACTGAAACAAAGCAAATATTTAATAAATGCTTGCTGATTTGACTTATCTGTGTAGATGTTGTCAATGAGCTGAAGTTGGATTTACAGACCATGATTTATGATATTGAAGCCATGATGGGGTACTGGAAAGAGCTGAATTTTACTTAAAAGAAAATAAAAATAAAGAAGACTATATTAGGGAGGACCAACCTGCCCAATTTTAAACTAAAATTAGAAGGGACTAAAAAATTTCCAGATAAAACTGGAAGAACAAATAGTTTGAAGGGCAGAAGGTAGGAAATAAAAAGAACAATAACAAAGTGAGTATCTAATTATTCACAAGAAAAAGCCAAGGGGAAAAGGATCAAGAACAATCCTTAGTCATATACACCAATATACATTTTATAGAAAATCCTTAATTATGTGGTAAATGGACTGACAACAGAGAAAAGGTCAAGCTACTCAGACATAATTTTGTTTCTGCTCTCTCTTTCATGGGGAATGACCTTTAGACTGCAAAGGACAGAACAAAAATGACTAATAGAGATTTGATAATCAAGATAAGTAAAGAGGGGAAAAGAGCATCTACTTAGTTATGATGAATTCAAGTCCTCTAGCCCAGATGATGGACATTCTCAAACACTAAAAGCTGGTGATGATGACTAGTAAGCCCCTATCAGCAATATTTATAGGATCACAGAAAACAAGAAAGGCACCAGGGTATTAGAGAAGGGCAAATATTCCAATTTCCCCAAAAAGGTATCTCAACCTTTTGATATTTTTCCAGAAATATGTGAAAAGATAATACCTATCCGATAATACAATTTACATATAGAACAAGCTGAATGGCCAGACTTAAAGAAAAAGCAATATAAGGAGACTGTCTACTTGGCAAGAGGCTTCTAGTGGAGACACCCAGGGATCCTGTGCTCCATCCTATGTTCTAAAGTTTTTGTCAATGACTTGAAGAAAGATGGCATGTTTACCAAATATGGGACTTACACAAAGGTAATAGTAATAACTAACACTCTGGATGATCAAGTTAGATCCAAATAGAGTACTGGACTAAATCTGAAAGATGAAATTTTATGTCTCATGAAGGATTCAAAATGTTAACTTTACAAATGCAAGATTGGGAGCCATGGTTTAATATAATTTTTTTTTCTGGAAAAGACCAGAGCAAAACATTAGAATAACATAAGGTGTGACATGACAGCCCCAAAACTAAGATAATATCAAGCTGCATAAATATAAAAATAGCTTCTGAGAATAAGGAGCTAATAGTTTTGCTCTCCTCATTGTTAATCAGATAACTCCTAAAGTATCATGGACCACAGTTTTGAAAAGACATTGGTAAGTTGGGGGTATCTAAAAGAAGGCTTCCAGGATGATGATGAGCTTCAAATTTGTGCCATAAGGATCACTTGAAGAAGAGAAAACTTAAAAGAAACTTGAATGTTTCTTTCAAATATATGAAGAATTTTATTAGACTTATTCTGTTTGCTCCCAGAAGGCAGAACCAGGAAAATTAGATAGAACTGTAGAGCCAAATTAAGACTGAATATCAGGAAAAATTTCCTGGAAGTTTCCTGGAAGGAAAAAAACCCTAATAATTAGAGCTATCCAAATGTATAATGGGCTATCTCAGGAGGTGGTAGGTTTACCCTCAATAGAAGTCTTGAAGCAGATATTTGATGACTACCTGTTCAATTTGTTACAGCAAGCATTTCTTTTATGCATAATTGGTATTAGATGACCCCTGAGGTCCTTTCTATCGCTAAAGGTATATGATTGTGATTCACTCTTAACCACAGAATTTATCAGACATTTATTATGCATTAGGCACTACACAAAGTTCAAGAGATTTAAAGACAAATTGAATTCATGACCTCAAGAAGTTTATATTTTATTAGAGCAAGAGGGGGGAAGATATGTACTGAGAAGTAGATAAATACATATATTGAAATATATGTGCATATACATGTTTATACTTATATGTATCTATATATAAAATAAATACAAAGTAACAGGGGAAAAAAACATAATAACTGAAGTTTAAAAAGGGAGATACCTAATGTAGAAGTTTGTTCCAGTCTAGTTTTATTTTTAATACCACAAACTAGATGATATTTCAAAAAAATGGGTTAGTAAGGGTGCCAGGATCTATTGAAGAATTAGAGATAACTTTACCTTAAATAAGGGAAAACTTGAAGGGCAGGTCATAGTTGTCTGCAAAATTTTAATATGGAAGAGCAATTCAAAGTCTTTGAATTTGTTCAGCACAGCGGAACTAGGAGTGGAGGGTGGACATTATAGACAAATAGGTTTTATCTCAATAGAAGGAATAATCTAACAATTGAAGCTATCAAAAAATTAAACAGGATGGTTATTAAATAGTGAGCTTCCTATCCATAACAATGTTCTGGCAGAGGTTGGATATTATACTGCTTAGGAATGTTATAGGTGGAATTCTTCTGTTAGGTAAGAAGCTAAACATAATGATGTCTGAAATCCCTTTCAACTCCAAGAGGCTATTATTCCCAAACAAGCAACATCAGATAGTAGAAAGTACTGGATTGAGTGTCAAAGGACTTGGGTTTGAACCCAAACCTATTTTTTACCACTGGGCCTCTCTGGACTAATATGCCTCATTGATACAAGATGTACACCAAACTCAATGATAATTGAAATCTCTTCTAGTGATTTTATAACTGATATAATGTTGAAATAAGGATTCTCTAAAAAAAAAAAAAAAAAAAAAAAAAAAAAAAAAAGATTGCAATAATGCATCACATGCTATCAAGTTCATTGAGGAAATAATGTAACTCTATACCCATTTAATTTTATAATTTGTACCTTAGGTTCCCTCATACTCAAGTGTCTGGGTGCAAATATTTATATGTTATAGTTTTCCAGATGAATGTAAACACTTCTAGTAGGACAGGTCTTTTGTTTTGTTTTGCTTTTTCTTATCCCCAGTATCTAGCATTGTGCCTTGCATAGTAAGCACTTAATATGTTTGTCAGATTGCCATGGAGCCAGTATATTTTGGTGACCTTTCCTATTTTGAGGTCCTTGGAAAATGTGGGAGCTTAGTTTGAAAAGACCTAGAATAAATCTGCTTTTATCAACTGCTAAGAGAGAAGGGAAATGAAATTGAACAAGAAATTCCTCAATAAATATAACTTGGTTAAAATCTGGTCATTGTACAAT
Source organism: Sminthopsis crassicaudata (assembly GCF_048593235.1). Lineage (NCBI taxonomy): Eukaryota > Metazoa > Chordata > Mammalia > Dasyuromorphia > Dasyuridae > Sminthopsis > Sminthopsis crassicaudata. Next base: position 560,452,837 of record NC_133618.1, read on the forward strand.
TAAAAGCAGCTTTGGAGTGTGCTCAATATGGTCACTCTCATTGCAGTGACCCTTTGGAGTACTCCACCTTCAGAGCAACACCTTCTTTAATGTTCCATAAGTGTCTACCTAGTGGAAAGTCAAATTTGCACAGGTGATACTTGATTACAAGCAGGAGGAAAGAGGAAGGAGGAGGATAAGTTTTTTTTTTCCATCTCTCTTTTCTTTGCCCTAAAATGGTTAGCTTATTCAGGATGCTGAAAGACCTCAAAGAAGTCAGTTTCTGATAGTGGCCATAAAAGGTGATGGGATTTATTGGTGATGATGAAACCTACATTTTTCTGCCATCATCAATGCCTGCCAAATACTGTATAAATAGTATTTAAAATGTACATTTTTAATAAAGCATTTTTCTTCCCTGTGACATTTTCCTAGAATGAAAAAAAGAAATAGGTCAGAGTGCCAGAAACAGGTTAGGTTTCAGATTCCTTTCTTTTTTTCTCCTTCAATCAGTCCAGTTGCTGGCTTACTATCCTTCAGATGAATGCCTTTTGGTGGTATATGGGACAAAAAGAATCATAATCTCTCTATTTCTTTTATTATCCTCCATGGAACATTACACGTTCCATAAATCAATTGGGGTGAACATCATTATAGTGCACTTTGGTTAATTGCAAACCCAATAAGTCCCTCTAAAAGCTGGCATTTAGCATAAACTGCAAACTAGCCATCGGTTTTGGAAAGTGCGTGTGATATGATTTCCTGATTGGCAAATGAACTTCAGCAAAATATTTATTGTTCTTGGGGATGGCATTCCAGCTGGCCCTTTTTATGACACTATAAAGATTGCTTTGTTTTGTTTTTTATAGTCAAGCTGGTTGACATCTTCATTCAATCCACTAATGCATATATTCATCATTAGGTCATTTGGACTTGGGTAACATTTAACAAACATTTATTGGATGCTTTCTATTTGCAAGGTATTGGATTTCTCTTTGCAACTCAAATTTGCTAAAGTAAAAAAAAATCAAAATTTACTAGCAATCAGAAAGAAAAAAAGATTATGCTTATTCCTTCTTTGTGGCACATCAAGTGAGAAATGTGTATCATTACAGAGGGCAGAATAGTCTGCCTCTTTGATACTTCCAAATTCTCTAAGGTATACAAATTAGATATAGCTGCTCTTAGATAATTAAGCCATACAACTTTGCAGCTTAGTTCTTGACTCAGTCAAGTAAAAGTTGCTAACTTTTAGTCAAGTAAAAGTCCTAACTATCTCTAGTTAGGACACAAAGAAAGAAATAAACTATAGTCCTGTTTCTTCCTAAATCACAAGCTTAGAATATAAGCTGGGTAATCAAGCTTCAGGTTGTTTCATTTATTCCAGGAGAGTATAATATATATACTTCCTGCCCTCTGCACAGAAAATAATGGAGGACCCATCTATGAGATTAACATAAACCACCCTGAAGCCATCTAATAGAATATTGTTCTTACCCATTCTTGAACTCTTTTCTTTTACTCTTGGGAGAGAGACAGAATAAAGAACAATCTCATTATGCTTGAATATAAGAACAAGCTGAGAGACAAAAACAGCCAGGACCTCACAAAATAGAAACAGGATTCCTCATGGCTTTGATAATTAGGCAAAGTAATAAGAAAGTACCAACCAATTAGTATATATCCACAGAGAATAGGAATGAATGACTATGCATGATTACAGCAGAAAATGAGCTAAAGCTTGGAGCCTAAGTCGACAGTATCATGTGATAATGTGTAAAGCAATCCATGAGAGAATTATATTACCTGTGTTTGTATAATACTTTATCCAGAGGCATACTGAATAAGAGAACTACAAAATAACCTCCCTGGTGTCAAAACAACTGTGAAAATATGTCTACTCTAAGTCTAAATGGGGCATTGAGAACTTGGGGAAAGTTTATCACAAAGTTAACAAAGATTATTTCATTAGTTCATTCACTCAACAAATATTATCAAGTGCTCACTATTTATAGACCACTGTCCTAGGCCCTGAGAGAAGGAAAAAGGAAGATACAACTTAACTATGACATGGTCCATGCCCTTGAGGTTCTTATAGCCTATTTGGGGAGAATAAAGTAGAGATGTAGGGAGCTATAACATATAATAATACATAATGAGATGAATAGAATTTTAAGAAAAAAAAGATGTTAAAAGTACTAAAATTAATCAGTCTAGAGAATTGAAGTTAAAAGGAAACAATAAGATTTTTCAGGGAAATGTTAGCCATCTGAATAAAGGATTATGGCCAGTTGTTTACCTACTGAGAAAAAGGAAATGGGTTTAAGCTGCCACATAATAATGACTCATATTTATGAAGCACTTTAAGATTTATAAAACTCTTTTCTCACAACAGCCCTCTCAGAGCATTAGTTTAAATAATATTAACCCCATATCACATACCTAGTAAGTGTGAGAGCCAGAATTTGAAAGTCCGCCTTACCAAGACACTTTGCTGCTAGAGGAAATTATGTGTAGGTGTAAGGAAGATGTTCCTGGAGTCTCAGAACAGGTTTTTGAATAAGGTTGCAGATTCTCCTTCTCAATAAAAGTTATAAGCTCTTTGAGAGCAAAACTACTTGGTTTTTGTTCTGTTTTGTTTTAATTTTATGTATCGAAATAATAATAGCAATAACTAATACTAATAGTATTTTAAGATTTGCAAAGAATCTTACAAATAATCATGTTATTTGATCCTCACAACAATTCTATCATTATCCCCATTTTATAGATGAAGAAGAATGGAAGAGGATCAGTGATTTGATTGAGATCACATACCTAATTGTCTGTGGAAAGATGGAGTCATATCTCCCTAAAATAGTGTATATTTGTTCTTCCCAAAAGGTAGAAACAAAGTATTCAATGATCTTTCAAATTTGCTACCAATTCCATAATTCTATACCACTCATATTTTCAAATAGAATGTAGAAACTGCCTTTATCTGTATGATTTCAATGTTAAATACACTGGGAAATTACAAAAATGTTATCAGAATCTTGTACATGATTTATAAATGTGACATATTTAATCCTTGTCCACAGAAGTTTGAGTTATAATCAGTTTAAACAAAAGGAACTTAAACACCCTCTGCTTACCAGTTCAAATCCCTTCATTATTTCATAAAAATAATAAAAACTCAGTAACTATTAAATATGGAGTCATCTATTTACTCTCTAAAGACAGCTAGGAGGTGCAGAGGATAAAGTAAGGGGCTATAGTCAGAAAGACTACTCTGAGTTCAAATCAGGCCTCAGACATTTACTAATTGTATGATTCTGGTCAAGTCACACAATCCTATTTGTAAAATGTAAAATGTAAAATGAGCTGGAGAAGGAAGTGGCAAAGCCCTACAGTATTTTTGCCAAGAAAAGCCCAAATGAGGTCACAAAGAGTCAGACATGACTGAAATGACTGACCGCAAGAAAATTTACCCTGTCAGCAGAGGAAGACTCCAGATTTCCAACACTATACCTACCTTGTCAGGCTGAGAGCCACCAAATCAAATGGAAGAGAATAAAGGAATAGATGTGGGATAAAGAAGTCCTGCATTTAAACTGCATTAAGTTAAACCTCTGACACAGATGTGACCATGGGCAAGTCATATAACTGAGCCTCAGTTTCTCTAAAATGGGAGTAATACCTATAGTATCTACCTAACAGATTAGCTGAGAGGCTCAAGCCAGATAATAAATTTAAGTATTTTGTTATCTATAAAATACCTAAATCAGTCAGCTTAGAACTCAAGTCCACTGCAGCCCTCAACCCTAGTCCAGCAATATCTTTCTTATCTTGTCATTTTACATAATTCCTATCTATCCACCAAAACTAATTTCTTAATAATCTTTGTGCCAGATACTGTGATAAGAAGTGGAGATTCAAAGCAGATAAAAGTGGAGCAATTCCTGCCTTCAGGGAGCTTAAGTAGCACTCAAAGTCAGTAGTCAGACAACTTTTCCCTTTATTTAGACCAAAACAGAATGCCACAGAACACTATCAGTCACAATGTGCAATATTGAAAGTATCAGCAAATAGAGGATAACACAGACCAAGCCCATTCTCTGATCCTGATCTTAGGAAACTTCCTTCAGTCCTTTTCCTCTGCCCTTTTCTTTACTCCTTCCCCAGGGATCCTCATATCAGCAGGTCTCATGGGGCTCTTGTCCAGCCAATGTTCCCAAATAATAACTAATTCCACCTCTTTCAGGTCTTATCTAAGTTTTACTTGCCCTCAATCCCTGAAACAAAATGAAACTATTCATTGAAGAAGCAAACACAGAAGTTTCTTTCAGCCTGTATCTTTTCAGTTGAAAATCCATCAACCCAGATGCTTGCTACATCTATTATAACACAGAGTAAAAGTATCTGAATCAACACTGTTAGGTCCATTTAAACTGTTGAAAAGATATATTGACTTTTGACACACTGCAGCACTCCTCTAGTTGTGAACAGCAATAGCTTTTCAGTACCTTTCCATTCCTCTGCATGCTTAACCTGGAACAAGCTGTCTCCTGCATACTTAAAGTAAACTTCCAAGTTTAACTGTGGAAAGTAAAAGCTATTCTATATTTTGCATCAGACAGATTTTTACATAAATATACTTAGTTTTTATTTTCTTCTCTGCTCACATCTCCTTAGTTTGAATAATTTCAAGTCTCTGAGATCAAAGATTTAGCTACAATTTTTTTCTATTTCTGACAACAAAGGATTAATTTTCCTAGAATATCACTTTCATTATGTCATAATCTAAGTCAAGCACTTCTATTGCCTTTTATACTTTCTAGTTTGGCTTTCAGGTGATAAAAGTGCTGGCCTTGGAGTCAGGAAGACAGGTTCAGATCTTGATTCAGAAACTTACTAGATGTGTGACCCTTAAGTGAGTAAAAAAAATCACTTAAACTCTTTTGGATTCAGTTTTATCTTCTGTAAAATGGGGATATTAATAGCACCTATCTATTGTTGCGAAAATCCAATTATATAAATAGAGTTTCACAAATCTTATAATGCTTATAAAGGCTAATTAATTATAACCTGTCTCTAATTGTCTTATCCAAGTTTATTGTTTGCCATTTAACAAAAATGATCTCTTTACTTCAATCAGATCAGTCTTTTCTTTCTCCCTAGATATGCAAATGAAGACCTGAACAATGTCTGAATGCTATGTTATTATTATCATTATTATTCATGATAGTAATAATGATGCCTTCTCTCTTCACTCTTAATTTTTATGTTGTTGCCCAAAGGAATAAAAATATAGATTTTTTTTTGTAAAGCATTAAATTAGAGAGTTTAGATTTTAAGTCAGGCTCTGTTTTGAAGGTAACTTGGGGCAAGTTAACTATACTTCTACCATACCTTCCTTCTTCTGTAAATTAAGGGAATTAAATGGTATCTAGTACTCTAAACTTCTCTGCTTTTATGATTCTTATAATTCTAAAGATGATCATACTTCCCAGTTACTTATTTCAGGGAACCTCAAGAAAGAACAGGTATGAGATTTTGTCTAATGTAAGTTGAAGGCATAAAGTACAAGATCAAGTGCAAATTGTTTACCTCAATGGACAGCAGCTTCCTGTATTAACTGTCCCCTTGCATGGTGTAGTGAAAAGAACATCATTAGTTTATACTCAGAAGATATGGATTTGAATCAGTAATGTAAACTGAAATGAAATAAAAGATACAAAGCAGTTTGCAAACCTTAAAGAAATACCAGTTATCATCATCATCATCATTTTTCTCCTCTAGTCACCAGGCCTCCAGTCTGGTGATGACTTCATTCACTGTGCCTTCTAATGCATTCCTGCTGAGCTTGAGCAATGTATGAAGGGTAATAGAGGTGTGTGCTGGTAAATATTTAACAACTGGGGGAAGGAGGAGAGGGGAAGTATGCATCCAGAAAAAGAACTAAAAAACAGAAATATTTATAGAAGGATTATATATGTGTATATACATATGTGTGTGTGTATATATATAGCTACACACACATATATATACATTTCTGTCTAATGGTAGCCATTTCTAGGTCAGAGGGAAGGAAAGAAAAAAGAAATTGACATAATAACCTTATTACATTATTTAATTTTATTTATCACTTTATTTTATTATATTATTTAAAAGAAATAGCAGATTATACATAATAATTTGCAGTTTCATAGGCAATCATCTTTTTTTATTATACTATGTTATGGAAATGCTTATTCTATTTCATAAATTAAAAATAAAATCAATTTTTAAAATTTTAATTTATGCATACATTTTCAAATTATTCTTCATTATTAATGTTTTCTTAAGTCTAGACTTAAATAAATCAGATTCTGACTTTTAACAATTTGCCTATTTCTGAGACGGAAATACTCAGTCTGAAAATTTAACAATGTCTCTTACAAATAGATTAGAGCTGGCTCCAAGACACCCCTACTTTGAATCCTGACTCATCTTCTTATTACTTACATAAACTTGGATAAATCATTTTACTTCTCTGGATTTCATCCTCTTAGAGAATTGGATTCCATTTCCTTTAAGATCCTTTCAATTCCAAGATCATATAATTCTATTGCCAAATTTGAAAAAGGCTAATCTTTCCATAAGAGTATCCATAAGTGTGAATAATAATTGTGATCTTCTCTCCTCTCAGGGTCCTTAGTAATTAAATGTTAACACGTTCACTGCTCACTTGATTTTTCTCATCTTGAAATACCTAGCAAATGATCACCTTGATAATAATTTGCATTAAAAATTCTTTCCTCTATTAATAATAGCTGAAATTCAGGTGATAAGAGACCATCTGAGGCACCATGGGAAAGTTGTTCATTGCAGGTGATGAACCAGGGGACCAAGAGATAGAAGTGGCTTTAATATATCACAGTTTAATATATCATACTGAAGTGAAGATTCTATTTGTCTATGCCTGACTCAAGATTCGGGCTCTTTTGTTAAGTAGTTCTAAGGAATTTGAAATACTTTATTTGTACACAAAAAATTATAAATACGCAATAGCACCAACTATGCACAGGGGAGAGGGAAAGGAAATTGTACATGGAACTCACTTTTATTGAAGCTGCATTGCTAACATTTTCTCCATCATTTTCTTAACTGTAGGCAATCAACAAAACCATAAGTCAAGTCCTGATTTGCTGTAATTGCCAATTTCCAAGTTGTAAATGTTCATGCTGAAAATTTAACAACTGTCTCTAGAATATCCCTGATCATAGATCTAAAGCTGGAAAGGCCGTCAAAGCTCATCTAATCAAACTCCTATATTGTGCAGATGAAAAACCTGAGATCTAAAGATGTCAAATGACTAGCCCAAGATCTCATAGATACTTATATATGAACAATACATATGTACATACACATAGACATGAACATACTCATATACATACAAATATACCACACATACAGACATGTACACACTCACACACATACATTATGTATTCATACTCTCACAATATATTAATACACACTTCCATCTGCACACACATATACATGTACCCAAATATATATGTATACTCAAACATATACACATCCATCTGCATATTCACACACATACAAAAGTACAACATATACACTCACACACACACATATGCACACACATATATAATGTATACATACACAATACAAATTCATAACATATACACTCACACATCAGAGGTAGACTTTAAATTCAGTTTTTCTCATTCCAGAGTCAATGGCATTCCCCTATAATCCCATTGTTTGTCCTTGGTCTCAGGGCATTAGATAAGATGTTTCCTAAAATCTCTATGATCTTTGGTCTGTGGTCCATCTCCAAGCTCTAAGATATGAATGTCAGGTCTAACAATTCTGAAGAGTAGGAGGCTACAGGGCAAAAAGAATGGATCACAGAACTGAGGACATCATTTCCAACCTTTACGGAGTGTTCACTGCCTTTATGACTTTATCCAAGTCACTTACCTTCCTGGGTCATCATTTGCTCATGTGTAATATGAGGGAAAGGGGCTAGATGACTTGGGAGAGTCTGTCTGATTCAAGCTCTATAATCCTCTATATCCATATACTGAAGACTTTGAATCTTTGATGCAACTTAGCTTATCATATAAACAAATACCTCTGTACCATGAAAAACAAAAATCTCTAATTCAAAAAATCATTTCAGGGGCAGCTAGATGGCGCAGTGAATAGAGCATCAGCCTTGAATTCAGGAGGACCCGAGTTCAAATCTGAATCTCAGACACTTAACACTTCCTAGATGTGTGACCCTGGGCAAGGCTCTTAACCCCAGGGGGAAAAAAAAAAAAATCATTTCATTTGTGAGAAAGAGAAATGGGGAGGAGAGAGAGAAAAATAGAGACAGCAGACAGAGACAGAGAAAAAGAGACAGAGACAGAGAGACAGACAGAGAGAACAGAGAGACACATATACATTAATCTCATAGGAATAGGTACTGGATCTACAATTTCTACCACACAGCCAGGCACCTTCTCTGCAACCAATAAGTTTTAGAGAGCCACCTAGAAAAGGTAAGTGCCTTGCTTAGGTCATAAGGCTAGCATGTATCAGAAATAGTTCTGTTAGTAGTATCTGTTCCTCATTACAAAGCCAACTCTATTTAGTATGTCATATTAAAATTTTCAACTAGAAATCCTTCTCCAATAACTCATTTTGATGAGGAAATGAAGGCAGGTCCTGGAAGACCATAGAAACAGAGACCATTTCTTATTAGTCTTAGCCCCTTAGAAAGGCTTCCAATCCTGCCCTAATTCTAAATTGAATATCAGAAAGGTTCCTTGTCATTTTAGCTCCAAAAAAAAAGTGCTTCAAATATAGAACCACTAGATAGAGGTTTAATCTCTACAAGTGGGTTTTAATATGGTTCAATGGAGGAAATACTAATTAAGAAAATGAGAGATTCCTAAAACATCAAAGTAATATTGAAAAACAACCAGACCAACTAGGTAGATTGAACACCCTCCCTGAAGTCAGGAGGACCTGAGTTCAAATTTGACTTCAGACACTTAACATTTATTAGCTATGTGACCCTAGGCAAGTCACTTAACCCCAGCTGCCTCACCAAAAAGAAAAAAAAGAAAACAAAACCAAAAATAACTATCATTGGTCCCTGCCATTTTGCTTACCACTTGACAGCTGATAGGAAAGAAATGTATCAGAGCCAATATTGTAGAGTAGTATTTTATCCCAATTGCATCCTATCTAATGATTTTATGAGTTATTTCTAGCTGATATTTGTTTTTAAAAAAAGACAAAGCCAGTGTAACAGTGTGATTGGGCTTGGAAGTCAGTACAGCCTCAGTTCAAATTTTACCTTCAACACTTACACTAATCCCAAAGTCATTAACCTCTATGTGCCTCATGAAGTTTCCTAGTTTCCCATCATAGATAGTTCTCATAAACTTTACACTAAAGTTTACCTTGCTTCAATCATTGAGGTTTCCTTCATTTCCCCTGAGAGTCCATTGCAACCAATCACAAAAATATTCTTTAATATTTAGAGATGGGCAATCACCTGGGTTTGTGTATCACCTTGACCTTCTGAATTAAAGAGTAGTAGCGATAATAACAGTTCTTAATAAAGTGCTCTTAAACACTATACTATTTCATGCTCACAATTAATCCAATGTGCAGATTGGGTAAGAATTTTCCCCATTTCCAGAGGAGAAAACTAAGACACAGATAAGTTAAGATCAAAGAGCTAATATGTGACAGAGTTAGGACCACAGCCCTGTTTTGTTTTGTTTTGTTTTGTTTTTTGGATGTAAGGTCCAGTGCCCTTTTTTATTATACTAGACAGTTAATTCAGTCAAAAATCTAGAAGAGAAGGAGAATATCAAACATGTTTTTATACCGAATGCATCTGTAAATTCAGTCAGGTTAGATCTCAAAAAAGCCAAGGCCTTCTCTAGTTGTGCCCTACTTATCGTAATGGAAATGTCCTGATTTCTATAGGATCTTCACAGATCCTTCAGGAAAAGAAGGAAAATATGTATTTCTAATTCTTATAATTATAGTCTTTAAACATTTTGAGAAATCTTTGGAAAAATCTTTCTGCCCCATGTCCTTATTGGTCACCTAGGAACCCAGCCTGGTATTTATGAAGTAAAAGAATGACTTTCATCTTTAAGAAGAAGGTATTTAGCTTTTATAAGGTTCCCTCCACCCCCCATTCAAGAACCCCTGCCTTTCTATTTCATTAGTTAGAAAGTATTTATGGTTTAATTCATGCTCTTCTTTTCAGATGCATTACTTTAGAGCCTTTTCACTGTCTGGACCCTTTTCCTTTTCAAATACATTATTTCACCCATTTGTAACCTGAACAAGGTCCCTTCAAAGAGCTAAACCCAATTTCTCTGACTAAAACCTGGCCACACTGGTCTAAGATCCCAAAGAATACAATTTAGGGCATGTGTCTGGTTCAAGGTGAAAATAAGAGAGGGAAAGGAAGAGCACCCCCAAGTACTCCCAGAACAAATGCTGAATCATAATTTCACTTATTTGAATAATTGTATTATTCTCATTGGCCTTTGAAGTATTATCCCACACTTCTGTTCCCTTAGATATATGTTTAGGGGAAGGTGGGAATAGCTTTTGTAGCTGTATATTACGGAGCAAATTGCCTAGTGGTTGTCAGAGCTGTCTGTATTCTCTCTGTTCACTGGGCAGGGATTTCTCATTTCATGCATCATTTACAGCTTGCACTAGTGATGTCACAAAGCCAGGACATGGCCTTAACAAAGCAAAGGGGACTCATTGGCCCAGCAGGGCAGTGCATTAGTCTCACACCTCTGGAGCCACAGTTTAAATCCTGGCTCAAGTTACACAGCACAATGAATGCATCCTAATCCCCAGAGTGGACAATGGCCTGTAATCACAAAACTACCTCACAGTTGGGCACAGCTCTCTGGCTGGCTTCAGGAGAGCCATGAGGATAAAATAACAGGCGACTATGGCAGGTCATGATTCAAGCATATTTGGCGTGAGCTGCAGGAACACTGGGAGGAGAAACAATAAGGAAGAACTATAGGTCAGACTTGAGATGCAGTGCTTTCCAGTCATTACATGGATAGATGAATACAAGATGGAGCTGGAAGACCAAATCTTACCGGCTCAGAGCATTATTCATTGCATTGAGGAAATAGATATCAGATAAGCATTTATAGAGCACCTGCTTTGCAAGCAATCCTATGCCAGGTGACATGGGCAATGCAAAAAAAGTATCTAGTATAGTGCCCTCAAAACTTACTTTCTGAGTGAATTAGGTGATACTTGAGGAATAAAGTGCAGTTGGCCTTCAACATTCACAGGGATTAAGGGCACAGTTCCTTTGCAATTGTGAAATCACCACTAACTCTAGGTTCTACCCCAAACCATTATTTTTAATAATTCTTATTCTATTTATTTATTATATAACACAAGTAAAGCAATACACTATATCCATTAAAAGGTTGAAGTTTCTATGAAAAAAATAGTATCTTTCATATTGTACAGTTTTCTCAGCCACCACTATAACTGCAGCAACTGCTTCTCAGATACTTTCTCCATCAAAAAATCCAAAATACAAAGATCATTGTGGGGAAAAAAATCACTTAACTGAGAGTGGATAATAGAAAGACAAAAAGAAAGCATTCCCAAAAAGAGTGCATAGTCCAGAGCCCATAGTTATTTAAGTATACTAAAGCATTTAATAAAATTTAACTTTACAATAAATTTTACATACATATTTATGTCAGTAAATGATAAATAGATTAATAATATGTATTACTTATGCATTTATAATTTATTCAATTTTTTGTTTTGAGCATATGCTCAATCATCTGTAATTTCCCACAGTACAGATATCCAAAATCTCCAAAAATTTCCATTTAATTATCAATGGACAACCAGTGAATAACCGAAACTATGAATATAAAACTTACAAATGTTGAAGGATGACTGTAGCATGTATATAAACAACCTTGTTAAAGCTTTATACAACTGGGTAATCCAATTATTCTAAAGATTTATTTTTGTTTGACATATTATTTAAATTTGATTATAAAATTCTATTAAAGTTGTAGACTGACGTGTTAAATTTAAGTGATCTTCAACATTATCCTAGGGAACAAGTGATATGATATACAAAGTTTTATAAAGAATTATTTTTATCTAAATATCTAGCCCCTAAGAAAAAAAAATTTTATTGTAAAAGCAACTCTCATAGTCTACCAATCTGAAACTTCAGTGGGGCCCTTCTAAAGCAATGTATGCTAATGCTAACACTCTAGAGCTTTTAAATAAGGATTATTGTTGGTATAAAGCCGAATTGTTAGTATAGAACTTTGTATTTAAAAGCAATACATATGCTACTGTTATAATGCTCCTGTAACAGTTCAACTTTAGACTAAAGTGATTTGTCTATCCAGATTCAAGTAAGTAGCAATTTAATTGACAAATTATGTAGTAGTTGGAGCATTTCAGACTAGTTGTATATTAATGAATCAAATGATAATATATCAAATTAATGAATCAAAATTGACATATATATGTGTGTGTGTGTGTCAAAGCATATAAGCAGTGCAATATATAGCTTAATTTCCACAATAGCTATAAACAGTTCAAATTTCCCTTTGACATCAAAGAAGAAAGGAAGGAAGAAAGGAAGAAAGAGAAAGAAAGAAAGAAAGGAAGAAAGAGAAAGAAAGAAAGAAAGAAAGAAAGAAAGAAAGAAAGAAAGAAAGAAAGAAAGAAAGAAAGAAAGAAAGAAAGAAAGAAAGAAAGAAAGAAAGAAAGAAAGAAAGAAAGAAAGAAAGAAAGAAAGAAAGAAAGAAAGAAAGAAAGAAAGAAAGAAAGAAAGAAAGAAAGAAAGAAAGAAAGAAAGAAAGAAAGAAAGAAAGAAAGAAAGAAAGAAAGAAAGAAAGAGAAATGGTAGCATGGTATAATTACAATGACCAATCTTGACCAGGAAGAGAGTGAAGAACTATACCTCCCTTTTTGGTGGAGAGGTGAGAGAAGATGAGTTAAGAATGTTATATATGATTCATCATGTTTATTGACTTTAAGTCAAGTTAACAAGCATTTATTAAACATGCTAGGCACTATGCTAAGTGCTATTATAAAGGAGAGCTCTTGGAGGGAAAAGGGAAATATGTCTAGAAATGACTGTGATGTAAAACAGAAGTCACTGATATCTTTTAGTTTTCATTTAAAGGGGATTTTTATCCTTGTGTTTAAAAAGTTCAGCAAGGAGAGTATAGAATACACTCCTCCTGTCCAGTAGAGAGAATGGTTAGGTACATTCTACAGATAAAGGACTGATGTTGTGGCTGCAGAAAATACAGGAACTTTGTCCTAATCAAACTCGAATCAGTCTATTAGATAGTCTACAAACATTTCTTTTTTTTAATTTTTTTTTTGAGGCTGGGGTTAAGTGACTTGCCCAGGGTCACACAGCTAGGAAGTGTTAAGTGTCTGAGATCTGATTTGAACTCAGGTCCTCCTGAATCCAGGGCTGGTGCTCTATCCACTGCACCACCTAGCTGCCCCTACAAACATTTCTTAAACACTATATTCTGGACATTGTGCTAAGCACTAGAGATATGAAGACAAAAATAGCTCCTGCTTTCAAGAAGCTCATATGCTAATGAGAGATTCAACATGTAAATAATTACATACAAGAAATGTACAGAGGGAAGGAAAGATAATCCCAGGAAAGTATTGAGGAGAATAAGGAAGGACTATCAGGAAAAGCCTCCTATATGAACCATAGAATTTGAGCTGGAATAAAGCCAAGAAACCATGAGAGGAAAAGTAGTAGGGAAAATCTTCTGGGAATGTGGAATATCTAGTGCAAAGAAGAAGAAATAAGAGACAGAATATCATGTGCAAAGGATAGCAAGGTAGCTAGATCATATCAAAAGACATACAGAGGAGTAAAGTATAAGAAGATTAGGCAGCTAAGTAATATGGTGGGCAGAATATTGAACTTAGAATCAGGAAGACCTAAATTTAAATCCTGTCTTAAATATTTACTAGCTGTGTGACCCTTCACAAGTCACTTAACCTCTGTCTGAAATGTGGTAATAATGGCATCTCTCTCCCAAGATTGTTTTGAGGATCCAGTAAGATAATATTTGTAAGTGCTTTATAAACCTTAAAGCATTTATATAATGCTTGTTGTTATAATAATTGCTATTATAATAATAATTAATGTTATTACTTACTTCTAATTATTATATTAGTTAATAACATAACATTTATTAATTAATAATCAGTTAATATAAGTATAATATAAATATAAAAACAGAAGAGTTTATATTTATTCTAGAGGTAATAGGGAGCCAATATACCTCCCTGAGGGGGATAAGATTTATGATTTAGAAAAAAAATCACCTTGGCAGCTTTGTGGAAGATAGATTGGAATGGAGAGAGATGTGAAACAGAGATCATTCAGAAGGATCTAGCAATAAAGCAGTCAACTAGCATTAAATACTTATTATGTCCTGGGTCCTATATAATCAGTTATTTGGAATACCAAAAAAGGAAAAAAGCAAAGATGATAGTGCCTTGAACTAGATGTGGTATCTGGGTAAGGGTAATGATGAAGATATATGGTGAGAGCTGTTTTAAAAGTAGAAATTAACAAGTTTTTGGCAATACTGGGTATGTGGACTAAGAGTAAGAAGAGGAAGATGATATTGAAATTATAAGTCTGGATAACTGAGAAGATGATAGTGGTCTCAACAATAATAGGGAAGTTTGGAAGGGGAAATTTTTGAAAGAAAAGATAATTGTGTTTTAGATATGTTATGTTCAAGATGCCTACATAATGTTATGTGACAGATGTCCAAAAGGCTATTGGAGATGTGTGTCTGTGACTCTCAGCAGAGAGATAAGAACTGGTTATAGAGATCTGAGAATTATCTAAATAAATATGATATGTGATAATCCTGTGAGCGCTAATGAAATTGCTAAAGAAATAGTAGAGAGTGAATAGGGAAAAGGATCTAGACAGAACCACAAGATAAGCCCATTCCTAATGGAAATGCCAGAGCTGAGAAACCAGCAAAGGAGATTGAGAAAGAACAGTCAGTCAGATAGGAAAATCAGGAAAAATCAAGTGAAAGATAAAGCATGAATGAATAAAAAGTATTTATCCAGTGCTTGTAATGTGCTAAAGTGCTAAGGATACAATAACAAGCAAGGATATAGCTCCTGCTTTCAAGTACTGGACAGGGGGATATAAGTATGAGAAAGAGGGAACTACAGTCTAGTTGGAATGTTTATGATAAATCCAAAATCAGAGAAAAGAAGTTAAGCAATCAGAGTCAAAGTTCTCAGGAATAGTTGTCCTAGCTCCTGTGGAGGAAAGAAGGGGAAGAGGCTAGAATTCTAAGAGGTAATAGTAAGGATAGTGTGCACTTCAGATACGGGCAACAACTAGTCCAAAGACATGAAAATAAAAAATAGAGTGCTAAGTATGAGGAATATTAAGGATAATTTTATTAAACCATTAGCCATTTAACTGTTAAGAAAGGAAGTAATGTATAATAAAACTGGAAAGGTAAGTTGTAAATTGTACAAGTTTTTAAATGCCAAATTGACTTTATCCTAAAAGTAGAGCTTATTGAGTAGGGAAGGGATATAATCAGATCTACAATTTAGGAAAATCACTTTGGCAGTTGTATGAAAGATGAATTAGAGTCAGGGGAGACATAGATGAGAAACCAATTGTATAGCTTTTTAAATAATGCAGGCAAAAGGTGATGAAAGTCTTGACTAGAGGTGGTAGCTAACGGGGTGGAAAGGAGTCAGATTTGAGATGTTATGGAAGTAGAAACAGTTTGACAACTGAATATACGTGCAAAATGGAAATGGCGTATTTGACAGAAATAGAGAAATCTGGAAAAGACATGAATTGAGGTTTGGAGGAAAGAGAAGGGTTTCAGATAATGTTTCTATTAGCTGAGTATACCCGAAGTTCTAACCAGTCCATCTCTATACCCATTGCTGTGCCCTCTTTCTCCTTATTCAAACCCTCTATCTATTGCCTGGAACATGTTGAGATAAGATGCATTTAAAAGATCCAGTTCTAAATAATTAATAGGCAAATGCTGATGCAAGACAAGGAAACATCCATACTAGAGAGATAAATCAAACACATAAAATCTGGAGTCATTAAGTGACCTTCGCAGTGACAAAGACTATCACGAGACAATCAAAATACCAATTTCAGGAACATAAGAAGTACAATACCACAGTCTCTGATATGGGCAAAGTTGCCAGAAAATCCAGAGTGAAGAAGAGGAAAGGAAAAGGAAAAGAATAGGCATTTATAAATTGTCTACTATGTGCCAGACACTGTGCTAAGCACTTTAGGTATATTACTTCATTTAATCCTCAAAACAATCCTGATAAGTGCTGATTATGCCCATTTTACAGTTCAAGGAACTGAGCCAAATAGAGGTTGAGTTGTCCAGAATGACACATACATGTCCAAAATGAGGTTTGAGCCTTAGTGTCCCTTTTTAGAAGCTCAGCTATCCACTTTCCCAAAGTTTCTTAAACTAAGTAGCAACCCCATATGGAGGCATGTAACTGAATGTGAGGGTTGTGAAATCATGATTTATCATCAGTAAATGTTTGATTTATTTTATTGATCTATTTTACATACCTATATGCCTGAAGTAGCATAAAATAAAATAAAAATTTCTCAAGTGAAAAATCACAAATGGAAAAAGTATAAGAGAAACCCTGAACTATTCCACTTCCCACCTAGGTATCCAAAGGTTTTTTTTTGTTTTGTTTTTTTGCCGAGGCATTTGGGGTTAAAATAACCTGCCCAGGATCACAGAGCTAGAAAGTGCTAAGTGCTCTATCCCCTGCCACCACCTAACTGCCCCATATCCAAAGGTTTTAGAGAAAACTATTTAAAGAATTCTTCTAAATTGTATTCAATGGACAGAAAACTGAATATTATTTGTCAGCATATATAAAGGAATAAGTGAAAACTCGGGAAATTTTACACCTCCATATTATAGAAAAATCAAAATTGTGACTTTAATATTACTTTTCTCTTTGTCAAAACATATAAATTCAATGCAGTTCTCTAATTCCTTGGGCCAAAACTCCCTCTCTGGAAGGGGGTAATTTCCTTTAGCATGGAAGTGGCTTCAGAGAAGGAATTCTCTAACTTTTTTCTTTGTATCCTCATTGTCTGGCAAATAGTAGACGCTTTATAGATATCTTTTCATATATTCATTTGACAAAATTGATTAAGCTTCTCCTAAGTGCCAAGCATTTTACAAACTCTCAAGGAAAGAAGGGGGAGGGAGGGAAGGAGAAAGGAAGGAGAGAGAGATAGCAAGGAAGGCAAGAGGCATCCCACAAGGGACTTATATGGATCCCCTTCTGAGTAAATGTTATAGAAGACCATCCATCACTAGCCCTATTTTTTGTCCACATCTTATTTTAGATCCCATATTTCTTTTCTCCCTCTCTTAACAAACTTTCTGCTTTTATTATTTTCCTCCTTTCATGAACAAGGAAATCCGATATGTGTATATAAAAATAATTACAAACAATAGACCAAAATTACTGACATGATCAATGTTTCTCAGAGAACCTTTTTTAAGGAAGATATCAGATTCATTGATTTATTTCTTTAATTATGTTCTAAAAAAGCAACAAAATTGATACAGGAAAACTCAGGTGCCTTAAATCATTATTAGATAATATAAATACTCTAAGAAATAAGGTTGAGTCTGGCATGCAATCTTTATTTACACTTAGAGTAATAAATTAGCACTAGGATGATGGTTCCATTTTATAGGAAATACACTAAATATACATATGTATATGTAGTCCTTTTATAAATTATGTATTTGCTTTAAACTAAAAAAAACTTGCACAATTTTCAATTGAAGAAATTAAAATAATTTCTAGTCATGTGAAAAAATGCTCTAAATCACTATTGATCAGAGAAATGCAAATTAAGATAACTCTTAGGTACCACAACATGCCTCTCAGATTGGCTAAGATGATAGGAAAAGATAATGATAAATGTTGGAGGAGATATGAGAAATCTGGCACATTAATACACTTGTTAGTGGAGTTGTGAACTGATCCAACCATTCTGGAGAGCAATTTGGAACTATGCCCAAAGGGCTATCAAACTTGCATACTTTTAAACCAGCAATTTGGGCCTATATCACAAAGAGATCATTAAAAAAGGAAAAGGACCACATGTGCAAAAAGCTTTGTAGCAGCCCTTTTTGTAGTGGTAAGAAACTAGAAACTAAGTTGGGGAATGGCTGAATAAGTTATGGTATATGAATGTTACAGAATATTATTGTTCTATAAGAAATGATCAGCAGGATAATTTCAGAGAGGCCTGGAGAGACTTATGTAAATTGATGCCAAGTGAAGTGAGTAGAAACAAGAGAATATTATACACAGCAACAAGATTATGTGATGATCAATTCTGATAGACATGACTCTTTTCAACAAGGAGGTGACTCAGGCCAATTCTAATAGACTTATGATGAAGAGAACCATGTGCATCCACAGAGAGGACTATGGGGACTGAATGTGGATCACAATATAGTATTTTCACTTTTTTGTTGTTGTTTGCTTACTTTTTTCCTTTTTTCTCTTTTTGATCTGATGTTTCTTGTGCAGCATGATAAATGTGGAAATATGTATAGAAAAATTGCACATGTTTAACATATATTGTATTACTTGCTGGGGGGAAGGGAGAGAAAAATTTGGAACACAAAGTTTTAAAAGGGTGAATGTTAAAAACTATCTTTGCATATATTTTGAAAATAAAAAGCTATTATTTTAAAAAACAAATTCAAAAGTCTAAAGTATTAGTACAATATTCAAAACCTTTTTCAAAAGCAAAATTGACCCAGAGAATTATCATAGATATCCTATGATCCTATCTGTCCCAAAAGAATAACTTTTTAAAACTAGGTAGATAAAGCCAGCTGTGAAAGCTGTAAAACTCCACATATTTTGTGGGATTCATCATTTCAGAGTGACTTACTGATCATTTCAATTTCAGTCTGCTAGACTATGTTGATGAAACCCCTTTTAGATAAAGATAGTCATGGAGCCATAAAATCATGTGCACAGCCAGCTAACAAAAGCTAGATAGAGTAGTCCCAGGTTAAGATTAAATCTTTTCTGTAATACTCTTGTGTTTGAACAAAGATCTAAGCCTTCATTCTAACTTTCTAACTTATGAATTCGCGCACACATGTAAAACTCCATAACCTAAAAGAAACCAGAATGTGCTTAATAAAAAACTAAGCAACACTCTTCAAAGAAATGTTTATTTTTTAAATAAATAAATAAATATTTTGTTTATTAAATTAAATTAATAATAAATAAATATTTACATATAAATAATGTGATAGAATCATATTTATAATTATATAATTATTATATAATATATATTATAACATGATATATGATATGAAAATATAACATAATTATAAAATAATATATAAATAAATAAATGGATGGATGAATTATATTAGATTAATAATAAATAAATATTTATTTATGTATAAATATATACAAATAAATACATATAAATAGATGAATAAATAAATTAAATTAAATTAGTTAAATTAAATTTAAAAATAAATAATAAATATAAAAAATTAAAAATAAATAAATTAAACATATTTAACATGTATTGGACTACCTGCCATCTAGAGGAGGGTGTGGGGGAAGGAGAGGAAAAGTTGGAACAGAAAGTTTTGCAAGGGTCATTGCTGAAAAATTACCCATGCATATGTTTTGTAAATAAAAAGCTATAATAATTTTAAAAATAATTTTTTTTAAAAAGAAAGGTATTGCATTGGTCCTCTCATTTCTATTTCTTCTAGGCATGGTTTTCACAAGAACCTGCTTAAAGGACGGTTATGTTGAATGGATTTGCTGCAGTTCAATTCTCACACTCTTAGGCCAAGTAAGTTTAAGTGCAACTATTGCTCATAGCAAAACAAAAGAAAACAAAATCAAAACAATTAGCAAATTGAATCACAGAATCTCGAAGTTGCAAAACTGTATAAACCCTCTACTTGAGAGTTTACGTGAAAAAGAAGCCCCTCTGTATGAGAGATCCCCTCAAAAGTGGTTATCTGGCCTCTAACTGACTTCCAATTACAATGAATTCACTACCTTATATGGTATCCTATTCCACTCTGGACAACTCTAATTGCTGAAGTAGTTAAGTTTTTCATTATATCAAGCTAAAATCTGCCTCTTTGAAGTTTCCACCTGTTCCTTCAAAGTTTATTCTCTGGGGTCAAACAGAGCAAGTCTAATCCCTCTTCCATAAGATAGCTCTCCAAATGCTTGAAGACAGCTATCATAGGATCATAGACTTTAGAATTAATCTATTCAAATCCTATTTTTAAATGTGAGAAATACATTATGGCTTTCCGATGGTCAAAAAAGCATACCAAAACAATGAGATTTTGCTGCTAACAGATATATGTGTATATATAAAGATATATATATAATTAAAGCATAAATGCAGACTAGGAGGGTGGATAAAATAACTTTCCTTTATGAGTTTGTTTACTTTTTTCTTTCTACTCAAATTCATTTACATGCTAAATCAAAAAAGGTTTTGGGAATGTCTAATCATAAGTTAGAAAGAAGGCTTAGATCTTTGTTCCATGAGTATTACAGAAAAGATTTAATCTTAACCTGGGACTATTCTGTCTAGCTTTTGTCAGCTGGATGAGCATATGATTTTATGGCTCCACGACTATCTTTATCTTAAGAGGGGTTTCATCAACATAGTCTATACTGAACTTGAAATGGTCAATAAGTCACTCTAAAATGATGAGTCCCAAAACTGGTAGAAAGATGTAAGTCAACAGAGTCTAGGGGCCCAGTGAAGAAACAGCTGAGACTATGCACCATCCCCCAATAGAACATCAAAATGATGTGTGCAGCAGAGACTCCATTATACAACTGAATCAGTGCTCAGCTGAGATTAATTTCCCAGCAGATACCATAAGACCAGTGGTCATATGCCCAACAGAGAGCAGGCCCCGTAAGAACAGCATGGTAATGTTACCAGAACACATGGCACTCTACAACATCAGGCACATGAATTGTCCCTTCACAAATGTACCCTGGTCCCCTATATGTGCTCCTCATGTGTACTGCTTAAGGATACCCACTCTCCCCATTAAGAGTACATACATTTGTTTGAGAGTATGCCCTAAATTTATGCAAGGAATGTTATATGAATTTTCTGTAATTTCAATATATGTCTTTGATTTGAATTAATTATACCTTTTGGCTGACTAAAGAATAAATACATTCATCAATGGGAACTCATAAGTTATAACTTTGATTGGATGGGAACCCTCAGAGTGCCTTGAACCTGAGATAAGCATTCTGATTACCTGATGTGTGAGAGGAGGGTGCCCCAATTGTTACATACAGATGAGAAAGTTGGGGACCCAGAGAGATTGCAACCTGGAATAAAAATTACAGTAAGCAGCAAAACTAGGATTAAAATTCAGACCCTTTAATACCAAATCTAGAATTCTTTCCTTCATGCTGTTTGGCTGCCATATGCTCCCATAATGCAAGTCTTGTCTTATCACCCCAAGTCTTTTCTATATCCTTCAAATGATCCTTATATGACATTGTTTCTTATCTTCTCTCCCCATTTCAGTTCACTTTAACATATCTTAATAAATATCTTCAAACTGTATAATTGTTTCATTGTAATGATTTTTTAAAAATCATTTTAAGACTGTATTAGAACTTATCCATCCAAATTTAAGGTCAATTTAGGTTAAAATCTTATCTGGCTGGGAGGATTAGTGAAGTTTGTTTTAAATACTCAGCCTAGTTTTTTTTAGAATGCTACAGAAAATGAGATTATTAGATCTCTCCCTTTTGTTCTAATACTGGGTTACATCTGTTGCTTAGGAATTCTGCCTACACAAGCAATTTCTCCTTTGAAATGAGACTTTAAAACAAAAAATGTAATTAATAAACAACAATGAATATCAGCACCATCAATATTGATATTTTCTGTTTAGGCTATATATCCTCACTATAAAAATATCGATTCATTCTTCTCATGCATTGGGTTGTCCTGGATGCAAGAATTGGAGTGTTAATACCATCTTTTAAATACAAAAGACATGCTTATTTGGAAAGCTGCTTCACCCCTCATGAATGGCACTAGCTTTGTGTTTACTAGATACCGGATCAATCTTGAGAGAGGCTAACCTTTAAAAAGAGGGCAGATTTTTTTCTTTCTTTGATTCAGGTCTTTTAGATACAGATTCACTTTCATCTAGAAGATCACATGCACCTGTGTGAGGACCAATAAGAAGTTTGTGCTTTAGAATGCCCTTTAGCAGAGCAATTAGGTGGTACAGTGTAGAGAACACCACTGCTGGCATGAGGAGGACCTGGTTTCAAATTTGACCTCAGATACTTGACCCTTAATAGCTGTGTGATTCTAGCAAGCCATTTCCTTTCAATTGCCTTGCCAAAAAAAAAAAAAAAAAAAAAAAATAGGATGTCCTTTAGCAGTGGCCTACTTATGATAAAAGTGAGGTTGCATTCTTAGAGCTCCATAGTATTATCTCCAGACCTGTAGATGGGGAGGAAAAGGCTCCCTAATTATTTTTATTATATTTATATACTCTGAGGGTTTCTTTATTATAAGAGCAATCTGTTCATAACTTAAGTGACTGATAGGAACTCTTTTACATATATTTAGAGAAACTTAAGTGAAAGTTACAATAAATATATTAGGCCAGTTTTTCTGGAGCAAAGATGGTAGTCAATGAAACAAAGAGTGATACTAGCTTACTTATAGTCGGGTTCCTAGGATCAGACTTGGACTAGATCACCCCAGAACCTTAGAGGAATTCTGGGTCACAGGTTTTAAATTCAATTTCCACCTCCTACGGGGAAGCTATTCCTGTTTTCTTGCTCTTGTTGTAAAATTTCTCTCTTCCTCTCCTCAAATTATCATGCATATACTTCTTCATTTATATGCTATAATCCTTTAGGAGACTATAAGCTTCTTGAAGGCAGGGATTATTTTTCAATAGATTTTTTATACCTAGTATCTCTCATAGTGCTTTGCACATAGTAAATATCTTAGAAATACTTGTTTTATTGGATTGACTTGTGAAACATCTCACCAGAATCTAAAGTTCCATCCAAACTGTTAGTCAAAGAATGTTCAGATTTTTAAATTGTCATCAGAACTCAATCTATTAAACTTCAATAAATATCTGATGCTATTTTTGATATTAACTAGGTCATGGTAAGTCAGAGCTGAGCTTTGAGACATGCTTCTGGATTTGTCCCAGTGATGGTAAAGAGATTTATGCTAAATTATCTGTATGTATCCTTCTAATGATAGCTGTTGGAACTAGTGGTATGTATCAGTGGAATGGCTAGCAATGATTAGGAGTACAATGCATTAGTTATGGTAATCTAAATAGCTACCACTTCACTTTATGTCTTACTTTGTCAGATTCTAAAGGAGGGAAAGCTTGTGTGATATAATCACTGTTGGACCCACAGGACTGGAAAAGTGTACCCAATCCCTTCCATTGAGACCCTCGCTGTTCTAGACCATGAAATAAGTCTAGACTGGGTTCTGTCCTGGGGGAGCTTAGACTCTAATTAAAAAGGGTGGATAAGTTCCCTTTTCTTACACTTTTCAATTTATTAAATCCTCACCCCAGTGTCCCAAAGTAAAATGAATTAAAGATTTCACAGTTGATGTTTGTGGTCTCCCCAAAGGGAGTAGATGGAAATAAAAAAGTACTCAGTATAAAATATAAATCTGGCATGAGACAGGAATTTGAGATCTACTAGACATAAAAGTTTCCCTGCATTCATTTATGAAATGACTTCAAATAGAATATACTAACTTATGATTGTTATATACTCTTGGGAAGCTGAAGATAATTTAGACCTCAGAGGAAAATAAAGGATTCATGATTTAGATATTAAAAGAACAAATGATAGTATACCTCTCAGATCTGTAGAGAAGGAAGGAATTTGTGGCCAAAAAAGAACTGGAGTATATTATTAAACACAAATAGATAATTTTGATTAATCAAGTTTAAAAGTTTTTGTACAAACAAAACCAATGCAGAGAAAATTAGAAGGGAAGCAATAAACTGGGGGAAAAATTTACATTCAAAGATCTTGATAAAGGCCTCATTTCTAAAATGTATAGAGAGTTGACTCAAGTTTATAGGAATTCAAGCCATTCTCCAGTTTTCAGTTGAAGAAATTAATACCATTTCTAGTCATATGAAAAGGTGCTCTAAATCACTATCAGAGAAATGCAAATTAAGACAACTCTGAGGTGTCGCTACATATCTCTCAAATTGGCTAAGATGACTGGAAAATATAGTGACAAATGTTGGAGGGGATGTGGAAAAACTGGAACACTAATACATTGTTGGTGGAATTGTGAACTGATCCAACCATTCTGGAGAGCAATTTGGAACTATGCCCAAAGGGCTATCAAACTTTGATCCAGCAGTGTTTTCACTGAGCTTATATCGCAAAAAGATCATAAAGGAGGGGAAGGGACCTACATGTTTATGACAGCTCTTTTTGTAGTGGCAAGAAATTTAAAACTGAGTGGATGCCCATCAATTGGAGAATAGCTGAATAAGTTATGGTATATGAATGTTATGGAATATTATTGTTCTATAAGACACTATCAGCAGGATGATTTCAGAGAGACCTGGAAGGACTTACATGAACTGATGCTTAGTGAAATGAGCAGAACCAGGAGATCGTTGTACACAACCACAACAAGATTATACTAAGATAGATTCTGATGGACAGGGCTCTTCAACAATGAGATGACTGAGGCCAGTTCCATGGTCCTGGGATGGAAAGAGCCATCTACATCCAGAGAGAGGATTGTGGAGTTGAGTATGGATCACAACATAATATTTTCACTCCTCTTTTTTGTTGTTGTTTGCTTGCATGTTGTTTTATTTCTCATTTTTTCCTTTTTGATCTGATTTTTCTTGTGCAGCACATGATAATTGTGTAAATATGTATACATATATATCCTATTTAACATATTTTGCATGGGGAAAGGGGGGAATTTGGAACACAAGGTTTAATGTTGAAAAATTATCCATGCATATGTTTTGAAAATAAAGTGCTATAATAAAAAAAAAAAAGGCAAAGGAGTTTGTGGTACCACCAAATAGTCACTATTGCATTCCATCTTATCACTGTATCCTCCCATAACTCTTTCCAATAGTTATCATATTCAATGAAAAAAAAAATTCCTTTTGCTGCCAGTCAACTGAATTTGATGAACCTCTGGACATCTAGAACTCACAAGGTCACTTCCAAACTTAAACTTTTCATCTCTAAGTTGAATTTCAATGACCTGCTCCAAAAAGCATAAGCACAATCCATATTTTATACAGTAGTAATCACCATGATACAAGAATGAGGGAAGATAATTCAATCTCTACCACCTTTGAATAATTCAATTTAATCTTTTTATGAATTCAAGAAATTTATATATGTATGTAAATATATCATATTAGACCTAGAGTAGATTTATGAAGTAGGACAACCTAGTTTATAATAGGTAGGGCTATAGTACTAGGCTTTGATAATTTTTTTTAAAGGAGATGTTAATATGCATGAAATTAAAATAGTCCTTATACATAAATAGAAATTTCCCTTCCATTGCACATTTGATTCAGCCCTCCATGTATCTGGCATCAATTCCCATTCTGAATTTCCTTATCGCCCTTATCTTTTCCTGAAGATCTTTATTTCCATCTCCCTCCTTCTTATAAGACACTGCTGAGGGTTCCTAATCTAAAGCCAGTAGTCTCTCTTAAGCTGGAGAAGGTGCACAAGGGTAAGAGCAGGCTCAAACTAAGATATTGTTTATACTGCACTTAGAACTATTTTTTGTTGTTTTCTAAAAAGCATTTCTACCAATTCCAGAAGGCAAACTTTAAAAAAAGAATAGAACTCTGGGACTCTTATAAGCCAATTAACAAAGTAAACAACCCCCTATCCCCAGCCCTGCATTCATGAGAGGCTAAAGACTAACAAAGGAAGTTATATCAAAATTTATTTGCTAAATTAATTCCATTCTAGGCTTTATTTTGGAAAGAATTCATAGCTGGTTAGATGGGCAATGTAATAAAGTAAATTACATGTTTTATAATAAATGTCACTTCTGTCAATTTCAGCATTTGCAATATGTGAAGAGTGTAACTCTCTCCACACAGTGTGAATGTGAGAGCCACAGTCAGCGTTACAGGGAGTTCTGGAGCATAGCCAGGCTAATCAAACACACCAGCTTGGCAATTGATGTGGTAGCAAAGCACAGCGGAAGGAGCTGCAGTGGAGGTGGAGGTGAAATTGCCAGTAGCAAACAGACAAGTTATAGAGGACTATTATTAGTATTAATAACTTTGGCATTTGTTTTCCACGTGGAACATCCACAAAATTGATGTGAAAATGTGAACACTTTGTTACTTAGTATTGTTTAACATCTAGACAAGAGTAGAGTACTGGACTTGGAATTGGGCAAATGAGGGTTTGAACTCCATTACCAGTACTAATTGTGGGCAGCAAGGAAGTCATATAAACCTCTGTAAGCTTCAGTTTCCACAGAGACAGGACAGGGATAATAAAGTCTTCAAACTTACCTTATATAATTTCAGTCAAGCTTTACAACAATATTTTATGCAAAGAGATTTTTAAACTTTAAAGAACCATAGGATGTCCCAAAAATCTTAGAGCAGTCTTAAGCCATTACAACTTTTAAAGTTTTAATGCCTTTTAAAACTAACTTCTTTGGAACTTTTGAGCCCATATATAAATATTCACTATTGTCATTTTATATTGTTATATTATCACATTTTTGTGCTTTATCTACTCCAAAAGACTAAAAGTTCCTTGAGGTCATGAACCATGTTTTTTTTTTGTGTGTTCCACAAAGGACCTAAATGAATGATCAACATAGAAGAGTCACTTAATTCTAACAGATTGGAGAAAAAAAAAAGGCTCTGGTGTTGCTTCTTTCTGGAGTCACACAAATGAGATTCTGCAGATTCATTTTGTTTCAATATCACTTACTATTTACAACAATGAAACATTGTTTTCTGGAGAAGAAGCTGGAAGAAAAGTTCCCAATTATATATCCCTGTCTCATGAAAACTAATGATACTATACTAACTACTATTGAAAAAACTTTTACTACAACTTACCTATTAAAGTTCTGGGCTTAGAAGGAAAGGAGGGAGAGGGAAAAGGAAAAGGAAAGCAAAGAAAAGAAAAAACTCCTTGGCCTAGAAAGATCTAATTGTGAAGACTAGGGTTTCTATTCAGATTGGATTTTTGTCTTCATTCTTATTGATTGAAATGACCCATAGTTGTCCTGTAACAAATTGCCTTAAATTATTACAATAATAATAAGAATATTTGGGTAAATAATGCATGAGACTAGTTTAAGTCTTTATTCATTAGAAGGATGCCCCTATTACATGGTGTTCAGTTAGGTGTAGTGAGCCTGATTTGAAATGATGAATTCCCACTGATCCCATATTAATCAAGGTTCCACCAATATGGAACCTCTCCCTTCTGAGAAGATCTAAATATGAATCTGCATTCCATGAATTTTGCATAGGTCATCTAAAAAAGCCTTCAAGGTTTCATAGCATAAAAGCTGTAATACAGCCAGACAGATAAAAACAGCTTAACAGCATCCATGACAACAGTACTTAATATATTCTGATGATAATGAAACACAAGATGAGTAACAAGCTTTTTTCAATTACAGGGTGCATTACAGCTGAATTAATGAATCTGAAGTTAGAAGCCCATGTTTTCAAAATGCAAATTTTTTAAAAAGCATCAATACTGTGATTTTCTCTCTTGTAAAACAAACATGCAATGTTTTCTTAATGAAACTTCCTTTAAATGATCTATGTTGAGGAACAGGCATGATGTAGATGGAAGATCAGATTTAAGATCCATAGTTTGTACAAACATCCCAAGCCAGTACATGCAAATCACATAGAAACCAAATTTGAAAGGTCATTTGATGATAGATTTTGCTAATTGTTCTGAAAAAGATAAGAAAATTTCCTGCTTAAAGCAACTAGAAATTTCAGAGACCACCTTTCTGCCCCTCCCTTTCTCTCACCCAATCCCTACAAATGTAAGGTAATTTGATTTCTTAGTCCAGCTTCCTGAAAGAACTGCTGGATACTTTGTCTGGATGCTATAACAATATAGCAATGGGACCATTTCTGGTTTTATCAAATGCAGAGTGTTCCAACTTACACCCACCCCTCCCTTGCTCTTGTCAATACAAAAAATTAGCTTGTGGGAATGCAGCCCATTTCTATGAACATAAAGTCTCCAAAGAGAGACTTTAGGAAGGGGATGCCTTTAGGGAGGCATAATTTACCTAGGAAATACAAACTCTAACAAACAAAACCCCAAAATTGAACCCCAGTTTAAAATGACTTCTCATCTTTTTTGTGTCAGATTTTTCTGCACTAGGATAAAAAAAATAACTTATTGATCTCAAGGCCAACTTAACAATATAGCTAAAAGTTATCAGGAATCTGTTAAGTCATAATCTCTGAGGAGTTTAAGGATTAAAACATTTAATGGAGGGAGGAATATCCAAAATTATATCTTCCTTGATTCTTCAATTTATACCCTGGCTCTGCTTCATTCTCCACCCCAAATAAGACATCTCTCCTCAGAGATTCATATCTCATCAAGCCATGGTTGAATGTTTGCTATTCCTTAACACCCACCAGTCTGTTGTATTTTGGCCTTCTCACAGGAGGGAAAATTGAATACTATAGGAGCCTCCTACCTCAGCAGTCAGTTTGGACCTGCCCTACTCCAGCTGTATCCGTTGTGCTCTTGGGAATCAGCCAGGCTCAAGCCAGATGATCTCGCTTGATGGAAAAGGAAATTCTCTACATTCCTTATCCAGAACACATTTGCCAAAAGAAATGCAGTGAGCAAGCTTGGGTTTTCTTCAGCAACCAAATATATCTTCCATGATAATATAGTTTAGCAAGAAGAAATTAAGTCAAGCCTCACAGAAAAAGAACATTTACTTCTGAGCAAGAGGGGGAAGGATGTTGGAGGAGGGGGCAGCTTGAAACAGCTGTACTCCTGAGACAAGGCAAAGTGCTAACAAATTCTTTTTAATACACACTGACCTCTAGTTTGGGAAAAGTGATTTTCTCTTCCCAGAAATGATAAACTAAAACAATAGAATTGTATTTCCTACCCTCCAAGAAGAATGGTGTCTGAAGTGGCTGAAAACCTAACAGTACTCTAATCCTGTTCTTAACTTAAAGCTGTCCATTTCTCCAGTCTTTGTAGATACTGTTCTATTTCCACCAAAGTAAAATTGTTTCTCTTATCCAAAGCCCCACATTTCATAATCAACAACAAGAGAAGTTGTCTGTGAAAAGAAGACTCAGTAGTGAGGTATACTCCATTCCTAAATGGAGATACTTGTGAGATCCCTCCAATACTCCTCCCCCAAGTATTTTCCCTATAGATCTCCATAAAATTCTCCTATCTTAAAGGTCTTCCTCAAGAACAGTCCTTAGCAAAATGAGAAGTTTAATTAAGTAAATTCATTAACTTATCTGAAAGAAGTAGAGACACTGATTAGTTTATCTGATTAATTCTTTGCCACCTATTGGAACTAACAAACAGCAAGACTTTAAGAAAGCTAGGAAAGAACTTCTAAAATGAAAGGAGACGGAGAACTAGAAGATGCTTTTTAGAACATGGGGACTGGAAGAGGTTGAAGATAGAAGTAGTAGCAAAATAAAGGGAGTACCAAAAGAGAATAGTGCTTTCTGTAGAAGTGGAAGAACAAATCTGTCTCTTTCCAGGAGATTCTTGTTATGTGCTAAATATTTTAATAGTTACCATGAGACCACACACACACACAGAAGGAGAGAGGGAGGGAGAGAGAGGTAGGGAGAGAGAGGGGGGAGAGGGGGGGAGGGAAAGAGGGAGAGGAAGAGGGGAAGAGAGGGAGAGGGGGAGGGGGGGAGAGGTGGAGAGGGGGAGAGAGACAGTGAAGATATATAAAGATAGTGATAGAGAACAAGTAGAAATGGTGGACAATGGGGCTTTTACTGAATAAGGGGCCAAGAAAAGCTAGAGAAGGAGTGATGAATTGGAATCAACAGGACTTGAGACCCTGGACGCCATGGTTCACCTAAGGATCAGATTCAGAAGGATTAGGAGAATGAGAGAAACAGAAGGATAGGAATTTGTGTCAGAAGAAAATTTTAGAGCTTCAGATTTTAAGGTTGCAACAATATAGGCTATTGACAAAGTTTATGGTATGGTCACATGTCTGGGTGACAAAAGGGAAATGGAGATGGAATTCACTAAAGTTGAATATTCAAGAATTTCTCACATCACAGTATTACAAGGATAATCAACATGGATTACCAAAAATATATTTTGAAAATAAAACTGGAAAGTGCTAAAAATCTTTGAGAAGAAAGGGATAGTGACACAGAAGTCCGTCAAACTTAAGTTCATAGATTTAGAGCTAGAAGATACCTCCAAACCATCCAAACCCTGATTTTTCAGAAGAGAAAGCCAATATCCAGAGAAATTAAATGATCTAAAAGTATATAGATATGAGAATGAGTTTGGAAAAGGCAAAGAGAGGAAGGGGAAGAAAGGGGCAGGGTTATTGTTTTGTTTTTGTTTTAATCAAACATTCAGGGTAACAGGAATTCTGCTAGCAAGTTTGTTGGGAAGTTAATTAGAGGATCACTTTCACCATAGGGGAAGAGAAATTGTCAATCTAGAAGTTCAATTAAAATTGTCTCCTGAGATATTCATTTAGATATACTGATGAGAGGAACAACTTTCAATGGAATAAGAATATCATAGGTATAGGTCGTCATTAGTCCCTCAAAATGGTAAGAACTGATATTCTCTTTTCTGTTGTTCAGAAAAAGTCAGGTGAATTAGTTTTATGGTAAACATCTGATTCCTTCCTTTCCATCTAGATGAACTGATTACCTTCAGGGCCCACAATCCAAGAACTTCCAAGAGAAAAGATGGAAAAAGACCTGTTTAGGCACATTATAATTATAGAACTAATTTTAATTGCAGGGGCCTAACTTCCCAGGTCCAGTGTAACTGGAGATATGTAACTATTGAGATCCAGGATACTTCAAAGAATCCAATGACCTAGATCTAGCAGAAAAACAGAAAAACAGTAAGAAAAGGGATAACCCCTGTGGCCCAAGGAAAATCACTGGTAATGACAAGTAAGAAACAGTTCAGACTAACCAGAATCTGAACTAGCTCTTCTGAAAGTAGACCTTCCAAGATACCATGTTATCATAAAAAGTCCAAAACATATCACATGCCTAGAATGCATTACATATACAAGTACAAACTACATCTACTCTAAAAATGATTTTTCTTCTATTTTGTATTATGTTTTATGCTTCTTAGTTGACCTGGAGCAGCCTAATCAACAATGTTACTTAAGATTTTTTTTTCAGTGATTTATAAATAAAATCATCATGACATTGACTAATGAACATTGTCCTTCACAACAGGGGCCCTACCCAAAGGCACTCCCCCCAAAAAACTAGAACAACCTGAAAATACTCATAATCCACCATGGAATGCCTCATAAGCATCAATTTTAAAATAATGTTTCTTTTTTTATGGACTAACACCAAGCTTGTGTTTCCAGCTCTCCCAGGGGAGTATGAGCACAGAAGGCAAAATGACCTGAGGCTAGCCCAAATCTGCCAATATAAATGTACCCCTTCACCTAGTGATTTAAAAAAAAAAAAAAAAAAAAAAGGAAAAAGGAAATCCATCCACCCCTACCAGCTGTACTGTTATTCCCAGAGCTACAGTGACAGTGTCATGGGTGAGTCTGAAAATAAACTAAAAAAAAAAAATAGATTTTTAGCTCAATGGAAATGACTGAAGGATAAAACTAATGTTTTGCCACATGGAAAAACACACACATACAAAATGAGGTAACGGGAAAATATATTAACTTTTGGAGACATTAACCAATCCAAATTTCAGAAGGATTTGAAAATGTCCTTATAAAGCCATGCTAGACAAGCTAAATGATTCCTTAGTGGCCAATCTGTGTGTGGTATTGGGGATTGTGATAGAATAATGGAATTTTAGGTTACAAAAAGGTCAGTATCACTTCAGTCATCAGCCAAATCTAAGATTAGTCATTTTGGGGAAATGAGCAGGAAAGAACACAAAATTGGAAAGGTAGACAATCCTAACTATGAAACAAGCCCCTAGAAAACTAGCAGCCTGACATGATTGTAGCTTTGGCATGAATGAGGGACTCACCAATCTGTATATACTGTTCAGCCTGAGCCTTGATGAAAGTGGGAATTAAATAATTAATTAGGGAATAACTCACCCCAGAGTCTGAACAGAGGGATTATGCAAATCAACTGTAACATGGCAAGGGGCTGAATATTTTATAGCGTGTTTAATTTGTAAACACTCCCCTAAAGAGAGAAGGCTCTGTCAGTGAAACCTATCATAATAGTAATTATTATTCCTCACTGTAAAAACCTCTTGAGTTTCCATAAAGCTTATTTCCTTTGGACTGCTTCTTTCAACTGCTCTCATTGAACACTTCGTGGAGAAATTCATTTAAAAAACGGAAGAACAAAAGAGTAAAAGGAAGGAATGAATGGGGTGAAGCTGTTTGGATAAAGAACTAATGGGGCAGCTAGGTGGCACAGTGGTAGAGCACCAGCCTTGAATTCAGGAGGACCCCAGTTCAAATCTCATCTCTGACTTTTAATACTTCCTAGCTGTGTGACCCTGGGAAAGTCACCTAATCCCAGCCTCAGGGAAAAAACAAACAAACAAAAAAAAAAGATCCAATACTAGGCCCTGCCTCATACCTGACCTAGGATTCTTTGAAGACAATCGAACATTCAGCATTTTTGCTTGGTGGCTTACTTTCACACACTGGCCTTTTTGAACCTAACTTAGAACAGAGCACCCAAAGGAAAGACCACAACTAATTCTAGCATGTTCTATACATTTCTTTTACCTAAGAGAAGAAATCTAGAATAGTTGGAGTTCTTCCTATTTTTTTTTATAACTTCCTTCAAACTTGCCCTCCTGAAGCTTCAGGAAAACCACCTACCAATCTGAGGCATAGATTCCTTTGATGAGTTGCCAATAGTTTTCCTATGCAGTAGGAGGACTGATCAACCCCAGAACTTTCTCCCTCTGCCAATTCTGTCTTCTGGAACTGTCTTCTTGAGTCTCTCTGCCTCAAATGCTTCTTTTACCTCACATTTGAATCTTAGCTGGAAAAAAGGAACATTTCATTTTCCATTGCCTAATATCTCTGTGTTTTGTTACAGTATATTTTATTGTATTTTTAAGATTCTATTAGACTATAGCCCCCTTTTAGAGATGTCAAGGTTTTTTGAGTTTGAAGCAAGACAGGTATCTCTAACCCAGAAATGAACTTCATTTTTGTTCCAAGAGGTCTGCAATAGGCTTTTGTTTGACTATACGCTGAAGTCTACATGTTATTGTTCAATTGTTTTAGTCATGACTTTCTTCAGTCATGACCCTTTTTGGAGTTTTCTTGGCAAAGATTCTAGAGTGGTTTGTCATTTCCTTCTCCAGCTCATTTTTACAGATGAGAAAACTGAAGCAAATAGGATTGAGTGACTTGTCCAGGTTCATACAGCTAGTAAGTGTTTGAAATAGATTTAAACTAAGATCTTCCTAACTTCAGGCCTGGCACTCTACTGAACCCTTTTGCTGTGTATATTTCTTTAGCTTTCTTTCTATACACATATGCATATAACATATATAATCAAAGTTTATGAATGTGATTAGGTTTTTTAAAAAGTTCAGTAAAAGTTTCCAGAAAAAGGACAAAAACTACCAATGTCTTATTTAGAGCAATTTATATTAAAAGCATTTATAACTTGACTAAGAAACCTAAAGGAACACTTAGGTGAGAGGCCTCTGAGCAAATAGCCCCTGGAGCTATATTAGCCTTGGGAATATTTGGTCTTGTTCTCCTTCTTGACCTTTAAACTAGATAGGCAGCCATGCTTTGTTTACCAGGAGTAAAGCAGTTTATCTCTCTTTTCCACTAACTCTCCAAGGAGGTGAGAATGAGCTCATGATTGGGCTTGTTGTCCTGGGTGTTTGATGTGGGGGAAGTGGCCCCCCATCTCAAGACTGGAGAAGGCTGGGCAAATGTTTATTGATGGGGGAAGTGTGGTAACAGAAGTTTAACATGTGGTATGGCTTTTGCCTAGCTGAAGAGCTACTGCTCTTGCTATCCAAGGTGACACAGATGTGCAAACAGACCCTGGGTAAAGCTAACATGGGAAAGGTGAAAGTAAAGGGAGAAAGTCAAACTTTCTACGGACAGTAAAGAAATCCTTCAATCTGTTGGACTGTTAGAAAAGTTAGTCTGGTTGGTGTATTTTTCTCACTACTATGTTGACTTTCAGGAAATGTTACTTGCTCATTAATTTCAGGTGAATCCACTGCTTAAAACAAGTTACAGCTGGTGAGGATGATGGCATTCAAGCTACCTAAGGACAAAACATATGTATACGTATAAAATAGATATAAAATGAAAGCATAATCAGGAGGAATACGATACCTGTATCAATACTTGTATCAAATACAAGTATTTGGAGGCTGTCAGATTAGACTCATTCTGCTTGTCTTCCTGAAGAAAGAATTGGGATCAGTAGATGAAAATTAACAGGGAAGCAGATTTTGATTCAACATACCAAAAAAAAAAAAACTTATTAAGAATTAGTAAAGTTCAAAAAATGAAATGAGCCAACTGATAAGTTTGTGACATTTGGTGCATTAAAGCAGAAACTAAATTTTGTCGATGGGGTTCATGATGTGGATAGGGACTGGAATGACTTCTGAAGTCTCTTCCAACATTAAGGGTGTGTAATCTATGACCAAAACAAACAAACAAACAAAAAAATAAGCATAGAAAATCATCAATTTAAAATATCTGCCCCCTAGATGAGTAATTGCTAAACCTAGAAGTATGATTCTTAGAAGTTTCTGTGTCAGAAAAAAGAAATTTCCAACCGAGCAAGGATTAGAGGATTTAATATAGCAATATTATTGCTTACATCTTTTGTACCCAAAAATCCCACCACTAAAGATGAAGGTGAAGTATGATAAGTTTGAGGTGTCTCCCCTGAGCAACCACTACATAAATTCTTATCTGAGATACATAAATCAAAGGAAGACAGAGATGGGGGTATTCACACCTCTTATCAAAAGAAGTGGTTTGCAAAGTGTATAAGCATTCTTTGGAACATCCAGAAGTTTACTGATCCAAACACAAGGAAAATGCTCTCAAAAACAAAGGAGCTGGCATATACCTATTATCTCTGTTGCCTAGGAGGTTAAAGCTGGAGGATCTTTTCAGCTTAGAAGTTCTAAGCTGTAATGATCTATGTACATTTGGTATCCTGAAATCACAGGGTTGCTATAGTTTCTAAGGAAAGGCACTCAACCCAACTGAGAAACAGCACATCAAACCTCTTTTGCTGATCACTAGTGGGATCAGCCTATCAGCACCTCTGTATTTCCAATCTGTATGAGAAAGGGAAAACCAGTATAAAGGAAAGGACAGAAAATGGAAGGAAGGAAGGAAGGAAGGAAGAGAAGGGGAGGGAGGAGGGAGGAAGGAAGAGAAGGGGAGGGAGGAGGGAGGAAGGAAGAGAAGGGGAGGGAGGAGGGAAGAAGGAAAGGAAGGAGGGAGGAGGAAGCAAGGAGGGAGGGATGAAGGGAAAGAAAGAAGGAAAGAAAGAGGTAAAGAAAGGAGGAAGGGAGGGAGGAAATTTTTAATGCTATATAAATATATGATGCTATAATGACTATTTTTGTAGATAGAAAGACCTGAGTTCAAGTACAACCTCAGACACTTATTAGTATGCGACCTTAGACAAGTCAATTTCTGTTTGTCTCAGTTTCCTCATCTGTTAAATGGGGACAATAATAGCACTTATCTCCCTGGTTGGTGTGAGAATCAGATAAAATAATAATTGTAAAATACTTGTCAGAGTGCCTGATACATAATAAGCACTATATAAAAGCTAATTTTATATATATATATAATGGTCTATTACCTTAAAAAAAAGAATGAAAATCCTGAAATTCCTGAGAAAATTCAAATTATGCCCCATCAAAGGTTAATTTAGTATGTTATTTATTATTGCTTTTTAAAATCTCCAATCTAATCTAAAAATTGGAAAGAAAAGGATTTTTTATTTAAGTGATGTCATTCATGCAGGTGACAATATTCACAACTATATGGCATATACCCGGGGAGTATAAGGCTCTACATTTTGCCAAAGGGATTATTTCACTCCTGCTATCCTATTGTATGATTTTTTTCCTTCGCCTCTCCTTCTCCTCCTCGAGGGCGTGGCCAATTCCTGCTCCTAAGTAACAGGTGGCTGCAAATAATTCCTTTGAATTCTTGTGTTCTCTCCTCCCCCTCCCCCTCCCCCTCCCCCTCCCCCTCCCCCTCCCCCTCCCCCTTCCCTACATTTCACTGAACTCAAGCGGTGAGTTGGAGAGTTCCAATTCTCGGTTTATTGTGACTTGAAACTCGCATCTCTCTCCTCCATCCTGCCCCACCCCAGGGAGTTAATTGCTGTAACCCATCACCCCTCCCCCTTGTAAATAGTGCCAGCTGTGCTGGAGCTGTGAGATTCTTCTTATCCTAGCATTGCCAACGCAGCTGTAGGGTTTCGTTTTCGACCTTTTGGGGAGTTTGGGGGAAGTTAATTAGTTTTTTATGCTTCTTCCTAGATATGTATGTACAAACCATAAGCGCAAAGGTATGCAACGTTTAAGTTACAGATGTGAGCACATGATGTGCAAAAATTCCCAAGGTGAAATTTCCACACTGACTAAACTTGTTTGGATACATAGTAGTTCATATTAGTGTGTAATAATACTGTACTGATGTGTATCCTAAAGACAGAGTTTTTCTTGACAATCATTATTATGATAATGATCATAAATATTATGTCAACCTTGTTTAGGCATTTCAATTTGTTACTTAAATTTAATATTAAATTGATTTAGTTCACTATTTGAAATAATCCTTTAGGGGAAACTAAATGGATAATTGGTAGAGTACCAGCCCAGGAGGACCT
This sequence comes from Sminthopsis crassicaudata, assembly GCF_048593235.1. Lineage (NCBI taxonomy): Eukaryota > Metazoa > Chordata > Mammalia > Dasyuromorphia > Dasyuridae > Sminthopsis > Sminthopsis crassicaudata. The sequence continues at coordinate 560,490,111 of NC_133618.1, forward strand.
GAGTTCAAATGTGACCTGACCTGAGCAAGTCACTTAAGCCCAATTGTCTCACACAAAAAAAGAAAGAAAGGAGAGGAGAGGGAGAGGGAGAGGGAGAGGGAGAGGGAGAGGGAGAGGGAGAGGGAGAGGGAGAGGGAGAGGGAGAAAGAAGAAAGGGAATCCTTTAAATCAAAGGTTCCTAAAGTGGGGACCAGGAACTTGTTATTTTGATAACTATTTCAACATTTTTGGTTTCCTTTGTAATCCTACATTTTTATTTTATGCATTTTAAAAAGTTATTCTAAGGAGTCTATAGGCTTTGCCAGACTGCCAGAAAAGTCCACAACACATACACATGCCTTATATTGAAAATTCCATCCCCGAAAAGTTAGATTGGGTCTGTAATATAATTTGAGTTACAAGCAGCAGGCCTTTGTAACATCCAAGATCTCGTTGAAATATCAATCTAGATTGTTCTCCAAGTCGCCTGAAACAGATCTCTATCTTTTAATAATATACCTCCAAGTGTTCTTGGATTCAGGATGATCACATGAAGAAAATGCTGTAAACAGGTAATAAGAATCCACCCTCACAGTTTAGCTTCAAAGCACAGCAGCTAATTGATTCCATATTGTTGGGTGTTGAATTGTTGTTTTGGTCTCAAAAACTTTCTCCATGAATAAAAACCCAAATAAACTCAAGGGGAACTCATAGTCAGGGACCAAGAAAATGCAAAAGTATCTGTTCACTTCACATTTGGAACATTCTATAATTAAAGTCAGTGGACAGGACATGCTCCCTTAGAACTTATTGAATAAACATGCCTCTCACAAAGCGTTTCCCCATTCAAAAGGAGACACATGAGAAAATGAGAATCCTAACTGAAGTAGAAGGTAATTGTAATACAAAGGCTTTGGTTGTTGAAGAAGAAATTGTTAGAGAGAAGAGCTAAGAGAAGAAAAGGGTTGGCGAAAAATGAAATTAGAAGAATCAGCCCTCATGTTTTCTCTTCTCCATGTCCTTCCCATTTTCTTTCATCACACAGCATTGGAAGCCTATTCTGTGTCAGGGTAGCTACTCCCATTTTCCTAACATCTCCATCGTGAAAATCATCTGGAAGTATTTCCTTCCTTATTCAACTCAGAGACTTGGATTTATCCACACTCCAAATTCATTATCTCAGCAGCCTTTGCAACCATCTCTAACTCAAGTAAAAGTGATCTGATCTCAGTACTTAGTATGATGTCATAAAACCACTGAGGAAGCCTAATTTCTGACTTTGAAATTTACAAAAATGTAAAGTGAATATCAGTTCTACCTATGGAGCCCACTGTTTATAGTAGTCCTAAAATCAGTCAGTATATTGGCAGTTTCTGAAGTGACCCTCCCATTCATAGCAATGTCATGCACTTAAAGAGGGTGGGAGTAGAGGTGATGGGTGGAGAGAAGGCAGAAATGCAATTCTCTCTAGAGTAGGAGCTGGAAACTTCCTAGTCTCTCAATTCAGGCCCTCTAAAGGTGAGAAGACAAAGAACAAAGCTTCCGGCAGCTATGTGACCTAGGGAATGAATTGAGAATGAAGAGTCCCCCTTGCTAGAGTTCAACACTTTTGTTTAAAGGAAAGTAGATTAAAGAGGATAATCTTATTCCCATTATTTATCCATTGTCACCTACTTCCCATTGCAAAATAGTTCACAATAGCCTTAGAATTTTCAATTGCATTTCAATAGAATAGGGGTCTGGCAAAGTGCTCCTGCTGTAGGATAGTTTTGGATTTTTTAAAAGCAGTATTTATGATCACATTTCAGCCTGAAAGGTCAGCATTATTAGCCCTGCTGTAGAAACACATTGCTTTTGCCTTCTTTTCCTGTAATCCATTCATCTCACTGGTGCCAGCTGTGAATTCTGAATGAGAACAAATAGAAGGGTTGTGGAAAAGAAATGGATCCAGGGCTGCATCATTCGAAGAAAAGGATCCCTAAGAGGCTACGAGACAAGCAGAAAAGATGAGATGTTGAATTTAGATTATGCTGATAGACCTAAATCTTTCTGACGAGGATGGCTAAATGTGAAGCAGGTTATCTTTAGTAGTCCTAGTTTTAGTTCTTTCTGAGCATCAATCTAATTTGAGTCCGGCATGCTCTGAATCAACTGAAGAAAGGAGAATTTAGCTCCTTCATTCCAATAAAGATGCTAATTTGGGGGTCTTTTGTAGAGAAAGAAATTCGCATTTTCATTCAGAAGTAATTTGTAAGCGATTGAGTCTTTGAAAGGGTGATGCCCCAGTGACTGAGTTTGCATAATACCCTAGCCTTCTTAGTTACAGATGAGTTTCCCCCCACTCATATATATAATCCCACCCCAAATGCTAGTGGTGTCCAATTTGTATTCTAATATCGACCAAAGTGGAAGGCAGACCACAGTAGTTCTCAAGAACCAGTAATAGGGTCTTGGGTGATGTATAATCCCCAGAGAAAGTAAAATTCAATCATTCTCACAAATACTTTCTGATCTGAATTTCAGGTTAGGGATATAGATTTAGGGGACTGAACCAAGTCTTTGGTAAGCGCTTAATAAATACTTGTTGGTTGACTGATCTTTTGCAAGCTGACTCTGAGGAGATGGTAAATTTTCAAATAAAAATGTAATCTTTCTCCTTTCTTGCCAGTCCCAAAAGATTGAAGTTCAGATCACTGTGGTCCTCGGGAGCTACTCTCAATCAATTTATAGGTGACTTTTTTCCCTATGCTCCACATGTACTCTCACCTTTAAAACATCACTGTGCCCTTCTCACCATTCTAAAAGCTGTCTATATTTTCATCTATCCTGTTTTCTTTCCCTCTTATCTTAAAGGGAAAATGTGTTCATCTTCCTTTCCAAGACAATGACCACTATTTAAATTCTTGCCCTGTTTTCCTTCCATCTTATCCACTCCTAAATCCTAGAGTCAGTCCTAGCTTATAAACAACTAAAACCAAAATAAAATGAAACAAGATCAACCCCAAATTTTCCCCTTGACCTTTCAACTATTAAATCTTTCTCTTTATTTTCACAGCCAAACTTCTTTAGAAGAACAGACAACATTTTATAATTTTTTGATAATACATTTATTCTTTCCCCCTTTGCAATCTGGTTTTGACAAGAAGTTACTAGTGATCTAATCACCAAACACAATACCCTTTTCTCAGTCTTCATTTCCCTTGATTTCTTTGCAGCCTTGATAACGCTGATATTGATCAACCCTTACTTCTTGAAATGGTATCTTGCATTGACTTCCAAAACCCTATGCTACCCTGGTTTTGTTTCTCCTACTTTCTGGTTCTTCCATCATCTCCACTGCTTGTTGTAGTTTTTCTTGACACTTTTTCTTCATGCCCCTTACTAAGGAGGCCAAAGAAGAGGTGATGAACTCTTTCCTCTCCATTGATGTTTACCCTCAGGCACATTTTGGATAAGTCATTTAACTTTCCAGATCCTCAATTTCTTCATCAATAAAATGAAAGACCCCTTTAAGTTCTAACATTTAATTATACCTCCTTATTCTTGCTGCTGGGTGTCTGCTTGGTAGCAGCCAGAATACTCTCTCAACTTCCTCTGTTATTCCTCTATTCCCAGTGCAAAAGCTTATCATCCTTGTCAATGTCAATATTTATCTTGATGATCCTTTTATCTTTTGTGGATCTCAATTTCACAACCTCTTTAATTCCTGTAACATCCAAACCCATTCTGTTTCTGCCACCCACTATAATGTTCTCCACACTTGAGTATTATATATGATGTTTATCTAGAACTTTAAAATTAGCCAAGTGTTTTACATCTATCATCTTGTCTGAGTCACACAATAACCCTTTGAAGTTAACACTAATGTTATTAGTATCCCCATTGTACGCATAAAGAAACTGAGGCTTGGAGAGATTAATTGATTCAATCATGATCACCCTGCAAATTCTAGGAGCAAGATTTAAACCCCAATTTCTTCTTTTCATCCTACCCTTTCAACTTTCCCATACTTCACACCGTCTGACCCTTTTGCTCTTATAACCTGCAGCTCCTTAACCTCCCCCTATTTAGTTCTGTTCTAGCTTCACAAACAACATCAACAATCTAGACCCTATGACTAGCAATTTCAGCAATACTTGAGCCTCTTTTCCTCTGAAGCTGTCGTCCTTTTTTCCTATATATCCACATCTGGTATCTTGAAAGCAGAGAATTGCTAGGATTTCTAAGCAAACCCATTCAACCCAGCTCATAAAAAAAGCTCTTTTGCTGATCACTAGTCAATGCAACAAATTTATAAGTACCTATTCTGTACCACAGAACATGCCAAGAACACATACAACACACAAAAACAAAAAATAAAAATTTCCCAAAGTCATCATCTTGCCTCCTACTTCTTCCCCTCTTCCTACTTTTCCTATACCTATATGCTTCTGTTCTCCCAATCACCAAACTCAGTCCTTCCTAATACCTCTACCTCTCTTCACATATAATTAGTTGCCAATTCCAATAGATTCCATACAGATAGATAATATGTATCTTCTGTCCCTTACTTTCATTTACACTGATATCATCCTAGTTCAGGCCATTATCACTTCTTATCTTGGTTATTGTAATAATCTCCTACTTCCAATCTGACCTTTATGCCACTGACAAAGTAATCTTCTGATTGTAGAGGTCTAAGCACATCCTTTGCACGTTTAATAATTTTCTTTGGTTCTTCATCATCAAAAATGTAAAATATAAACCTTTTTCTCTGATATTCAAGGTTCCTTGTGGTGTGGATACAACCTATTTTGGAAAAGATTATATCATAGTATTTCCCTTCATGTACTCTATGCTCTACAAAACTGGACCACTTAGTACTTCATGGCATAGGAGCATAGAAATATAGAATCAAAAACATTGTGATTTCACTCTGTCCCTTTCCGTCACCACACCTTTAGCACTTTTATGGACCTGGTCCCTGTTGCATGCCAACTGACAAAAATTGTTTCCTTTAAGTCAGTTCAGTTTTCATGAGCTCCATTCCTGGGCTAAATCCTGACTTCCTGGGCTAAAAATAACCCCTCTTTCGCTGGAATCCTTCAAATTACCCTTTATATGCATTTGATCATTTTGTAATTTGAATTGTAGTTATTTGTATAAAATTTTGATTTTTTTTCTAGCTTATAAGCTCTGTGAGGACAAGAACTGTATTTTCTTTCATTTTAGTATTCCTAATATTATGCCTTTTCACAGAAGAAATTCTTAATCATTGATGATAATGTTTGATTATAATGAGTAAATATGTTCTTGGAGAAAAGTTGAGAAAATGCACTTTCCTTCCCTATAGTATATGGCATATGCTATATTGCTTCAAAGGATTGATCCCTGGATAAGGGGAGGAATATAATTACAAATGAATAATATAAAAATGAAAAATATCATGGAAATAAGATAAAATAAAATAAATAAAAATAAAAGATGAATCAGATCCTAAAATAAAAAATTATTTGTAGAATTGAAGGGCTATTGGTTCTTTTTAACATATTTTAAAGCTATCCTTTTCAATTCATACTGCTACTAATATTGCTACAGGTTTTCAATCGCCTCATACAAAAAACAGTCTCATATCTTGTTCCCCCATACCCATCTTTCCTCTCTCCTCAACCCAATCAATTCAACATTCCAAAATCACACTAAGTTTCCTAAAACACAATTGTGCAATGTGATTTGCATCTTCTCCAAGAAACTTTTAATGGTCCACAAGATAAAGCCAAATGCCTTAGCTTATTTTCCATGGTTCCCCACATTCTAGCTAAATGTCATCACTCTAATGTTTATGTCCCATTACTTCCCATCTCCCACTCCACATGTAGGAATTCTGTTCCACCTGCCTAAGATATTCTTTGCTCCACAAATCAAGCCTATTTCTTCTTTACACACTCCATTCTTCCCACTTTGTCAAAAGCCTGACGTCACTCTTTTTAAATTTTTCTTTTTTTAATTTATGAAATAAAACAAACATTTCTATAATATAGTACAAAAAGAAACTGCAAATCTACTACTACTACTATTCTATTCTTTTCAAATATTTAATAAAATTATCATGTAAATTTCCCCCCTTTTTTTCTTCTCTCCCTCTTACCCTAGAGATGGCTACCATTGAACATAAATGGATATAAATGTAAAATTATCCTAAACATACTTCTATTTAACAGTTCTTTCTCTAGATATAGAAAGTGTCTTTCTTCTGATATCCTTGATATTTAATTTGGGCATTTATAATAAACAAAAATAGTTATTCAATCAAAGCCATTCTTAAAGCAAGATTGCTGCTACTGTATATAATGTTCTCTTGTTCTGCTAATTTTTGCTTTTCATTATTTTGGGCAAGTCTTTCCATGCACTTCTAATGCTACTTAATCTTTTCCTGACTAATCCTTGGTCTTCTTGATGATTACATAACTAATTTGTTACTTAGCATTATGCTAATTTGTTTTTTTTTTTAATTATTCTTCAATGTCCTCCTTTCCCAACTATATCCTTTGAGAATAGGGTTTTTGTTTTGTTTTGTTTTATTTTGTATCCCCATTGCCTAACACCAGTATCCAACTATAGCTGGCATTCAATTCATTGATAATGAGAAGGAAGTATTTATTAAGCATACATGCTTTGGGACAGCTGGGAGTCCAATGCATAGCTAGGAGGGTTTGGAGTGAAGAAGACTTCCTGAATTCAAATCCCACTTCAGAAATTTACTATATGTGATGCTGGACCAGTCACTTAACCCTTTTGCCTCAGTTCCTCATCTGTCAAATGAGAAGGAAATGGTAAACTGCTCTCATATCTTTGCCAAGAAACCCACAACAGGCTCCAAAGAGTGACTGAACTGAGTGACCAGAGTGACTGAACAATAACATGCCTTAATTGGATTATGTGCCGTGAAGGGTATTAAAAATGAATATAGTATCATCCTTTTCTGTAAGAATTCCTGATCTAAAATATCTGCCCACTCGAAACCTGTTTACATTCTAACCTGTGGTAAAAATCTCTGTTTATTTAACCTTTGAATAGAACTTAGAGCTTCTGAATAAATGGTAATAGATTTGATCTAGAGATGCTTACTATTGTGTGAGTCAGATATTCATTCAATTCAATTTAATTTTAAAAAAGCACTTTTTAAAAGTTAATACTTTCCATGTGCAAAAATGTTTGTAGCAGCCCTCTTTGTAGTGGCAAGAAATTGAACACTGAGTGGATGCCCATCAATTGGGGAATGATTGAATAAATTATAGTATATGAATGCTATGGAATACTATAGCAGGATGACTTCTGAGAGGCTTGGAGAGATCTACATGAACTGATGCTAAGTGAAATGAGCAAAACCAGGAGATCATTATACACAGCCACAACAAGACTATGATGATCAAATTCTAATGGACCTGGCTGTCTTCAACAATGAGATGATTATATTTAACATGTATTGGTCAACCTGCAATCTGAGGGGTAGGGGGGGAAGGAAGGGAAAAATTAGAACAAAAGGTTTGGCAATTGTCAATGTTGTAAAATTACCCATGCATAAATCTGGTAAATAAAAACTATTAAAATATATTAAAAAAAAAAAAAAACAATGAGATGATTAAAACCAGTTCCACTTGTTCAGTAGACTAAGCTATCTACACCCAGAGCGAGAACTGTGGGAACTGAATAGAACACAACATAGCATTCTCACCCTTGCTGTTGTTATTTGCTTGCATTTTGTTTTCTTTCTCAGTTTTTCTTCTCTCTTGATCTGATTTTTCTTGTGCAACAAGATAATTGTATAAATATGTATACATATATTGGATCTAACATGTATTTCAACATATTTAGTATGTATTGGACTACCTGTCAATTAGAGGAGGGGAGGGGGGGAAAGAGGGGAAAATTTGGAACAAAACATTTTACAATGGTCAATGTTGGAAAAATTACTCATGCATATGCTTTGTAAATTAAAAGCTTTAATTTTTTTAAAACGTTAGTGCTTTCTTTGCTGTCTCTTGAATTCGGTTGCTTACTAATCCTAACCCAGATCCTGAATCCCCAAATACCTAAGTTATTATAATTATCTCCTAACTATTTTGTGACATGGAGTCTCAGGGTTTCAAAATTTATGCTATGCTACAGACTAGTAAAATATAGAAATTATCTGCCTCAGACTGTTCCAAACTCAGCAGTATGAGCTAATTAATTGCACCTTGAGTGGCCATGAAAGATATTGTCACTAGAAGCCTGGGGTCACTAGTATCTCTGAGAGATCAGGATTGTGCCACTGCTACTTCTGGCACGGATGGATGCAGTCTCAAGGGAAGGGAAAAGCAAAAGCCATACTGAGCTGAAGACAGGCAAGAGTACAAAAATCATGTCTGGGCAATACTGCTGCTTTAATTGTCAAAGGCTGCTGTTTCAGCAGAGAAGGGAAATCCTAAATGTCAGCAAATGACAGCTGACAGGAGGTAAAGCAAGAGGGAATCTTATTAGCTTTCCCCTGCTCTCATCTTCTCTCTAGAACTTTGTTTTTTAAAACTTTTCTTCCTCAGAAACAGTCACAAAATAGCTGCAAACACACAGCCTCCTGGAAAAGGAAGAATACATGTGAACCTAGAAATGAGAATTGGTAGGAAACAAGAGAAAAACATATCAAGTTATATCTATTTTTTTTCCTCCTTAGTTGATGAGTTGATACGAAACACCATAAAAACCATGATTTTTTTTCACACCTGAAAAGATGATCAGTTTAAGAGTAAGGATTCTCATATCTCCTCAGACATTTCTCTTGTCTTGTACAGGTCACCTCTAGAGAAACTCAGGGCTCAGGGCCTCCTAGGCTAAGGCCCTCAAATTGCATCCCACCTCCACACCAGAACATTTTTATTCAAGTAAAATCAGATTAAAACAGTCTGGGGGGAGGGGAACCAAAAAATACATCTCAGGATATGATTAGTATGTGTAAGGGTGAAGGCAAATTTCACTCTTGTGGCTGGCAAACTAAGGGTAGGAGGTGGTTAAGTTGATTTTACAAAAAGGCCCCTGGAGTTTTGAGTCATAGCTCCCCTGGCTAGGAAATAAGAACTCAGGAATTTAAGATTCCTTTAACTGGATGAACCCTCCCATTGTATGTTTTTTCAAAATACCATTGGAGGTTCATCATTCTTTCAGTAAAGAATAGGTCTACACCCTGGGTGTGAAGTTGGGATGTACATAAAGCCCAAGAATCTCTAGCACAGGAGTTCTAAACCTGGGTATGATGCACTTCTTTTAAAATGTGTTCATAACTGTATTTCAATATAAATGGTTTCCTTTTAAATCCAATATATTTATTTTATTTATTTTCCAATTTTCTAAGGAGTCCATGGGCTTCACTGAACTCCAAAGGGATCTCTGGTACACAAATTAATTCCTACTCTAGAACCAACTGAGTAGTTGATCAAGAATTCTCATTAGAACTTGATCAGATCTGGGAATCCCATGCCTGTTCTGAAACATTTCCAGTCTAGGAAATCTGGGAGAACGAATGACTGGGTCCCTCATGGGGTACCATTATTATCTTGGAGAGTCATGAGATGTTTAAGCCAGATGTTTTCTGAATCCAAAAGCCTACTGAAGCCAGCTCCTAATTTTCAGTTTGTTCGTTAGAAATTAACAAACACTAAAAATGTAGGCTTGATGTATTGGGTTGCTGATTGTGATTGAGAAAATATTACTAATACAGATTATATTTGGAAGTATGTCATGTTTTTTTTAAATAAACAAGCCAGTTGTTAAATATTTACCAACATATGGATCTCTTAGTAAGAGGGGAAAAAATACTTCCATCAAAGGTTCCTGAGGCAAGACTTGCTGTCTCAAATCCACTGAGGACCCAGAAACATCTATTGCCTAAGGCAAATGACTCCAAGTCCCCTTCTTGCTCTAATTTTACACCTAGGATGAACTCAGAGATGGCCAAAGCCACCCTAGAGTTTTTAATAAAGGTTAGTATTAATCAGAAAGCCTCAATTAATTAATGTAAAAGTAAGTTAATATTAGGATGCACTGGGAAAAGATTGATACAGAGGCAGGTCCAGAGGCATGGAGTTTGTACGGATAGTGCCACAGGTTAGCTCCACAGGGTCAAAGCTAAGAGATATTAGGTTCAGTGTTAGGGAGGTACTGGAATAAAGAAAAATGATTTTGACACATGGTCAGGAATATCTGAATACAATCTTACCTTGTGGATCATTTTATGAGAGTAGAGCTCCAAGTAGGGTTCAATTTCTCTCCCACTCTCCATTAGGCAATGTTTGGTGCCAGCTAGCCCCAAAAGTTTCTAAATTGTAAAGGAGAGGGTTCCTGTGGGTGATGTTGTGGGGGCCTGTGGATCTGTACTCTTACCACATCCCATCTGTTCTCTTGCATCTGTGGTTGTTCAAATCCTCAAAGTATTCTCACAGCTTAGAGCAGCCAACAATCTGTATTATTCAGTGCTTCACAGGGAAAGCTCATCGTTTCTATCCCAACCATGCTTTGTTGTTCTTATTTTCTGCTCTCTAGAGACGCTGGTGTGCATGGTTCTGTCCTTGACACCATGAAATGTCTCTCCTTCTTATGTCTTCTCCTCTTTGGCTTCCATGACACTAGACTCTTGGGATTCTTTTCCAGATTACCAGACTTCCTGTTCTGTCTCCTTTTCTCTCTTTCCATCCCTTGCTGACAACTTTAATCATCAATGTTCCTCAAAATTCTGTTCTAGGCCATTTTGTGTGTATGTGTATGTGTTTACACATGTGTGTATGTATGTATGTATATGCCCTCCTTTGTTGAGTTCATCAATTACCTGTATAAAAAAAAACCCTCAATTTTTATCTGTCCTTCCAATTTCTCTTTAAACTTTCAGTCCTGCATTCCCAACTCCCTGATGAATAACTGATAGTTTTGCCTCTATATCTTACTGGAATGTGAAAATCAACATTTATAAAACTGTATTCAGCATCCTCTTCCTGGAACAAATAATTTCCCTTTTCATCTTTCTTTCTGTTCATGACTCCATCACTCTCTCAAATTATTATGTTTAGAATTATTTTTGATTCTCCCCTCTCTCTCACACATCCAATGAATTGTCCAATCCTTACCTCCATGATATCTCTATCTCCTCCCAAACACTCCTCCTGGAACCAGCCCAGCTCAAGACTCTCATTTATTCTCATGTTCACTATTATCATAACCCACTCACTAATCCACCTGCATCCAATTTATACCCTAACAGTGAAGGCAGTATGACAAAATCAAAAGGAGACTGGTTTGGGAATTAAAGTCCCTAAGTTTAAAACTTGACTCTAACATGATTTGTTACCTCTCTGAGGTTCAGTCTCCTTTTCTGTAAAATGAGAGATTTCTAAGGTCCCTTCCATCTTCCATCTTCATATCAGTCCTAATGTTATTTTTCCAATCCATCCTTCACACAGCTATCTAAATGACTTTCCTAAAATGCCATTATGATTATGTCATTTCTCTATTTAAAAAATTTTAGTCACCCTTTATTGCCTACCAAATAAAGTATAAACTTCACACTAACATTCAAGGTCTTTCAGTTATTGTTCCAACCTACCTGCCTGACCCTATCTCATACCAGACCCCTCTGCACATCTTCAGAGAGGCTCTCCCCCAATCTTTTTTTTTTAAAAATTGTTTTGGTTTTTATTTGATCTCACATTTGAATTCATGGCATCCCCAAAGTTTTGAATGGATTATTGCCTCTTCACATCAGTTCCCTTTCTTTCAGTAAGACTCACTTCCCAAAAACTTTTCTTCATACCCCACCAGATTGGTGTCCTCTACCAGATGGAAATTATTATTCTTTCTTCAGATTTCTGGTTTTCCTTTACCTGGACCTCTTCTTTGTATCTCTATTTCTTTTTGTTATTTGGGTACTTGTTTCCTTATTTGGTTTTATTTAAACTACTTAAAAGCAGGGCCTGTCACATTTGTCTTTGTATCCTCAACACCTAGCACAACACTTTAGACATGATAAGAACTAATGAGTACTTATTGAATTGTTGAAACATTCATGAGAAAGGAAATCATTTCTTCATTAGCTAAACATATGTCTTTTTAAATGTCATACACTTTAGTCTTACAGTTCAAGATTTCTGTTTTGAGTTGTAGTTTATATTATTTAATAAAAAGATGATTTTAAGGATATAAAGCCAAAGAAAAATATAATTAATGAGAATTAATTAGCTATATTTTCTTGTCTTGCCATGAGCAATGGATATTGTTTGTTAGCTCATTTGCTTGTTTTTGTCTAGGCTTATTTATTTAGACCATATTTGAGGGAATGGAGAGATTGTGACCAGCTTTCTAAGCAATAATTTAATGAAATAAATTGATAGGAGGAGATACCAATTCTCAATTGGTACTAAAAAAAGAAATAAAAAAACCTGGGACGCATGTGCTTACCAAAGTCTGTTTAATCCTACCCTCAGAAGATGAGACTGTACTTTTCTTCTTCTCTACATATCCTTCAGGTTCTAGGACTTTTTTGAGGCTACCATCATCCATTTTAGTTCATTTGTACATGTATAAATACAGAAGAAAGAATTTACAAAAAAAACAAACAAGCCATAATGTGAATTTTTTTATCTTTAGGACTATCCCCTAGGAACTAGATTAGAGTCAGAAACAATGTACCTGTAATGGATAGACTGTAGTGGATTTGGAATCAAACAGACCTATATTCAGATTCTGCCTCAGATGTTTGCAAGCTTTGGGTTAATGGACAATTCCTTTAACCTTTCTAAACCTCAATTTCTTCAGCTTTAACATGATTTTAATAATACCTGCAGGGTCTCTCTCCAAAGGTTTGTATGAGGTTCAAAGGAAAAATCATATAAATGTATATACATATATGCATATGGGTGTGTATATTATACTATAAAATTTTTAAATATTTAAAATAAATATTTACTATTATTATTGTTGTTGTTGTTATATCTCAGGTTAGTATGCTCTTTCTCTCAGTAAATAAATTCCACACCCTGTTATATTATATTATAATTATATAATATAATAATATATTATAAATATATATAACAATGTAATAATTCTATTGTATTATATTATAACTAAATTATAATTTCTAATCAATATTTCATGATGAATCCATTTTCTAAGGTGGTACCCCAATGAAGCAAGCACCACACCTCTGGAAATCATGTATTAATGCATAGACTTAGGACAACAAATGTTCAGTTTTCTTTCCCAAAACCATACGAAGACTTTCTTGGTACTAGAAATGATGAGCAGCTATGTGCTAAGTAGATAGAATAGCTAGACTGAGAAAGAGAAAGACCTGAGTTCAAATCTAGCCTCAGATACTTATCAGTTGTTTGCCCTTCAGCAAATCATTTAACCTCAATCTGACTTAGTTTCTTCAACTGTAAAATGAGGATAATAATAACTAAAGCACTTAGTACAGTTTGGAACATTAATGCTTATTTTCTTCCTTCCTTAGGAATCAATTATTTTTAAGACACACTGATTATGGAGTACAAATGGAACAAAACTCTCCTCCCATCTCCCAACAAAAAGAGTCTTGGCAAGGATGTTAGACAACAAAATTCTAGTCCATCTTCACTCAAAAACTATAAGATCACACTTTTTCAACATCCTTTAACAACTTCTGACATGTTACAAACAAGTGTTATTGATTTGATTCTATATTAAGCGTTTACTTGTCTGTAATTAAAAGGAATCAGATGAGTAGGATTTCTTAATAGGCCATACAAAAAAGTATGCCCTTGGGACATGAAGAATTAAATTTCCCATGAGATATAATGACCAATAATAATAATAGTTAATATTTATAGGTTTAAGATTTACAAAGAACTTTAAATATGTCCCATTTTATCCTCACTACCTAGGAGGTAAGAACTATTATTATTCTCAATTTAAAGATGTGAAACTAAGGTAGAAAGAGGGTAAATGATTTGCCAGAATCACATAGATAGTGTCTAAGATCAGATTTCAGATAAAGTCTTCATTTTAAATTAGTGTTCTATCACTGTTCTACCTAACCTGGGGCTTATGGCAAGGCAACGAAATCTGGATTTCCCTCAAAGATACCTTACTGTTAGCATAGAATATTTTCTAGGTGAAAAGATGGGGGAGAAAAAAAATGAGACCATACAAAAAGGAAGGCAAAGACTTCCAATATATAGAATTAAAACCACAGCTTAGTACTCAAAAGATGTCCAAGGTACCAGTGGCACTAACAAGGAGGCTACTTAGCAGAACTGCCATCGTTTTATACTATTTCATCAAGTTTACAGATAGGAATCTACACATAGGGGAACTTTCTTTTCTGGACTATAGTGAGGTGAAAAAGAGCAAGAAATGCCCCCTGGGAATGTTTCTAATGTTTCTTTCATTTCTTTTTGTGTTACAATAAAATTATTTTTAATGATTTTATGCTGTAGTTTACCTAGATTTTGTCATTGTTAACACAGTCATAACCAATTATCTAAACTTGATCTATTTTGGAGGTCTCCAATTTCAGAACATGATGGTACTCTACATTATCGAGTTATACTTAATATTCTGCTTATAACCCAATAATTCAGTCATTTCACAATGAAGCAAAAAATATGCTACTTAGTGATAAGTGCAAATTGTCCAATCCATTTCAACCCTTCTAGTTTTATAGATGAGGAAACTGAGGTTAAGAAACACAGGTAATATCAGAGGTAAAGAAGCCCAAGTTCAGACTCTATAGAGTCAGGATTCCATGCCAGAAGTCTAAAGTGATTTTTTTTCCCCCTAATGCATGAATCCAAGTGGCTTGTTTTAAAGCATTTAGTGGAAATCTTGTTAATCACAGGCACAGTGGCCACAGTGGGACAAGGGAAGGACAAAGAGTCACCAGCACCTACATTAAAATCTCAAATCTAATATTTATTAACTGTGTGACCCTCAGTAAGTCATTTAATCACTCAATCTAATTTTTTTATAAGTAAAATGGAGTTGAACTAGGTAATATCTATAATTTTATATAATCCCAGCAAATACATTTCTTGTATTGAACAACATTTATTTTTCATGCTAGGGTGAATGGATGCCAAGGTTACTCATGAATTGGTGAAATGATGTCCTTATTTGGTATCCCCCAGACAACAATGATGCAGATATTAAAGAAATGTTTAATCAAGACATGGACTCTTAAAGTAAGTGGCCAAAGATGCAAGAAATTTTCTGCACTTTATGAACTTCCCAAAGAGATAAATGGCAAAACTGAAACCTAAAAATTAGCTAATGAATTTCCCATTAATGCAAGAAGTTATGAGCAAATTTAAAACCCTCTTGGTTAAAGTACAGTGAGTTGCAGATAGTATAAAAGGCTTACTAGGAGTAAATATGAAACACAGTGTTCTTCCTAGCAGCCAAAAATCCAATTTTATCTTTTTCTTCAACAATCAATTATTCAAGACCAACATTCTCTTCCTTCAGCAACAACCCACTGCTTCATTCAAGCAGTACAGGGTAAAGAAAAGTGGGAGTATCTAACTAGCAAAGATCAAAGGGCAATGAGACTCTAATGAAAAGAAAAGCCCCCTCAGGGGCCTGCTCTTGACCTTATGGGTTTGCTTGAAGACACAGTTCTAGAAGTCTTGTGCTTAAATGGTCGTGGGTATTTGATGGTCACTTTGTTAGGGCTAAGAGCCCTCAGAATGCCTCCATGAAGCTCCTGTTTAACTCCCAGAAGAAGAGAAGACTTCAGACCCTGCTCAAAGGCTGTTGAAACTGCTTCAAAGAGCTATGATTAGTTGCAGTACCTAAGGAGCAACCCTACTGCTCAGGGGACCTCCCCCCCCATCCAGGGGAGTCATGTTCTCTAGGCATCTGCAGCTGAGTGAGGGACAGAAAGTACACTCCCAACTCCTGAGGACTGATCCAGTAGAACCTGGAGGTAGAATAGAATGAAGAGACAAGGAGCTTCTGTGGAGATGAGGAAAAGTGATCCTCTAGGGCCCCTTAGGGATCCCCTCTTGTTTGTGCCACTAAAGCCTAAAAGAAGTCAACTTTTTAATGAAGTCCAAGTCAGACCTGATGACTACCAACCCACTAATGGAGTCATTTCTTAATTGGCTTCCCTTTTTAGCAGCTGAACAAGTTTAGCTTGTTAATATGCCTAGAGTTCAGGAATATGGGGAGTAAACATTGATTCATTCCCTTATGGAGTGACTGGACAAGTTATTTTAATTTCCAATTAAATATCCCATGTTTAACTCAGCAATTCATAGGCATTTAAGAACAAAGTAGAAAATATGCTATATATTGACAACTATAAATTGTCCAACCCAATCTAATCATTATGTTACAAATGAAGAAATTGAGATTCGAAGAAGTTAAGTGATTTAGCTGGAGTTACATAGATAATAAAGGTGTTGAGCTCTAAATCTATGATCCTATATGATCCCCTGACATTTAAAAATAATTTTATAATAGTTTTTATTTACCAGATATATGCATGGATAATTTTACAACATTGACAATTACCAAACTTTTTGTTCTAATTTTTCCCTTCCTTCCCCCCCAGATGGCAGGTTGACCAATACATGTTCAATATGTTAAAGTATAAATTAAATACAACATATGTATACTTGTCCAAACAGTTGTTTTGCTGTACAAAAAGAATCAGACTTTGAAAATAGTGTACAATTAGCCTGTGAAGGAAATCCAAAATGCAGGCAGACAAAAATAGAGGGATTGGGAATTCTATGTAGTGGTTCATAGTCATCTCCCAGAGTTCTTTCTCTGGGTGTAGCTGGTTCAGTTCATTACTGCTCTCTTGGAACTGATTTGGTTCATATCATTGTTGGAGAGGGCCACATCCATCAAGAAGTGATCATACAGTATTGTTGTTGAAGTATACAACGATCTCTTGGTCTTACTCATTTCACTCAGCATCAGTTCATGTAAGTCTTTGCAGGCTTTTCTGAAATCATCCTGTTGGTCATTTCTTGCAGAACAATAATATTCCATAATATTCATACCACAATTTATTTAGCCAATCTCCAATTGACGGGCATCCACTTAGTTTCCAGTTTCTGACCACTACAAAGAGGGCTGCCATAAACATTCTTGCACATACCATTTTTTTTTTTTTGGCTGAAGCAATTGGACATAAGTGACTTACCCAGGGTCACACAGCTAGAAAGTGTTAAATGCCTGAGGCCAGAGTTGAACTCAGGTCTGTCCTGACTTCAGGGATGGTGCTCTATCCACTGCACCACCTAGCTGCCTCCAAACTCTGACATTTTTATACCCTATTTATTTGCTGTCAGCTATTAATTCCTAACCACTTGGTTAAGTTCCATTTAAAAGTCTGGCTCTAATGCCTATGGCCTGGACAAGTAACCTAATTTCTACATGTCCAGTCAATTCACTTAAACTGTAAGTTGCAAATCTTGATCTGCATTAGTAGAAGGAGTTTCCTCATATGGAAGCTCCCTAGAAGTTCCAAGCCAAACCAAAACCTATCTTTATATGTATTCTATATATCAAGCAGTTTACAAGTGATATTAGATTTTTTTTGTCTTCTGTACTAAAAAATTAAAAAAAAGCAAAAAGCAAAGCAAAAGAATACTTTGCAAAGATTATATAGCAAAGGTTTGCTCTAGTAAATTGGGTGTTTTCACAGCAAGATGATTGTGTATATTATAATCTGTCTATCTTAAAGGCTGCAGGACAAGTGGTGGACCCCCATCACCCCTTAAAATATAAAATAACACATGTGAAAGACCTGCTAGGAATTTTCCAGTGGTTCCATTTTATAATGAGATGGCTTATATATATGAAGCCTGGTAAAATGGAATGTTTTGGGGAGATTTAGTCAAAAAGGAAAATCAATTAAACTGTCATGTTTTTACAATTCAGAAAGTAGTTCAATGCTATACCTGTGACACAACACAAACAAATCATAGATCTTGAAAAACTCCGGTCTTTGGATTCTGGTACTTCTAATCTCACCAGGATATCTATCTTAAATAAATTATTCAAGAAGGTGATAGCCAAGAGGAACCCATAATTTTGAGTTAAAACCCAAATAAATATAAATACACTTCAAATTATATATTTTAAACAGCATATATTTTGTTTTATATATAAACAACTTATTTATCCTATTAAAATTAATTTTCCATGAAAAGAGAAATCAAGATCATATCTTAATTAAGAGAAGCAATTTGGTTTAGGGAATAGAGAACCAGATTTAGAATCAGAAAAACTTACTGATAAGACATTGGGCAAATCATTTAACTCCCAATCTTCCAACCAATTCTCTAAGAATATAAATGAGGAATGAATTTTCTCTGTCCTTGTAGAGGGCTAAGTGTTGTACTTTAAGTCAGGATAGACCTGAGTTCAAATCTCATATCTGATACAAGCTGTGTTCCCCATGGCAAACAAATCATGTAACCTTTCTCAGCCTCAGTTTATTCACATCTAATAAAATGGAGGGGATAATAGTACCTAATTCACCAGGCTCTTGTGAAATAATGTGCAGGAGCTTCACAAATCTTAAAGACCTATTTAAATGCTATTTGTGTAGTGATGGTAGTGATGGTGGTGGTGTAATATAGTAGAGGAGGAGGAAGAAGAGGAGGAAAGGGAGAAAAAAGGCAGGAGGGGGAGGAGTAAAGGGGGAAGAGAAGGAGGAGAGGAAGGAGGAAGAGAAAGGGGAGAAGGGGGAGGAGTTGCTGCATTGGTAGGAGTTCCCATACTCGAAGTTCTCCTACATTGAGGAAATCACATCTGTACCAACAAGATGATTTAATTAACCACAAGACTGATTTTCAGATCTGAAATTGAGAAACTTTTTTTTTTTTTCCCAGATCTACAAGTAGAAGATTGGGTGGTCCTTAGGTTTCGCTATTTGTATAAATAAGCTAGTCCATTCACAGGCTTAATTGGGGTTTTTCATTAGCAGCATCGAATTCTCTTGTTCTCTGAGGGCACAATCAGTAACTGGTTGGCATTTCCCTAATCTCACTTTTCTAATAAAGGAAACAGGATAAAAACACGTTTCCCCCTCTTCTTAGGCAGAAGTTAGTTTCTGATATTGTTTTCTTGCCTTCTCCCCATCCCAGAAGTGTTTAAAAGCTGTGGTGGGGTATCAGCCATCCTCAGCATTGTCTACACAAAGTAAACACACATTGTACACTGAATAAATCTGTTAGAAAAAAAAAAAAAAAAGACAAAAGCCTCTCCTGCACTGTACGAAAGTAGCACAGAAGCATCTATATTGCATCTAATTCAAGTCCGGTTTAAGATCTTCTGACCTTAGTATTTTCGAGAGAAAATGCACCTTGGGCTTTAAAGAGATACACACAGCAATTTCAACATAGTTGGACTAAGGATGGAAAACTGGGTGGGAATTCTTGATATCTCCATGAGAGAATCAAAAACTTGTAGGGAGCTTTTATGTTAAGCCGGGCGGCAGAGGCAGAGCATCGGTCTGTCCTTGCTTTGCTCACCCAGATCAAACTAGAGCTTACGTTTGCTCCTAGGACTTTGAGACCCTCCGCCCATTTTTCTTCACTCTTTCCCTCTCCCTTCACCTCCCCTTCCCACTTTTTTCTTAAGGTGTCTCTTCCTCCCTTAGGTCCGTGTTTCGGTGTGGAAGGGTGGCTGCAGATAGAAGGGGGTGGGGGGTTTATACTCATTAACACCCCCTATACTTCTCTCCCGGTACACCAGAGCTGGGCAGCGTCTCCTTATTCTCCCGCCCCCACCCCACCCCTTCCCCCTTTTGCATGTTAACGAACCTTCTCACACCAGCACGTGGAGGGTTAGTGGAGGGAGGGGGTTCGCTCTGCCTGCCAGTCTATCTAGTTATCTCTTGCAGACTGGGCTGATCTGTTCTGGGGGGAAATCACTTTCCTTTCACACCCTGTCCCTGCCTCCGCCAGTCTCTTGTAGACATGCAGCGGGGAAGGATGCAGGACTCCCCGAACTGCAGCTGAACCGGGGGGCGGTTGGGCTGGGGGTCGGGGAGGGAGGGAGGGGTCGAGCTCCCAGCCCAGCCGCAGAGAATTTAGTGGGGAGAGGAGGAGTGGAAGGGACTACGCCCCGAAGTGGCCGACCCTCCCTCAATCCCTTCGGGTCAAAGGATCGTTCCCCTTTTACCCCCTCCTCACCATCACCCCCAGTGGGCCGGAGGGGCCCATGCAGCCGTTAAGGTAAGAGCACAGAGTTGGGGATTGTAGAGGGTGAGGTAGGAAGAACGTGGCGTGAAGAGGTTAGAAGGGAAGTCGTTCTTCCTCACTCTGTCCCGACCCTTCCCAACCAGGTCACCTTGGAAAGATAAAAGCTCATCTTCCCCTCCCTCCCAGTTCGCTGACATCCCCGACGGTAGTGTATTCCACGCTAGGATTTTATCATACCTGCGTGTGCATTCTTGTTCCCTGAGCCCAGGCTCCCCATGCAACTCGTTTTGGGGTTTGATTTTTAAATTTTCCTTGATTTGTGTTTTATTGCTCTAATTAGACTTTAGTTCTTGCCATTAAAGTTTTTGTGGGGTAAAGTTTTCACCACCCCCAAAAGAGAATTTCCCTTTTAGCCGTGGGTCGCGATTGGAATTGACCCTGCAGATAGCTGTTGTGTTTATATTGGTGAACTGTTCTTTTTCTCTCGACTTCTGCTCCCTGCTACGTGTGTGCATGTGTGTTCGTATGTGCATGGGTCTCGCTTTTCTCGTGTCGCTCACAATGAGTTGAGCACGGGGGGCGGCTGCCGCACACCTCATGTTTGCTCCTTGAAATCCTCCGCTAGCCTGACTCTCCCGAGAGAGACCCCAACTGGCGGGTCGGTCGCTGCCCCCGAACTTTCAATCTTGCATCCATTAAGCCTATTCTTTTCGCCAAAAAAGTACCCGAGAGGGCGTCTGCCCGAGGCAGGGGTCGGGAGTGGGTGATTCCATACGGTTTGTGGTGGATGTTTCATCTGGGAAAGTCTTCTGAGGGCTCCGTCCTGTCCAGGCTGGGGAGGAGGGACTTTGGTCGTCTCGGAAGGTGTCATCTAGAATCTTTGCTGTGACAAAACTGTAACAAGTTCTGTGGCCTTATGGAAGCGTGCCTGTCAGGGCATCTGCCGCTGACTGTCGCGGGGCAATGCATTTCTAACGCCTCATTTGCTAATTCCCAGGTTAGCACTGTTAGTGGAGGGGGTGGGGGTTGAGAGGAACAGGTGTACTTATGGTACCGGGCAAAAGTTGGGGATGCTTTGGTATTATCCTTGATTGTAGCGTGTTGGAATAATTGCATTGCATTTGCTAAGAGGTAGAATCAATTTTCTCCAAATTGAGGTTTTAATGGAAGCCTGTGAGTTGCTATTATGTCGTGTGGTTTAAGGTGGCATTGGATTGCATTTATTTTATAAATTGAATACTTCGAAAAAGGATTAGGGAAAACAGCTCCATCTAGCGGAAATAATGAACCACAAATTCTTTTTAATAATATGTCTGGCACCTCCACATCTTCTCCGGGTCTAGGCAAGACCGGGAATATACACTATGTTCGAATGATAACTGATTGATCCAGAAAGACTGGGCTTCGATTTTTATAATTTAACAAAAAGCTCAATTAATTTGAGTAAATATCTGATCCTCTACCAAGATGACATCTTCTGGCCAAGAATCACAAAAGAATACTAAACAATATTGTACTTTAACAATCCAAAGCATAGACTGGGTTCTATCATTTGACTTCAGGATAATGAAAGGGAAAATTAATCATCTGCGATCATAAACAGCGGGGGGGGGGGGAGGCTGCTAGAATTTAAACCCAATGCTTTTCACTTTTAGTGCACAACATAATCATTTTCATTTTAAAACAGGTTAAATTTAGAATTCTTCATCTGTGACATATTTATAGGACTTTAGGGACAGATAAGAAAAAAATAGTTCTTGCCACCTTATGAAGAAAACAATGTTTTAAAAATATCAAAATCCTTTGCAATGTAACAAGTATAGTTTCCTACTGTCTCAACTTTTTGCTGTTGGTTGCATGCTTAATAATAGAACAACTTTAATTGCCATGGTTGGGGTGGGGGGAGAGAAAGAAAGTGAAAGAGAGACAAGTCCTTAAGGAATTTGTCAGAGGGAAGTAAGATATATAAGGAATATGAACTCAAGTGTTATTGAGAAATATTTTTCAGGATAAAAAGAACAAAGTCTCTGATTTGGTAGATAAAACATTTGGACCTGATCAAACCTTCTCCTGTAAATTATATTTTAATACCCTCTTTCCAACAAGATGGTGTTAACAATGAATTGAATTCTCTTCTATTTGTTAAAACAGACATAAGAAGATAGAGATTATCTTTATAAGAACTGTGGCTATTATAAGGCCATAAAAGGAAAGAAATATTAGGAAAAATGAAATATGTATAATACTTCTTAAAGCATTCATTACACATTTAAAGCTATTTTGCCAGTTTAGGAGCATAAAAATGTATTGTTTATAACTTAGTATGATTTTATTTTATGAGTTTATTAAATTTAAAGGCATAGTTTTTTATATATATCTATATATAGATAGATATAGATATGGAAATAGATGCAGTTTCTTTACTTTTAAATATTTTTAAATTTTGTGGCAAATGAAGATTCAAGTAGTTGTCTTATAAAGTTAAAATCACTTCATTACATTAAAAAAAATCCCTAGAGCTTTAGTCCAAAGTAAGTGCTTAATCAGCATTTACTTGATTGAATCTAGTGTAGTTTTTGCTACTTTGCTACTTTAAGAAGTAGGCAAATCCTTGAGAACATAAGTCATTATGGAAAAGCAAAGAAGATTGTTATGGTTTTTTAACTTAGTATTTTTTACAGTGATAAGCAGACACAGAAATGACTCCTATTTTTGGAAAAGAGCTGAGGTAGAAAAAAAAAAACTCAAAAATGATTTGTCATATGTAACTTCAATCATTATCTTATTTTCTGAGCTATCATCATCACCTGTTTCTACTTCTAATGCAACTTCTAGCTGAAAACTAAAGATTTTCTCATATTGAGATAAAGATATGTCCATATAATCAATCAGTAATAATTTATTAAGTGGCCACTCTATGCTAGAAACTGCAAAATGCTAGAGATAGTTTATTATCAAATCCATACAATATCTACTTCAAAATAATTTATTGCTTTCAGACATAAACTAATTTCTATCACAAGCTGGAGGAAATAGAGAAATCTGAATCAGGAAAGAAGCATTAAGGAGTCATAGGCTGAAAAAAAAAATACTCTTATTATAAGAGAGATGTATTTGGCATAAACCCTGACTGTATTCTTGAACCAAATACCTACATGTATTTCCCAGTGTCTATCATTTTAAAATGGTTCACCAGCATTAAGCCCCAAATGTCTGTTTGTTTCTTCATCTATTACAATGGTAAACTTGTGTGATTATAATTTTTTTTAAATAAAAACCTTACTTTTCCTTTTTCTGTAATTGTAAATAGTTTTTAATTTTCAAAGATGATTTAACTGTCTGAATCATTTGGTAAGCCATGTCTGGGGGGAAAAAAAAGTGTAACCTTATTATAGAAGTATGACTTACAGGATTGGGCTTTAGCTGCTGCTCAGGGTTCACCCAGCTAAGTGACCTTGCACAAATCACTTAAAATCATGGAACTTTAGAAATAAAATGAATCTTAGAGATAATCTAGCTTCACTTCTTGTTTTAGATAAACCAAGGCCCAATTAAGTTAATTGGCTTGTTCAAGTAAGTTATCAATCATTTATTAAGTACTCACTATGTGTCAAACAAACACTGCCTCACAGAGATAGTTGGTGATAAAACTGAAACTGAAATCAAGCATTTCTTGATTCCTTTTCTGCTGGTGTTTTTTTTTTCCTGCCAGTGTACTCATGATAATCAACTTCTCATCAGTTTCCTTAACTCAAAGATAGTTGGACCAATAAACAATTGTGTCTTCTGACTCTAATACAATGTAATTCAGGAACTGGATTTAGAATTTTCAGACGTTTTATTATTGAACCCATACTACAACTTCAAGTATTGTGTTCTTTATGCTTTCAAGTGCCATGATATTCTCAGTTCTTTCCTGAAGCAGGCTCTTTCTCTGTCTCTGTCTATCTGTCTCCATCTCTATCTCTCTCTCATTTTCTCTCCTCCCATTCTTTAGCAAACTTTCAAAAGACAGTTCTAGTTTATCCCCACAGAGTTTATGGCACTATTGTATTCTTTTCATTCTTAACACTTATAAATTTAAGGGAGTGGCTTTCACTTGCTTTATTAATTATATTACATACTTATAGCTATAATTATGTTAGAAAGTATGCATGGAATCACTGGACCTCAGGATTTCAAGAAACCTCAGAGTACATTATCAGAAGTATTGTAAGGTACAAATGTGAAAATAGATGTAAAATGCTTTGTACATTTTAAATAACTATATAAATGCCAGTTGGTAGGAGTAGTAATACTAGGAAGAGGTGAAGCTATAGGTAATCATAGTAATAGTAGTAGTCATGGTGGTGGTGGTAATGGTAGTAGTAAATCATCACCTTCAGTCATCAGATTTCCACTCTAGTGATGGCTTCATTCCCTAAGCTGAGCTCAAACAATGTTTATAAGCCTTACAGATATGTGCTGGGAAATGTTTAACAACCTGACTCTTTGATAGATAGATAGATAGATAGATAGATAGATAGATAGATAGATAGATAGATATACATATATAGATATATATATTAGATATAGATATAGATATAGACCTATCTACATATCACATATACTTTTAAGTTTAATTGTACTAGTGCCACTTTCTTAAATCTAACAATAAAAAACCTCTCAGTAATTCAAGCCCTAATTTGTAAATTGCTGCTTAGAAAGTGTAAATGCTTAGAAGAAAATTTAACAGTAGGCTCTGCAAGCTAAGTAGAACTGAATTCTGCATACTCCTAATAAATAAATCAATATTTGGACAGGAATACTTATTTCTATATCTATATTCTATTACTACCACTATGTTACAAGTGGTCATCCTTCCTTTGAAGAATTGTAGAGAAGGATCCAAGGCAGTCCAACAAGATGATGTCATTAAAAGCAAGGCTGGTCCCTAGACTCTATATTCTATTACAATGATATGTGATTCATTGTGATCATCCATGCTATTTTTATTTGTTTTTTTGATTTATCAATACCAATCTTCTTTAGGGCAATATATTGTACTGTATAGTGTACATGTATTTTTTTAGTGCTTCTATTTAAAAAAAAAACTGGTTATGTGATTATCATAAAGTTTATGATGCCTTTCCCCATATACATTTATCTATCCATCTATAGCCAGTGCAAGATACAGAGCATCATTGATTCTTCCTTGTACAAATTCCATTACTTGTTCATATTCCAAGTCCAAAAGAGGTTTGTTCAAAGAATGTCTACAGGGTAAATGGTATGATGGTCCTAATAATTTGAAGACTTCCTGCAAGCGTGCATTTTCAGTTATTGACAGCAATCCAGAGGAATAAATTGCTCTTCTAAGAACCATCTTAGATTCAAGCATATGTTTGTTTATCCTTCTAACATTTAGAAATGTATACTTCATTCAACAGTATTTGAAAATTGTGTCTTCTCTCCTTCAAAATAACTTATAGTGTGAGAATGCTTCTGTATGTTAAAAGTTGGTCACATGTTATTGAGAGAGAAAGAAAATAGAAAAAAAAAAAACTGGGTGATAACACCCAGTCGCAGGGAGTTATAAGTGACTTTCTGACCAGAAAATCTCTCAGTGCATTGGTAAGGTTAAAGAGGTGATTTAATGAGTCAAAATCTAAGATCTTATGGCTTTAGTAGAAATCAACTACAGTTTGTATAGATTATTAAAATGGCCTTCAAGAAAATATTCAACTTTAACAAACATTAAGTACTTACTATGGAAATATGACAATTATGCCAAAATTTAATAGACATCTTTCAATGAGGAAGCATACTTTCTCTTAGCTGCTTTTTTGTTTTTGCTAGTGGCAAGAATATGAACATTTGAGTTAGAGAATATGAGTTTGAATACAGTCTCTGCTAGTTAGAAGGCCTTAGACAAATCTCTTTACCTCTTAGCCCTTAATTTCATTATCTTTAAAATAAGGGAATTGGAGTAGTAGGTGATTTCTAAAGATTCTTCTAGCTCTAAATCCTAGGATCTTATGAATCTTAAGGTCAAAGGGCCAGCAAAAAACAGGTGTCAGTTTCCTTTTACTTCTGAACCTCTAGTATTTTGTCTTTAGTATTTTAAGCAAGTACAGAAGTACATATAATTTCTAGCATAAGTGGATGTTTCTTTTAGTATATATTCAGTTTCTACTCTGTTGATAGCAAGATAGAAAGGTGTCTACCAACCTGGAAAGTAAAAGTGAGAAAGAGAAATTCCACAAAGATGAATGAAACTTTAGTTTCTCTTGTGAAAATGGCCTGATGGCAACAATAGCAGAGGTAAGTACTTTGTTGTTTATTCTCAGTGTACTAAAATCATACTAATCTGAAATTGTAGCTATCCAGATAGATTTGTGATCTGAACAATTCAGAAGTTTACTGGAGTGATAAAGATTGCAACCTATCTTGCTATGTCAACTCCATAGGTTTTCCAAACAAATGCATGTCAATGTCAATCAGGGCTTTCCTAGGTGGACAATATGATCAAGCTTGTGAGTGGTTATAGATCTCTTCAAGGTCTCTGCAGTGTTCTAGGACCTGATTCAACTTCAGGCAGTCAACAAACTTTTATTTAACTCTTTAAGATGTTCCAGGCACAAGGCTAAGTGCTAGGAATGCAAAGATAATTAAGCATAGTCTCTGCCCTCAGATAATTCATATTCCAACAGATACTATAAATGGCTTTACATACAAAATTTCTTCTGGAATGATTTTCAAAATCACTTTCTAGAAGTAAAGCTTTGAAAATAAGAAATTTTATCAATATTTCAGTTGACATGCAATATCAATTTCCACTATGACTAATGAAAGTCTATCCATTTTCTCTTATTTTGTGTAAATATTGTACAAATCTTTTTATAAATTTATCATGGAATATATATACAATGTACCAGGTGCCTCTCTTTAGTTCTCTTAGTATTTTAAAAACCAATGCAATAAACAAGCTAGCCATCCTTTACTGTTCATTCTTGATACATAATTACTTTACCTCCTTTTCATACCATACATGGTCCTGATGATGCTTTTCATGTAAACCATTATTGGTAATAGCAACATTTATTAAGTAACTATTATGTGCCAGGCACTTTCCCTAATACTTTACAAATACTGTATCATCTATATGATGATCAATTCTGATGGAAGAGGCCCTCTCCAACAATAAGATGAACCAAATCAGTTCCAAGAGAGCAGTAATGAACTGAACCAGCTACACCCAGCAAAAGAACTCTGGGAGATGACTATGAACCACTACATAGAATTCCCAATCCCTCTATTTTTGTCTGCCTGCATTTTTTACTTCCTCCACAGGCTAATTGTAGACTATTTCAAAGTCCAATTCTTTTTGTACAGCCAAATAACTGTTTGGACATGGATACATATATTGTATTTAACTTATATTTTAACATATTTAACATGTATTAGTTAACCTGCCATCTAGGGGAAGGGGTAGGGGGGAGGAGAGGAAAAGTTGAAATAAAAGGTTTTACAATTATCAATGATGGAAAATTACCTATGCATAAAATTTTTGTAAAAATAAAAAAATTTAAAAACAAAACAACAATCCTATGAAGTAGGTGTTTGTATAATTTCCATTTTACAGTTGAGGAAACTGAGGCAGACAGAGGTTAAGGGAGTCACACAGGGAGTATCTGAGACTAGATTTGAATTCAAGTCTTATAACTCCCAGGCCTAGCACTCAGTAACTGCCTGATGAGATTTTTCATTGAAATCTTCTGCAGTTTCACATTATAATGCACCAACATTATAATGAGAGTTGCACTATAACTCACTGTATAATAGCAGACAATTCAAATAAAAGTCTGAATCTAAGATAGAAAGGTTTGGCTCATTTGATAAGACACTTTGAAATCTGCCAAATACCAAAATTCTCTCTATCATGTTTCTACTTTGCCTTTTTTCCCTAAAATGACTTTTTATTTAACTATGAAATTTTCTTTTCCCAATAGGATGAGAGATCTATAAAAGCAAGAATTGTTTGTCTTTATTTTCCTAGTTCTAGGCTATTACAATGCTTTGCATATACTCTTAGAATTGAATAG
Organism: Sminthopsis crassicaudata; assembly: GCF_048593235.1. NCBI lineage: Eukaryota > Metazoa > Chordata > Mammalia > Dasyuromorphia > Dasyuridae > Sminthopsis > Sminthopsis crassicaudata. Next base: position 560,518,378 of record NC_133618.1, read on the forward strand.
TTGCAACTTATTACAGATGCTAAAAAAAATTTCTCCAAGAATTTTAACAATCCCCACTGGCTTATATTGACTTGAGTAAATATATGTGTCTACCCTGTTACTTAGTTTTATGTTAGTTGAATAACATTTTGCCTACAGAGAGACAGACATTTGTTTTTTTCCTTTGGATTGACTGTATCCTCTTCTTCTTCCCCTTCTTTTTTGATCCCTTTCCCCCACAACCAGTTAGGGAATCTTCTATATTTTGGCTCTGCATTAGCCATTCTAAACAATTTTTGAACGTGATGCTATCCATTCTCCTTCTAAATGTCTCTGGTGTTCAAGCTTGGCACCAACATTGTTCAGTAATCCAAATACTCCACCACTCTTCTGGTTGAGACACACATAATAAACTCACTGTCATTTAAAACAATTGCCATACATAGATAAACAATTCAGAGATGGTTATAATCACAAGAATATGTCAGAATAGTGCTGGGTAAATGCTGTATACCCATATTCCTCAATGGCTTAAATGAAAATCCATGTTACCTCTATGAGTATAAAATGTACTAGATGCTAGGCATGGTAACCTTAAACATTATATCAGTGTGGGGGCAGTTAGGTGGTGCAGTGGATAGAGCACCAGCTCTGAATTCAGGAGGACCCGAGTTCAAATCTGGTCTCAGACACTTAACACTTCCTAGCCGTGTGACCCTGGGCAAGTCACTTGACCCCAGCCTCAAAAAAAAAAATTATATCAGTATTTAAGAGTTTTATAGTGTGGTTTTATAAATTGTGGCATTTTTGCAGTATAGGCCATGGAAGATGTAGCTAGAGAGCTAGCTTGAGAACCAAGAAGACCAGAATTCACCCTCCTCTGACACATATTAGTTTGATGACCCAAGATATATCATTTACTCCTCTAGAGAGCTCTCTAAGATGAAAACTGTAGAGAAGGTTCTAGCAAACATTGGTGGTGAGCATATCACCATCTGAAGTTACCTAAAGCAATAACATAGTAGATATAGCCCTTAAATCTATAATATAGAAAAAAGTTCAGAATTATCATCTAAAACATGAACTCTCAATCTTAAAATGATGGTTTATATTTGTAACATTTTCCCTTGGGGAAATTTCTTCTCTTAATAGTTGAGTAAATTGAAGAGGAAAATAAGTTAAGTGTCACAAATCAATAGGTCAATGAGCAAAGGATATTTCAATGGAATCACTGAATTGTAGAACTGTGAGAGAATTTCTAATCCAACTAACTCCCATCATTTTTCAGATGAGAAATCTCAGACCCAGATAGGTAGTAACTTGCTGAGTTTACATATTTAGTAACAAAGCTAGGATCAGACACCAATCTCCTGAATCATAACTCAGGGTTTACTATGTTACACTGTACCAACTATCACATCTTTGAAACTTTAATCTTAATTCTCTCAGCCAATCAATCATCACTTATTTATTACAGGCTTACAATGTGCTCTGTCTCGGAATTGTAATTGTTCAGAATACAAAAGAAGGCTAAGAAATAGTGCCCTCCCCCAGTGAGAATCTAATACATATTGAAAGCAGTATTAATATCTTTGAGAACCTTCCAATTTATTTTTTTTTCTTCTATAAGAAGACACTTACCATAGTAATAGTCTTTTATAGTCTTCAATAAGAAGACACTATTAGTGATGTAGAATCTAGAATAGAGAAAAGTACGTAAAATTAACACCATTGGATCCTCATTCAGGTTATCATGAAGAACAGTTGGGGAGGGCTATACTCTAAGTGTATTAAACATTATCTGTCTAATACTACTACAGTATATACATTGACCTAAGTATTTTTCCAAGTTTTTAAAAATTAACTTAAGAGTTTTTGTGTATACTGTATATATCTCATTCTTTTACTCTGTCACTACTCTCTTCTCACTGTAGGACTGATCTGTGCATTGTATCCGTGCTACTGCCAAATTAATCTTGCTAACTCAATTCAGAAAACATTTATTAAGCATTACATCAGCATGAAAATGAATTCGAAGCCAGTGAAGGGGAAAAGCTTATTAAATTAGAGGGTATAGAGAAAGTAAAGATGTCCATATTTATAGGGATGGGAAGAAGAATAAAAGCCAGTAAAGGAAAGGGAAAAAAATGAATGATCAGAGGCATAGAGGAAGAATCAAATATTATAAGGCTTGAAGAGTGATAAAGTTATTCTGTTTGGCTCCAGAAGGAAGATCGAGGAGCAATGAATAGAAGTTACAAAGAGGAAAATGTATACATTATATAAGGAAAATAATTTTGCCCATTAGAGCATCTTCAAAGTCAAATGGGAGGTACTGGGTTCCTGTTCAGTTCAAAACATCCAAGACTGGATGACCACTCTTTGAGTATGTTGTATGTAATAGGGATACTTTTTCATGTATAGTCCAAAATAAATGGCCACCATGGAACCTTGAAATTCTGAAATTATTCTTTGTTGAGAGTAAAATATCACAGAAATTAAAATATGAGTGAGTAGCCAGAAGGGAGAGGGAAAGCTAGTCAACAATATTAAAAGTATTAAAAGCTAGAAGAGTTTTTTTTAAACTTCTATATATGGCAATAAGAAGACCATTAATGACTTTGAAATAGTAGTTTCTGTAGTGATATGGAAGCAAAATTGCAGGGTATTGACAATTCATTTATGAAGGTATCTTCAATAGCTTGTACTTCCCAGGGAAGGGAGCAGAAGAGAAAGATCAATAGCCTGATTGCATGCCTAGGTGAATGGTAGTTTTAAGGTGGGAAGACAAACATATTTGGAAGCAGTAACAAAAGAAAGAATGCTGAAGATTAAAGAGAAATGAAATAATTAATGGTGCATGATCCTAGAGGCCACAGGAAAGAATCAATTCGTGTTTAAGAGGAGGAATTAAGTTTTGCAATGATGACCTCTTCATCATCTAAGAGTAGCTGTATGTTAGAAAGATTAGCTGAAATAAGAAAATATTTTGAGGTATAAAGAAGGATAATCAATGGAACTTTTGCCAATATCTTTATCTTTTCAGTAAAGCAAAAACGATGATTATCTACCACGTGAGAGTAGGGTTGGGGTAGATTTAGGGAACTGAGGAAAAGAAAGAAGATTTAGAAAAATCACGAAGGCAGTTTGTGATAGGGAGCTCATGGAAATGAATCAGAGGATCTCCTTTCCATAGCAGTGGGCCTAGATGAGGGCAGAAAAGCTAAATTAGTTGTGGATCTAGTTGCCATGATATTACAACCTTCCATAGCCATTAGCAACTCAGGAACAGGAATGAAAAAAGCAGGTGATTGAGGTTACAGAGTGTTGTGGGGTTATGACACTATATGATTAGAATTTCAAAAGTATGGTGCATACCCATTGATGAAGGTGAAAGCAATGTTGATTTGGCAAAGTCTTGTTTTAAGATTGGGTAGTGATATAAATGAAAATAGAAGAGAGGAGACAGGCTATGAGAAAAGAACCAATTAAGAGACTACAAATCGAGATTAGGAAGAAGAGCAGATTTAGAAATGGGGGAATTAATAAGACTGTAGATTGTAGTCAGATGATGTAAATTCAAAATTTAAGATCTTGGAGGTTTTGAATGATGACAAAATATAAGGTGTGGCCACCCTCAAAGGTTGATAAAGTAGACTGGGAAATTGAATAACAGAGAGGTCTGGGTATTAAATGTGTTCTCAGTGTAAATGCTTATCATGATTATCCAAATGAATATTGAAATCTCTGAGGATGGCTATAGGGAATGGAATTGAGGGAAAGATGGTAAGACAAAAGTGAATGAGGAAGATGAAAAAGTAAAAAAAGGTTAGTATGTGCCACATGTATGGCAGCAAAACCAGACCACTCTGGATTCAAGTTCTACCTGTAGGCAAGGCATTTAACCTTTTCTGTAGACGTAGTCTAAAGACTTTTATGGAGAACTCACAGCACAGCAAGTGCTCACATAATAGAAAAAATTGATATAAGATCTTTTGTAAAAACTTTGAAATTAATTCCATGGCAGGAGAGATTCTGGCATAGAACTGCCCAATATGGCATGCCTTCATCAGAGAAGATACAATGCCCTCTCTCTGTGAGCAAAGCAGAATTGAAGTAACTCAAAAGATGCAAAAATGGCCAGTGTTCACACGGACTATTTGTGTCCAAACTAAGTAGAGCATTCCGAGCTCATGTTGGTCTGATCAGCACAGTTGTACACTCTGCCATAGCAATGTCATTTTGATCTTTGAGAATGAAGGACAACAACAGCCTGACCTAGTCAGTTCTCTGTCAGATACAGAGAAGGTGTTTGCCTTAATCAGTAGAGTTGAGTTTTCTCATCTGGGAATTGCCTATAAAATAGTGCCCAGTGCCTCTTCTTGTTATATGATCTGGAGAAGTAACAGGATAATAGATATAGGTTTTAGTCCTGGCGAAATGAGAAACTGTGTTAGGATCTTGCCTCTAAATTTAATGGCATACAATGATCAATTCTAATGGACATGGTTCTCTTCAACAATGAGATGATTCAAACCAGTTCCAATTGTTCAGTAATGGAGAGAGCATCTCTATCCAGACAGAGGACTATGGGAAATGAGTGTAGACCACAACATAGCATTTTCACTCTTTCTGTTATTGTTTGCTTGCATTTTTGTTTTCCTTCTCAGGTTTCTTTTTTTTCTTTCTAGAGTTGATTTTTCTTATGCAGCAAGATAACTGTATAAATATGTATATTTGTATATTGGATTTAACATATATTTTAACATATTTAACATGTATTGGACTACCTGCCGACTAGGGGAGGGAGTAGGGAGAAGGAGGGGAAAATTTGGAACAGAAGATTTTGCAAGGGTCAATGTTGAAAAAATTACCCATGCATATGGGTAAGTAAATAAATAAACAAACAAATAGATATAAATAAATAAATAAAACAGTTATTATCTCATTTGATATTCTCAAAAAAAAAAACCCAAAACACTTAATAGCAGAGAGACCATGGTCACAACATTTCAGGAAACCCTTTAATATTATCTAATAGTTGAATATATGCTTCTTCAAAAGTTTTTTTTTTTTGGTTTGGTATCTCTGTGGCAGGCTCTATAGTTTGCATTCAATAAATGTATATTGGATTAGATTAGATTGTTGTTTTATTCATTTTTTCAATCTCATCTGACTTTCCATGAATCCCATTTGGGGTTTTCTGGATAGAGATACTAGAATAGTTTGCAATTTCCTTCTCCAGCCCATTTTACAGATGACAAAAATGAGGCAAACAGGGTTAAGTGACTTAGCCAGTCACAAAGTTAGTATTTGAACTCGGGAAGTGGAGTGTTAATGACTCTAGACCCAACATTTTGTCCACTGCACCACCAAAATTGGAGTGGTACTGATGAGTTATTGAAGTTTCCATTTACATTGGTGGAAATGTCAAATGATATGATGACATATTTTACAAGTCTATACTATGTAGATTATATACTGCCATTTTATTGTCTGTATTAACATAATAATCATAATCTGGAGATAATATATAGCCTATGTTTAATAAATATAATGAATTGAATAAAATAGACTAGTGTACAAGGTGTCCAAAAAATGTTAGTGTCATTTTAAGGTATTAAAATTAAGCTTTTTTTTTTTTTTTTAAGAAAAAACCTGAGCTTTTAAAACGACCATCAAAGAAGCATTTATTAAGTCTCTTAAATCTCTGCTTTGTACCTAGCACTATATTAGGTATTACTATTACAAATATAAAATACAAATATAAATGTTAGACAGTTATTCTCCTCAAGAGCTAATATTCTTCAGAAGGGATACAAAAGGTTACCAAAGAAGTAAATATAAGCGATATTCAAAATACATGCCAAATCATTCTAGAAGCCAGACTAAACCAGTAAGTGAATCAGAACAGGCCTCTTCAAAGAAGTGGCATTTGAACTTTAGTTTTGATGGTAAAGCTAGACTCCCCAAGAGCTAAAAGGAGGAAGGAAAGACTTCTAGTTATGAGGAATTGCTCAGGCAAAGACACGGAGATGGAAGATGGTAGGTGGGACATAAGCCAATTTGGCAGAAGGTAAAGTGTGGGAAGGTAAATAATGTTTTAATTGGTCTGGAAAGGTAGGTTGGGGCTAGTTTGTGAAGGTCTTTAACCGCCAAATAGAGGTTGTTGTAATTTATTCTAGAGTCAAGGAGGAGTTACTGAAGTTTGTTGTACAGATTAGTGATATGGTCAAAGCTAGAAGGCCAGGAAGAATGTGTGCCACAAAACAAGAAAATAATGGAAGACTAGGAAGGGCAGTAGATGCCCTACATTTCATTGACACACAATTATGCAAAAGTAAATCACTGAGACCACTTGATGTTTTGAAAAAATGAAGGGTGGGGGAAAAAATGAAGGGTGAAATTGTTGAACTGATGGAAAAACATGCAACTTCTTACAAATGGGGTCTGTGCCAAAAGTCTGGCAAATTGCTATTATGGCTTCAGTTCACTTAAAAAAAAAAAAAAAAAAAAAAACTCTCCAAAGAGACCCAGAAAAAACTCTCCAAAGAGACCCAGAACTACAGATCAATTTTCTAGTCTTGTTATTTGTAATGAATTGATCCTAATCCTTGAACAATTTAAGTAATCATAATTGTGAGGAGGAAGAAGACTTATTTCTAAAAAAGAAATCAAGGCTACTAGATTTCTATAATGAGTTGTTTTGGGATTTGTTTTTTTAATAAACTAGACCAAAAATTCTTAATCTACTTTGTGTCATGGAATTCTTTGACAATTTGGTGAGCCTACTGAGTATTTGGTTTTTAAATGCATAAAATAAAATACATAGAATTAAAAAGGAAATCAATTATATTGAAATACTGTCGAATTGTTTGCTTTTATGTTCATAATATCTCAACAGACAAAGAAGAAATCAGGATTATAATCAATTTTTCAAAATGACAAAGTTTCACACCAAAAGCCCTTTAAAAGAACTCCAGTGAAAGAAAAGTTTACTAAACAAACTGGTTATTTTAATCTGCATAGAAGATGGTGTTCAGATTAGTCATCACCCAGAGTGCATTTCTTTGGAACTGAATTTTCTATATTCAGATCTAGATGAGACCGAGTTTGGAGCAAAGACTTTGGATCATAGAAGTGTCCTGAATACACAAAACTAGACTGCAAGGTGAAATGCCAGTCTCTTGCCCAGACTACACTGATTGAAAGTTAACAAGTGGGCAAAGGCTCGGAAAAAGTGGGTGGCTGCGGGGAAGAATGTGGAGAATATCTTATCCCAGTAGTATCTGGGTGGTGCAGTATCTGAGAAACAGGGAATTTGGTCCCTATGTTAATACCTGGAGAAAAACCAAGGTGATAGGTTGAAGTATAGAGTGACAGAACAGAGGCTCATGTGAGGTATGTAAGCCAACATTTTTCATTCATTCAACAAGCGTTGGTTAAGAATCTATTTATGTGTGAGAGACAGAGTATGGTAAATAAAAGGCCTGTCTCAGAATTAAGAAAATTTGGATTTCAACATTAGCCTCCGACATATATTGTACCAGCTATGTGTCCTTAGTCAATTCATTTAACCTCTCTCATTGCCTGTTCTATAGTTCTAAGACTATAAATTGTTGAGCAGTTGCTGGTTTAAATTGATAGAGGTAGTTTCCTCAAGGAATTCCTCAAACCAGGAATCCGCAAAGAACAGTCTTCTGGGGTAACTGTAGCCCTTTGCCAGCTTTTTTGTACAGGCCCTGGAGTGAAGAATGTGGGATTTTTTGTTGTTGTTTGTTTTGGTGGGTTGTTTTTGTTTTTTTTTACATTTTTAATTTTTAAAATGTTAAAAAAAAGAAAAAAGAAAAAAGACATTCATAGCCAGAGGCTGTTCACGTGGTCTGGATTTGGTGCTCAGATGTAATTTACTCACTCTTGCCATAAACCAATGAAAAAACAAATCTGGATCTCACTTAAAAGGGAGACCTAGAAGGGAATTTGCAAAGCATCACAAATATCGATCACAAAATAGCCACATGAAATACAAAGATAATTCATTGTTCCTGCTCTCATGAAGTATACAATCTAGGTTATAGTGGGAAAGCAGAAGTTAGAGTAAAGTAGATCACAGAGCTAGCAGAATTTTATATTAAAATATAGGCCATTTCTAATTTTCTAATTTCTAATAATAGGCCAGATGGAATGGTAGGAGTGAGACTGGAGTCATAAACAATCTCAGACTAGGCTTCCAAAAGTCAAATATATCCCCAATTGTAGAGCACTGGACCTAGAAGGGTTTGGAAGGCCTCAAGTTTAATTCTGCCTCCAACACTTATTAGCCCTGTGAACCCTGGGTAAGTCCCTAAAGTTTTCAGGACTTCAGTTTTCCTCATCTATATTATGATAGGACCCCTTCCAGATTATTTATCCTATTTTCTCTAGGTTTGAATGATCTAAGGAGAAATCTTCATTTATATGAATGGGAGAGCAAGAGAATGTCCAAGGTACTGAAAATATCAATAGCTAATATTTATATAACTTAGCAATTTGTACAGTGCTTTATATTAATTTTCTCATTTAAGGTCTTATTCTTCCTGGGACAGACACTGGAATTTGGGGAACCCAAATGTGATTGAGGGGGGAATGGAGATCCTGAGAACTATTGAAGCCTCTCCCTTTTCAGTTTAGTTCTTATGGAAGTCAGAGTGTATTTCAGCTTGAATTCAGACAGATAATTCTAGTTATTTAGAAATAGCTTTGTCAATATAAATTTCTCCTTTGAAGTTAAGAGAGAAAAACATTTCAGATGGGAAGATACCACAACAACAGCCTCCCACAAAAATCTCAGTGTCCCCAGCCAAGGACCAGTGAGACCCTGGAATCCTCACCGTCTGCTGGCTTCTCTCTCCCCAGCTGCACTCAGTTTGCTGATGAATTCCTTATATGATGAGTCTAGTTTTGCAGATGAAGAAAAAAGGGCTAGAATTTAAGTGTTTCACCTAAGCATATGTCATGTCAGAGCTCTTCTTTTGAGGGTCTCCTAAACTCAGTGCTCTTTCCACCAGGAGGTGAAGACCCTCAAGGTTTCTGGCCAAAACAAATTCACTTGCATGCCATGGCATCCACTTTCTCACTGTCACAATCTTCTTGGAGAATGTAGGGCAAACAACAGCTCCTTCCACTAAATCCTAAACTGTCCTAAAGTGGTGATGGTCTTGGGAGGTGGAGTTGGGGATGGGCCAACAATTTATCTGTGTTGTTTTCCATTAATGCTAATGCATCAATTCATTCCCATTAACAGAAAGGTTAGAATTAGTGTGTTAAAGAAATATCACACCAAGCAAATGATGTTAATTGATTGATCTTCAGTAGAGAGAGAGGTCACTTGAGTACTATTAGGCAAACCAGGTTTATGTTCGTCTAAGTATGTCATCATTTTCTTGAATATTTATGAATATCTTAACTACTCTTTAGTTCTACAAAACCAGTGGTTTTGAATCTTAAGCAATAGTTGCAAAATTTGGAAATTGTAATCTCAAACCTGTCTTTATGGGAGTTCTTTTCATTTGGAAAAACTCCAGTCTTTGTCAAACTCATGCATAAAATACATATTATTTGTACTTTTTTCTTCTTTTTTGTGCTTTTAAACCTTGGGGACTACTATTAGAGTCTGTTAAAGGTTTAATGGGAACACAATGGAAACCTCATTCAGAGCCTGTCCCTGTAGCCTGGTTGGAAATGTGAATAGTTTGACCAATGATATTTCAGACCTGGCAAAACACATCTTCAATTTTCCAAACAGAGGCCGAACACAAAAGCTAGTTTCTTTACCTGTAACAGAGTGAAGGTTCAAACTCTCTAAATCTCTGTCTCTGAATCAAACCAGCTGGAAACCAGCTTCATAAACAGAACTGCCTTCCCTCGCTTCTAGACTGCACATTTCTTCCCTTTCAATTCTGCATATTAACAGCAGCCAAAAATTAAAATAGCATTTCATCCTGTGTGGCCTTCATCAGATGAGGCCAATGGGTCTGATAGAAGCATGAAAGAAATATTTAAACTGGGTCAAAACACAAAAGTTTTTTAAAAATTTAACTTTTAAATTTTTTTATATCTATCAGGAAGAATAAAATATAAACTAACAAGATAATAACATAAAACCCTTTAGTTTCATCAGGACAGAATCGAGTGAATTAACAATTCATGAAAAAGCCATCACCCCCCCCAAAAAAAAGGTGTTTTTACTCTGAATCACTTCTATAGATCTAACTAAAGCATTGCTAATTTGGCTTTGTTTTCTCTATTTATCTCTTTTTAAAAATAGATAGTTCTAGGCAATCTATTCAACAAATATTTAATAATTCCCTACTATATGTAAGGAGGATAGTGGGCTGGGTGCTGAATTTTTTTTTTTAAAGTCCCTGGTCTCAAGATGCTTATATTCTATCAGAGTGAATATGTATTCTCTGGTAGATCTCCCCCACACTAACTTTTATGCTTTGTTTTTTTATCATTTTGGAAATGTACCATAATTTGTCCTGCCATTTTCCAGTTTTGTACATACAAATGACTTCTAGATTTTTGTTGTTACAAATAAAGCTTCTATGAATAATTTTAAACAAAATAGATCTCTTTTTTATCATACCTTTTTGGATAAAATTCTGCAATGGAATTTCTGTATATAATCAGTTTTGTGAATCACTAGTACAGAATAATTTTTTGATGGGCCAACACGCTTGAGTAAAGGTGAATGAGGTTAGTAGGGCTGGAAAAAAATGGTACAGAAATCACTTTGTCTAAAACCATTTATCCTCTTCTCATGCTTCATCCTAAAGAACATTTGAAAAAAAAGCTACATATGTATGCATGCATTTTGTGTATAATATACATAAAGTATATGTGAACATATACCTTGTGTGTAGTGTATGTGGACATATTTTATGTATAGAGTTCATGTGAGTATATATATTGTGTTTATGTACTTTTAACTACAATGATATATATAGGTCATGTAAATGGCTAAAAAACTAATTATCTTCAGGCAAACCTATTGTTACTGACCTTGGAACCATTAAGAAAAGATTTTCTCAAAAAATAAAGATGTAATTCTAACGTGATCCTCAAATAATCCTGTGAGAAAGGTATTAGCCCCATTTTACAGATGAACAAAATGAGATTCAGAGAGACCAAATGAATTCTTCCCATAAATAATATGGCTTGCTTCCTTATCCATAACCCATGCTTTTCCATTGTCATAGAAGATTGTTTCATTTTTTGGTTGTTTTTTGTTTTAAAATTAAAGAACCTAATTTTAACAACAGGTTTTTTTGAGTAAAATAATAGTTATTAACATTATTGGTTATTGTTGCTCTTGTTTTATGGATGTTATATCTAGACAGTTGTTTTCAACACAACAAAATCTTGCAGTTGTCAAGCCTGCATAGTATCACAAACCAGAGTTCCTAAACTGGATTTGATTTTGCCCACCAGCTGCCAAATAGTAAGAAGCTAGGTTATTGACAGTGAGGTTAGATGTTGTCCCATCAGAAAGCTCGTTTTTTAGGGATGAGAGCATGGGAGCAGGGGAAAGTCTAGTTTGTTTAATGTATAGATTTGATCCACAAGTGTCTCAAAGGAGGATCACACTACTCTTGGGATATTGTTGAAATTTCACATGTTACAGTAAAGCAAGAGATGGGGCCTTTCCCAGCTATTTGGTTAACATTTCTTTAGGGGAGCACAGAAAATAAGGAGAGCATAATAGGGGATGATTATGGAATCTTGGGGTGGAGGAGAGCTGAGGCTGAACCTCTACTGTAAGCCAAATCTCTCCACTCACTCCTTTCACATTACTGTAGAACATGGGATGAATTCCTTCCTCCGCCCCCTTCCAGCCTCCCACCCTGGGGCCTGTAGTGCTTTCTTCGCTGTGTAACTGGAGTGCCAGGAGGCGGGGCACCAGCTCCTAATGGGTGGAGGCTCGGGGAAAGGAAGAGCCTTGTAGACATTGGAAGGGAATCGAAATGATTGATGGTGGTTTGGGCTATTTGGGAAGGGGGGAGTAAGGAGGGAGGGATGAAGTGAGGGGGAGAGGGAGGAGAGCGGGGAGGAGAGAGGGGAAGGAGAAAAGGAGGGGGTGGAGGAGGAGGGAGGGAAGGAGGAGGAGGGAAGAAGGGAGAAAATCTCCAATCTTTCAGTACTGGCTGAGGTGGACTGGAGCCTCCTCGGCTTGCTGCTCCTGCTGGAGGAGCAAGTCCTGGCTTTTTCTGCTGAGTGATTTATTTTTCCTTTTCCTTTTTTTTTTTCTTTTTTTTCTCTTTTTACAAAAGCTCTTCTTCCAGGGAGAGGATAGTGGTAAAAGACCGAGCTGGATGGATGGGTATGGGGAGAGGGGCAGCACCTACAGCCCTGGGATTCTTGCAGACCCTCGCTGTCTTTCTCTGCATCTTCCCTGCAGGTAAGGAAGAACTCTCTTGCTGGATGATAGACTGAGGCAGTGCTGAATGAACCCCTTGCAGTAGAGCCCTTCTGTACCAGTTTGCTACATGTTTGAAAGCTAGTTAATTGGTGGAACTTAAGCTTTCTAAACACTCTCAATAGTTTGTTTTTTCTTCTCCCCTTCGTTTTTGTTTCTCTCCTTTTCTCTCCTGCATATCGTTCCCCACACTGCTTATACATTAGTCAGAGAAGGAACTAAATGAACCTCTTATGGATTGAAAGAGAGCTAAAATGTGGGAAGGAGGCATAGATCTGCCATTGTAAGATGTGGAAAACAACTCCCTGAGACCTGTGCTAGTGCATGAAGAACAGTAAGAACTTTTGGGCAATGTTTTGAGAAATTAGCATTTAAAATGACAGAAAGAAGAAAGTGGACAACCTAGTAAATATTTTCTGTTGAATGTGATGTTGAAAGTGAGGCTGTGATTTGAAAGTTGCTCTAATTGGAGAGGTGAGAAGGGGAGCTTTGTAATCACTCAAGAAAATAAAGAGGCATAGACTGATTAACTCTTTGTTTTCCTGATTCATTTTTGCTAAGAGTCTGAATGATTGTAGAGGAGATTTTATGTGTGCATAATTATCTCTGTGGGGTGCTCTCCCTTCCACTCAGAAAACTCATCTGCTCTAGGTTTGGGGGCTGTTTCAGAAATAAATATCCTAAGAGAGAGACACCTTAGGTTTTTTTCTTTTCTGAATGTTCTTCCTGGTATCCCTATGTCCCCCTTCAAACCATGCACCTCGGTGCCCTTATATTCTCCTCTTTACACACTTGCTCCTTCAGGGAGGTTACAGACTCAGCTAAAAACAGGCTAATCTTTTTGTTTGATAACATTTAGAGTTGCCCCTGTTTGTTTTTATTGTGTCAGAAAGGGAGAGAATTTCAGAATTAAAGCTGAAAAAGCCCATCTGTTTCCAATGAATCCCCCATAGTTTTTCACAATGTTTTTGGCAGATCCCTGCCTTCAAATTCCTCCGAGCCCTGAGCTCTTGTTTTTGTTGGGGGAAGGGAGACCAACTCCACAGAGGGGGATTTGTTCCTTCCAAAACTCTCCGGTTTCTTTACCGCTTTTTTTTTTTTCCTTTGAGGAAAAAAAAAGTACGAAACTTAAATCCCATAGTCTGTTTTCTTTATAATGTTTCATAAAACTTTATTTCATTTTTGCCACATGTTCGGAGCTTGAGCACTCCAGCTAAACTTTTTAATACCCATTTTTCTCTCGCTAAAAATATAAACAGAAAGCATTGGCATTCAAATATAGGGGCTGTTCAGATTCATTAAGATGTTTTAGTTGTTTCTTTACCTACTGCTTCCCCCCCCAAAAAAAAAAAAAAGTTTTCTTAGGAGCTTTTAAGTTGAGATTCCTTTCTAAGCAGCATAACTGCTTTTTGCTGCTTCTCTGCTGTAGGATCAGAATTAAATACTGTACAAGAAAGAACTTGATATTAGGCTCTTGGATTTTTTTTTTGTTTTGTTTTGTTTTGTTTTTCTCCTCATCAGCCAAATATGTTTCAAGGAACTGGCAAAACTGGGAGATCCAGACTCTTTGTAGCTAGCTGGTCACAGTATTGCACACTCCATGTGCTTCATCTCAAGTGGGGGTTGGGGAGATGGGAGTGTAATCAGTACACCCCACTCTACTCCACCCCTATTCTCTTACTTCTCCTTCAGCTCATACAACAGATGTGCTCCCCTTAGAGGTGGCGCAAGACCGAGATGGAGTTTCGACCTATTTCCTAAAGCCAGATTCATTTAAGAAAGCTTAGCTAGAAAGATGGGCTGGATGCCCCAGTATGGACCCAGTTTTGAAAATCAATGTCCCGAAATAGCTTCTGCCTCTGCTCTGCCAATTCCTGTGTATTCTTTTTGAATAAAATCAACTCCCAGTTCTCTAAGGATCTAGATGGTCCTCTTTTTCAGAGGGCACAACTCCCCCACACACACCCATACCCTAGGGTCTTTGCAAAGAAGTGAACCAGCTCTCTGCCAGGCGACGAGAAAACTTCTTTCTCTTTCTGTCTCTCTCTCTCTTCCTTTTCTCTTCCTCCCTCTCTCTCTCTCTCCTCTTCCCTCTTTCTTTCTCTCCTTTCTCAGAAGTAGAAGTTTGTAGTTCACATGCATCTAGGCTGTTTAGTCTTGATAAAGATCCAGCCCATTGGAAGTTTATCAGATAGGTTGATAAATGGCTTTTGTCTCTTAGCTGCAGTGGGGGATGTGATCTCAGCTCTAAACTGAAATTGAGAAGGGGGGCTTAGAGGCTGTTAAAACAACACCTTTCAAACTCTTAAAGTGACAGCACTTATTAAGTTCCTGGTCAAGGAGATAGGGAAAGGTGGTGAGATGTTTCTTACTTGTGACAGTATTTTTCTTTATGCTAGTAGAAGGTAATAGAGTTATTTCTAATTTTTAAATTTGCTTTATCATTGTTTTGAAACATACCATTTCTTTCATGTCCCAAGATTAGTAACAAAAACCTGGCAGATATTACAATTAGCTTTTTTGTTGTCTTCCTATAGTTTTTGCTTTATTTTTTTTTCCTTATTTGAGGCTTTAAACAACTGCATAAAGCATAAAGTGCCCATATTACTGATGACTTGAGTGGTGGAAATCTAAGAACTAAATAACCTGGGGGTTCTGAGTTTCATTATCAGTAGACCTTGGTCAAAAGTCTAGTTTATTTAATGAGAGGAGTTGTGGCTAATTTCCGGCACAAAAAAAGACAAAGTGTCTTATTCTTGGCATTGTTCTACCTAGTTAGTCTGGGAGAGGGCAGGATTTGGAATTGTGTCAGGAAGGCTACAGGTTGGGAGTTTGAAGCCTGAGGGGAGAAGAGCTGGGATTTGAAAGATTGGGTTTCATTTAGGGCCTGTAAGCAAAATACAAATTTATACTCCCCTACCCCCAGCCCTCCATATAGGGCTTTCTCCCTGTTATTCCTTTGACTCCTGCGGTAGAAAGGACACTAGCACTTTTAGGTAGAAACTCAGACAAATGTACCCAAGAGCTAAAAGAATAAGTTTGAATGGTTTAATAAATCTTTATGGATCCCAGGCTTAGACTCAGATCTACAAATGAAAGTAGACACAGGTAAATAAAGATGTCTGCTTCTACCCAGACTATGACAGTTAATATGATATTAACTTCGTCCAGCATTAGTGTCCCCTCCTTTTATTGAGAACTAATTGTACTTAGTAACAAGTTCTCATAGTTTAAATTTGAGAGACAGAATATTATCGTGGTGAGGGAAACAGCTTCCAAGCTAAGAGGACCTAGGTTTAAGTCTTTCACCTCTAGTACATACTGGTTTCATAATCCTGAGCACATCATTTAAAGTCTCAAAGTTCCACAGCACTCACTCAATAAAACAACAAATTGCACAGGTGTTGACCCGAACTTGCTAAAGGAGAACAATTTATGGGAGTTTCCTATACCAGTTAAATCCAAGGTCCTGTCATTGTCCTAAAGTTTTTTTGTTTTTTTTTTTTTTTTTTTTTTGTTGTTGTTGTTGTTGTTGTTGTTGTTGTTGTTTGTTTTTGCTGAGGCAATTGGGCTTAAGTGACTTGCCCAAAGTCACACAGCTAGAAAAGCATCTGAGACACATTTGAACTCAGGTCCTCCTGACTTCAGGGCTGGTGCTTTATCCACTTCACCACCTAGTTGTCCCTGTCCTAAAGTTTTGAAAGCTACTATGGCCTTTACATTAAATAACAGGAGTTTAGAACAGAAATCTAGCAACATATATGGTATAGTCCAAATTCTTGGATCCATGTTTAATTCTTTATACACTGTAAAATGATCTTCATCCCATTTTCCTTCTGTTCTCTCAGCAACAAGTGCTTTTAGAAATGTTAGTCCATGGGGAAACTGAGGTACACTGAAGCATAGCTTTTTTATAATATCCCCACTAAACTTGTTCTCAGTAGGCAGAAGTAGGACCAGTCAGGTAGAAGTTAAAAGAAGGCAGACAGAGAATGACATCCTTAACAATTAGAGTTGTCCAGATATGGAAGGAGCTGCCTTGGGAGGTAAGTCATTCCAAGTCACTGGAGCTCTTTGAATAGAAGAAGCTGGATAGCCACTTATTTATCACTAGGATGTAGGAGAGGGGAATCCTGCCACAAGAAACTAGATTCTTAATGGAGCTCTGGATTCCAATTCTGAGATCCTGGGATAAAATGACTGTATAGTCCAATAAAACTACATACCAAATCACCAATGCCCCAGAAAGAGTTTGTTTATATAGCAAAGGAGTAGTATTAAATTATATCCAGTTGCAAAACCAGATGTTCAAAACACGGCAGAACAACCACCTTTTCCCTATGCAACAGCAACTCCCTGAAACACATCCATAATACTATTTTGTACACTACTGCCAGGTATATGTACTTGCAGAAGTAAATAACAGATTTCTGCAGACAGAACTTCACCATACTCAGAACTTAACAGGGAGGTCAGAGAGAGAGGTTTCACTATGAGAATATTGCAATCTCTCTAGCTGTATGGGTTCTGTTTGAAATGCAGTATACTATGTGTAGACACAAAGGTAGGATTCAGACTAAATGGTATTACTGGGACATACATTGAAGCAGAAAACAGTCATCAGTGAATGATTTTTGAATACCTCAGATGTAGTAAAGCATTCTAACAGATGGTATAAACTCAACAGGTCCAAAAGGGAACTGATTATCATCATCCATCTTGAAACACTCAAGTTCTGAATCCAACTACCATGTATCATTCTATCTTTGTCAGTATTATTTCCTCTGCCTGAAATGCACAGTTCTCTCTCTTTATCCAAGTTGTACACTTCACTTAAAGCCTAGCTAAGTCTGAGCTCCTGCCTATAGTCTTCTTGAACTGTTGAGCTTCTAATCAATCACTAAATTATTCTCTGTATTGTTCCAATTTTAGTATATGTGCTGCTGAAGTGAACGCTAAATTATTCTCTAATTGCTCACAGTCTAAAGGGAGACAAAATGTTGAAGACTGGAAGCATATTTTACATTTTAAAGTAGTATATACGAAACAGACAAATTTCAGAAAAAAAAACTAAATTGTTCATTGATTGTGAGTTATATCTAAGAGTGAAAATAGATAAGATATTATAAGGTGGGGAGAGGGAGATAAGAGGAAATGAATAGAATGGAAGAGGAGGGATTTAGAATATTTTCCTAGGACTTCTAATTCCTAGTTTTTCCCCAGAGCAGAACCTTCCTGTCCTAAAGTCATAGTTTGGCTTCATAGATAAAAAGGAAGATCCTACCCACAGATAAGTCAGTACTCAAATTGGCAAAAGTGTGCAAATTTGCCTCAGTTAGATTTGTGACTTTTAATTTTGCTTATTTATTCATTTTGTGCAACATTTAGTTCAACATTTAAATTATCAAAATGCTTATTAAAATAATATCTCTCTGTTCGTGTCCCCAAGAGAAACAAAGTCATTATTCACCTTTCTGCTGAGGAACATTACCAAAACCTGCCACATAGTAGGCCTTACTCAGTATTCAAGAGTTTGATATTTGATTGAAATTGTGCGTTCTGAATTCTGAATATTGCAGCAGCTGTGAAAGTATCTGCTATTTTTTTGTCACATATAGTTGAAAACGAGAAGAAAATACAAGTATAAGGAAGCCAGTTAAAATGAGTATTTGCTAGGAAAAGGAAATACAACTCTGCAAGGGGACCCCAAATTTCTACATAGATGTTTAGAGTTGAAGGTAGATGTGTAAGGAAATGCTTCATACACCATGGACACAAGATGATAGAATCACTCTTTAAAGTCATTCCCTTGGAAGTATTATTAATATTACTTACCTGTAAACTTTTTAAACAGTCCACAAATCAGAAATGTTCTCATGGTAGAACAGAGGGGCAGCTCAACCATTTACCATTGTCACAGCTGCCCTGGAGCAAGACAGTTCCCATCCACCCCTAAGAGAAGCTCTAGCTCCAACTTTGGGTTCTCAGTGTTGAAATACTTTGAACAAGCCCAGGATTTTAGTTGAGTTCCTTTGCCATGCCCACTCCCCCTCCCCAAACACACACACACTCAGTGCAATCCCACTCCCATGGCTGTTTGGCAGATTTGGAAAGTTGTGTTCTCTTTTACTCCACTTAGGATATCATTTCTTCCAATGATTTGTCATTTGTGGTAGCCAGAGCAGAGCCGTGTCTGAGAATCCAAGCTGAGAGGAGGTTGGTCTCCAGAGTATAGGATGGGTTTGATGGATGGGGCTGTTTGGTCGTGCCTTGTCATGTTAAATGGCATTCAGCCTATTCTGCATGCTCTCATTAGGGAGCCACCGAGCAAAACTTTAACCCTCCCTTCTCCCTATTCCCATCCCCCATTCTCAAATAAGATTCACCCAAAAAAAAAAAAAAAAAAAAGCATCCTCTTTCTTCCACCCTCTCTGCTAGCCCAGTTGCTAAGAATTCTAAAAACCCAAATGGAATCACCGGGGTGTCAGAAATCGTTAGCAATGTTGATTCTCAGTCTAGAGATAAGATGGTAGAGTCAATAAAGATTGGGTGTATGATAAGTCAACTAAGGCAGGGTCTGCTACACCTGGTCAACACTTATAGAGAAAACATTCAGGCAGTCATCTGGGTGTGTTTCTTTTAGACCTGATGTCAAATACCTAGAAGCTGGGTCATAGGGACTAACTGCCAAGATGGTTGACAGCTAAAGTTCTTGAAAGTTTTAGTGTAGTCTATACAGAGCCTGAGAGAAAAGCACAGCAAAAGTTCTTTAGGAACAACCACTGTTAATAATCTCTAACCAAAAGAAGGTAGAAAAACTGATTATCCCTGCTTCCCCCATGGAAGTGGTAATAAAGTGTGCCAGTTCCATTCATTTCTCCTTTTTGGTACAACTTTAATATTAAAACCATTGAAATTGAGAGGAAAAAAAGAGTTTATTTTCCTGACTACTTACTTCAGACTGCCTGGATACTGAATAGGTGATCCAAAGACCTGGAATCAGGAGCCATGGATTTGATTTATGTTTCAGAGAGTTACTAGCTATATAACCAAAAAAGAAGTCATTTAATTGCTCAGCATCTCAGTTGTCTCATCCGAAAAAATTAGGATAATATCTTTATATTCCCTTAGAGGGATGTGGTAAGGAAAGTACTTTGCTAGTCTTAAACTTCAATATAAATGTGAGTTTGAGTTATGATGATTTAGCTCCCAGGGCCCCAGGGCTACTGGGTATTGGGTATCATTCCTTGCTATGACTTGGCATTTGGAGTAGCCTGAACAAAATAACTTGAAGGATATCAAACTGATGACACCTATAAAATGGGTCATCTTAGTCCTTTTTTATTTCTAGTCTAAAATTGTCAATTTAGAAGAATCTTCAGGTACTCTATAATCCATTATTAATAGAGATAACAATTCTTAATAGAGTATTTGCTAGGAAAAGGAAATACAGATAAAAATCACAATGATCATGCACATTCTACATGGAAAAAAATCTTCAATAATTCTTTAATACATAATGAATAAAACCCAAATCTCTTAGCTAGCACTCTGTCCCTTTACAGTCTGGTTTCAATCTACATTTCTAACCTTATTTCCCACTATTTCTTAATATGAACCTTTGTTCTAACACTGAGAAAAAATACTTTGTGCTTTCTCACCTCTGAACTTTGATTCATTCTGTTTCCTTTATATAAAATAAAGTCACTCTTTTCCCCCTTTCTCGTCTTTAGAAAATTTCCCCATTCTTTAAGACCCATCTCCTTTCTCTAGGAAGCTTTCACTGAATAACCCTGCTAACTATGCTTCTTTCTTTCTACTTGTTTGTAAACACATAGTTTATACTAGTGAGATGTCACTTAAATTTTACTGAAAATATTTTTATACATAGATTTATTTTTCTTACTGTTTTGTAAACTCACTGAGGACAGAGACCATATTTTGTATGACTTTATATCGTGAATACTGCTTTGTCATAATAGGGAATTAGTAAATATTTGTGGATTGATTAGAGAAGGAAATATAGTTTAGGCAAAAGGAATTTATATTCTGAAGTTTCTTTTTAAATGAATTCTGCCACTTTAAGAAAAGCAGGTTTCTTCCTCTTTCCTCATTACCTCCCCCAAACATGCAACTGAAACCAGATCTAATCCCTTTGCACACGGGTAATTTATTGGTCTATTGGGCTTTTCTTGATGGCAAATTGCATTGTCTTTATTCCTGAGTTGAGGCTGTGGAATAGTTTTTGGAATTCCTGAGACTCCTTTCTCAGAGTTGATCTTTCACACCCCCTCTGTGCGCAGTGAAATAAGTTTTATTGGGCTTCTTTGTTATGCAAACAAGGCAATAATAATCAGGCTATTATTGCAAAAGATTGTGCTTGATTAACAGTTCAAAGGAGGTCTCTGAAAGCAGCTCCTGCTCCAGTGATGAACAAATATTTTCATGATGTCTGGGTCAGTACAGCCAGCGTTCTGAATACCCCTTCTACTGATTTCTGTTTCTGAAACTTGGTATTTGGTAACTAAAGAATTAATCATTTGCTTATATTGTTATTTCCACCCATTCCTGCCATCATTCAGATAACTAGAAAGACAGTTTAGATCTTAAATGCACGTAAATGAGAGACTTGAAATATAAATTCACATGAAGGCCACGTAGTCTATGCATTTCTTATACAGATATTTATAGTTCACTTTCAAACATATAAGCTTTTACAGCCTAAAGTGCACTAAGACTTTTAGGACATGTATGGGAAAAAGAAAAAAAAAGCAGTGGGTTTCCTCTAAGGCTAAGCAGTTAGCTTAGGAAATGTGATGGTTAGGTGGAGGTTAATAAGTACTAAGGAAGCTTACTGTGTGCCTTCTTGTCAGTGAAGAGCACTTACCCAGCTGGCCTGGATATACCTGCCAGATAGAAGCTACATCCCTGAAATGAGATCTTTTCTCTCTCACCCTCTCCTTTTCTCTCTCTCCACCCCTTATCTTTCTCTCTATATTTCTCTTTCTCATACAAATATATACACACAAATTGATGCAAAAAATTTTCACAAAATTTTAAAATTTCTTTTGATTCAAATAAAGATGATTCATTTTAAAATCTGGCCTCAGACCCTTAATACTTCCTAGCTGTGTGACCCTCGGTAACTCACAACCCCAATTGCCTCAGCAAAAACAAAAACCAAAAAAAACCCATAAAGTAAAATAGGTTATATATACTTGGTAAATTTATTGTGAAGTAGGCAGGGTAGAGAAAAAAATATAAGAAGGAGGGATATTTTCTAATAATATGTTATTGTCAAGGTGTATCCTAAAATAATAAGAAGTGATCAGAAAAAATGGGTTTTGGTCTCCTTTTTATTTGAGGAGTTTCAGGTCATACAGGAGAGGTAATAGATAGTGAAAAAGACCAAAATATAATTTTAAAAGATGTCCCAAAACATCTCTGGCTTATAAGCACAAATAAGAAAGAAAGTATGTAAAAGTTGGAAGAAAACTAGGAAAGAACATTCTCCAGAGCTAAAGAAGAAAAGAGTTTCAAAAAGAAGTGAACCATGAACATGGTAGAATGAACTGGTACTCAAAAGACCTAGGTTCTAGTCTTAATCTAACATTAATTGTAGAGCCCTGGTCAAAATCGCTTCACTATTTTGGGCCTGGGTTTACTCATCTCCATAAAATTGGAATAGAATTCTCAAGGTTCCTTTCTCATTCTGAAGTTTTTTGCTTTTTGTTTTTGTTTTTGTTTGTTTAACTTGAGCCAACAAAAAATCAAAGAATTTTATTGCTGGGGCTAGAAAACATTTAGATATCGTCTTATCATAAATGTGATACATTGATATTCTTTAGTAAACTTGACTATATTCTATTTCAAGGCAATGATTATAATGTTACAAAATTCATTCTCTCAAACTCATAAGTTTTTATATCAAAAATACAAAATGATCTGTTAATTTTTTTCTCTTTGTCTTTACTTTCTCCTATTATACCTTGGCATCTCACAGAGCTCGAGAAAGCCTCAGGCTAGATTACATAGTATTAAGAGTTTTTTTTCCTTTTCAAAAAATGTAAAATTTTAAGCAGCTGCTCCTAATCTTTTTTGTGTCATGAACCACTTTGTCAGTATGAGAAGCCTAAGACCCTTTCTCAGAATCATGTTCATAAAATCAAATACGCAAAATTATAAAAGAAACCAATTAGATTAAAATGCAATTACTAAAATACTTTTTTAAAAACAAGTTCACACTAACATCTCTTTGGCAAGTGGCTGAAGCCAAAAGCTATTTTCCTTAGATGGTCAACATAAAGCTCCCAAACTGAGAGACCCTGAGGTTAATGATGTACAAACATTCAAGACAAAGAGAGGAGCTGAAAAGTAGAATGGAAGTGTCTGTGAGGGAAGAGAGAGAAGGGCTCTTCAGAAATTGCACCTTGAAAAATAAGTCAGCCGTTTAAAGCTCTTAATTCTCAGACATTGTCTTGGCTAACCTCAGGAGCAACCTTCCCAATAACCTAGCATTGAGAAGAGCTGTAAATGTATCCAATACAGGAAGGAAAAGCTACCCCCTAAGGGAGAAGGATTAAGAACCCTAAATTCTGACCCTGTCCATATATAACTCAGTATAATTTGCTGAGTCTTAGTGTCCATCTGTAAAAATGGAAAATCATCCAAGCTTCTATTTCTTCTGGGTACAAAAATACAAAATGTTTATTAGTATGTAGGACATCCGAAGTAGTAAGGCCTTTGAATTGAGAATGCCTCTGCATAGCTCCTACTAAACTAATGGTATTCTCCAGAAGGGTTTGGGATATAACTAATTCCCAGGACACAAAAACAATCATAAAAATCATAAAATGTAGACCTGGATGTTTGAAGTGGCTGTGTAAAATGGTTCAGGATAATAGATTCTTTGATTCCAGAACACAAGAAAAGAATTTATGGAAGGAAAGTGAGGAATGGGGATAAAGTTAGCTAGTTCTTGGCATATGTTCCCCAAATAAGAAAAAGGTGTGGAAGTTCTGTGCTTTCTGTGTCTGAGAATCTGTATCTTTAATTGGTAGAGTACATAATCTGTCCATTCCCCACCCCCCACCCAGAATTCCATTTTAAAAAGTGTCCTTTGTGGACAAAGAGACTGCTACTGACCCCCAACCTTTACAAATGGACTTAGTTGTTTTTTCTGAAAATTGGTAGATGATAATAGATATATTCTTTTCCTTAGCTACCTATGACTCACTACATATCTTTTCAAGAAGTCTAACCAGAGTTTTCGTTTATCTTGTTACTTTTGAACATCACTATGTGAAGTTCACTGTGTTGAATCAGGATAAGACCTCCAAACTTGGCAACATGACCACTGGCAAAAGCAATTTATCTCTTTATACTTACAAATATACCGTGCTATTCTAGACACTATACTTAAGTAAAATGAACAGATAGTCTTTAACATCTACAATTTTATTATTGGAGTTAAATCATACAACTTAGGTATATATTTGAGAAACTTATGAAACACTTTGAGATTCCCAGATAATGGAAACATATTCTTCCCTCTGTATCTTCTGTGACTTTCAGCATTCAAAGGTTGAAGGATCCTGAGACATAAAATAATCATTTATATGGGTCTCAGAAAGTAACAGAAAGGTCACTAATCTCCTTACTTAGCTAATAAAAGGATTGTTTCATTTTTCTGATTTGCCAACCTGCTATTTACTCTCTCCTTGATGATTCTTCTTCCTGTTCCCTAAATGTAGATATTCCCCATTGTTCTGTCCTCAGTACTGCCATGCCTTCCCTAGAAAACCTCCCTTGAAGATCTCATCCACTCCATTCATTCATTTAGCAAATATTTCAACAGTAAACATTGGTTAAGTGCCTGTTATGTGCAACATACTGTGCTAAACTCTGGGAGTGATAGAAAGTTTATACAAGACAGTCCCTGCTTTTATGAAGCTTGTCATCTAGTAAATATTTATTGAATATCTGTTATGTGCAAGACATAGTCATGACTCCAAATATTACCTCTATGTGGATAATTCCCAAATCTTTAGCTAGCTCTAACCTCATTTCCAGCTGCCTCCTTTCCACCTTGATTTCTGCTGGCATTTCAAATTCAACATATCTAAAACTGAACTTATGATTTGCTTCCATACCCCATCTCCAAATGTCAATTAACCTGATAACCTGTATGTCAATTAAGTATATCATTATTACTTTTATTAGCCATCATTTTATAGCCCTTTACAAAAAGCTTTACAAATATTCTCATTTTATCTTTACTACCCTGGGTGATAGATGCTATCATCATCTACATTCTATAGATGAGGAAAATTAGGTCATTAGAGGTCAACTGACTGCCCACGAGATTACAGCTATTATGTGTTTTAACTCCATTCTTCCTGATCCAGGCCCCGATACTCAATACTCACTGCCTGCCTTTTATCAACTATATAAGTCTTGATCTGATTCTTCTCCATCTCTTTCAACCATCATATCCAGTCTCCAAGTCCCATGAACTTTAATAAATAATGCCTGTCTTTTGCCTTCTGCAGACTCTATATTCCATTTAATCTGGCCTACCAAAAATTCCCCAAGATAAACTGGGCTTGAATTCTTTCAGTCCTTTCCTTAAGCCTTCTGCTTTGACTGAGATATCTTATTTCTGTTTTTTCCCCTACAAAAGTTAAAGACAAAAAACTTTATCTTGTATATCTTTATTATATTTCTTTTTAAAAAATATTTTAATAGTTTTTATTTACCAGATTTACAACATTGACAATCCCCAAACCTTTTGTTCTAATTTTTCCCCTCCTTTCCCCCCCCTCGCCCCAGATGGCAGATTGACCAATACATGTTAAATGTGTTAGAGTTTTATTATATTTCTTAATACAAATATCATGTTCTGTTCAATAAATGGCTTAATTTGTTAATTTTGAAAATTAACAAAGTTTATCAAGGACTCCTAAAACTACATAAACCAAAGCATACATGACCTACTCCATCCAGACCCTTTAACTTTCAGAGATTTGTTGTGGATTATGTGAATAGTTGTTCTCTGTATTAAAATTGAAAATAATCTTTTTCTCTCTTGACAAGTGGAAGTACCACCCCATGGTATCTGCATTGCTAAGGGGCTATTAATTTTTACAATTAACAGGGTAAAAGGCAGTGTAACCTAAATTCACTTCTGGGGTTCTCAGTCTTTAACTATGATCCTTCAGAGGTAATTTCTTGGACAATTGGATATTTCTTGAAATGTGGAAATGGACCATTCTTAGCTAGTAATAGAAATATCCTGCTCCAGCCAGAGAGAAGGAGTGATATGAGACCAAGCCAATTTTTGGCAATACCAATGGATAGCATAGGACCCAGAAAAGTAGGAGAAATCCCAGGAAAAGTTAAGATAATTCAAAATGGTGGGTGACAGTAAAGGGCCTTGAAGCAGAGGGCCTTATTGCCTCCTTACAGATCCCATCCTCCTTGAGCAGCAGGAGAAGAGGAAATAATTTCAGGTCTAGATCATTGCTAGTTATAAAAACAGATCTTTTTAGAACAACTGGGAAATAGATTATATACAATTAAATAAGTTCTTCTTTGACACAATAAGCTTCTGCAGTAGAAAAGATGGAAAGAGAACTGAGGAGGATCATCATGGGGAGAAGAGTGAGAATTGGTATAACACCTCTGATGAACGTGAAGTTAAGAGGTATAAAGATTGCCAACAAACTGCCAAAGCAAATCACTTCTAGGTGCTCACTATTGCATATCACAATTATAATACTGAACTGGTCCTGTGGAGACATATGACCAAGAAAGGGCTTGACCAGTAGCTTTCAAAAATTATCCTGTATGATCTCACAAACCTGAAACAGAAATCTATTCTGTTCTCTGAATGTTGAGGTCAGTAAATGAGAAAGACAAAACTGTTATCCTAAGTGGAGCCTAAAAAAAGAGAACTCAGAAATGGGACAAAAAGTTTAAGTTTATCCCAATGGACCATGACTGAGCAAAAGAACTGTGAGTAGAAAGCACCTGCCTCTGACAGATACTAGCTTTGTGACTATGAGCAACTTTGAATGTCACAGGCAACTCTCAAAGACTGTTAAGTTAGAGAAAAGTTGCTGGTCATCATTAGGGGAAGAAGACTGGGACATCTCCCCAATATTGAAATTAATGCAGACAAAAATAAATGTTTGAAGCCACTTCCTCCTAAGTGAAAAATTTAGATATTATGGTTCAATGGAGAGAATACTGGGTTTATTATCAGGACCTGAGTTTAAATCCTGACTCTTCGACTTTCTATCTGTGTCACTTGGGGCCAGTCAATTCCTTTAAGTCTCTGTTTCCTCATCTGTAAAATGAGAAGATATATTATCTTAAAGTACCTTCCATCTCTTGATCATGTAAGCTATTGGAAAAAATAGGCCATTTCTGCATATGGTTAATCTTTTGATTGTTTAGAACTTAGAGATGAGATAGGACTGTGTGCTTAAGAGATAGGAGGATTCAGTCAAAGTTTAACTAAGAAGGCATACTTGACAACTTTTTCTAGGCCCTGATAATATAGCTGAATTTCCAATTTGTTTTAGTCAGTCATCTCCATAAGAGTTTTCTTTACCAATTTCCATTTTGACATAAAGAGAAAAGACAGATAGGTTCCATCTCCCTTAGCAGTGCCTCCTCCTGCTGCATGGCAAACCTAACCTAAATAATTTCAGTATCAGCTTTGGGAACTTAGTAAACCAGTCAGAGGTCTGCTTCTCACTTTATCAACAATAGGAAAGTTAAGAGAGGAGGGTTTGGAGAGAAATATAATGAGGTCAGTTTAGAAAAGCCATAGAGATATATTATAGAGATGCCAGGATATGTATATAGAACAATTAATTAGAGATGTCCAGTAGGCAGAGATCTACAAAGAGGTTAGGGTTCTATAAGCAGGTTTGAGAATCATCAGCATTGATGTGATCACCGAATCCATGGAAGTTGTTGAGATTACCAATCATAATGGTATAAAGGGAAAATAGAAGAATTCTCAGGGAGTGCCATTAGCAGATTAGAGGAAGATGATACAAAATGGTTAAAGAACTCCAGCATCCTCCAGAGGGTATCTTGTGTTAGGAGCACTAGATTATATTCTGCCCCAAGGGAATTGCATTTGGGTTTTGACAGAACTCACTATAAGCTCTTCTGCCATTCATCCTGTGTTTATGATTCCATCCTGAAATGGCTCTGTGGAATTTCACTTACATATTTTAGGCTGATTTATGGTCCTCTTATCTGGGTCACAGCTCCATTTGGATCTTCCAGTTAGTCTATAAGACAAATGACATAGCATATCCCAAATTTTAAGAGAGTATCCCAAGGAGGTGACCAGAATGGTGAAGGGCCTCCAGGTTATCTGGTATACGGATCAGCTGAAGACACTAGGGATGTATAGGTGCCTAGAGAAGATTTAAGTGGGCACATGACGGTTATTTAGGAATCTGAAGGATTTCACATTGAAGAGGATCAAATATATTATGCTTGGACCTAAGAGCAATAAATAGATACTGCAGAGAGACATTTTTAAAACTGATATCAAGAAAATTTTGTCAGCATTTAGTGCTGTCTAAATGTAGAGTGTATTACCTCAAGATGGAAATGGGTTTCCCCCTGGAGGTCTTCAAGTAAATTGCTTGCCAGATCAGTCAGTAAGCATTTGTTCAGTGTCTCGCACAGTGCCAGGTACTGTCAATTATGTAGGATACAGAGGAAAAAATCAAACCAGCTTTGGGCTCAAGGAACTTACATTCTATCCAGGTGATGTAACACAGATAAGTATATACAGGATACACATGGAAAAGCAGGCAAAAGGTAACCTTGCCAGGGTGGCACCAGCGGCTGAGGGAACCAAGAAAGCCTCCTCCACAGAATGAGCTTTGAACTGAGTCTTGAAAGAA
Source organism: Sminthopsis crassicaudata (assembly GCF_048593235.1). Classification (NCBI taxonomy): domain Eukaryota; kingdom Metazoa; phylum Chordata; class Mammalia; order Dasyuromorphia; family Dasyuridae; genus Sminthopsis; species Sminthopsis crassicaudata. The sequence goes on from NC_133618.1 coordinate 560,546,752, forward strand.
GCCAGGGATTCAGAGAAAGAAGGGAGAAGGGAAAGCTAGAAACAGAGACATGGAGATTGGCGGTGTGTGAACATTAGCAAGTAATAAGCAAGCTGAACCAGAGCATGCATGAAAGGGAGTCATGTGTTAGAAGATTGGAAAGGCAGGAAGGGTTTGGGTGATATGTTCCTGTAGAGCATCTGAAGCTTTTTTTTTTTTTTTTGAATTTGAGATTTTGTGACTACCTTTTACCCAAACTGGGGTAATCATAGCTGGGGAAGCAAAACCACAGAAGTATCAGCTATAACTTAGCACTGTTTTGGGTTAGTAAAAGTGGTGATTTTAGCAATATTGGGGTGAAATGAATGGGGTCAGAGCTCTAGACATAACCCAAATGTTATGCATCCTGTCCTAGGAGCATAGGTGAGTGTGAGAGAGTAAGTAATTTAAGGAGATCCTGAGGACCTTTTTGAAAGGCTGAGTAGCTTATCTACAGCGCTGATCTGCTTCTTTGCTGGTACCCCTTGTTGCTGGTCGATTCGCATATGGGTCTATGTCCTTTTCACACAATTTTCTTTGATATCGTATCTCTCCTTGATCCTAAGAAAGCAGTGGGCCTCTGGGGATCACAGGTCAGCACACACTGCTCCCAGAATTAATTATGGCATTGGAACAGGCATTGTGTTAAGGTGGCTAGCATATAGAAGATCCGATGATTGAGTTATTAGATTGGTTTCTTTATGTTTTTTTTCTTCTGAAGTTTTCATTCTACCCATCTCCACCCACCAATCTTAGCTGTCTGTATTTTTGGATCTAGTGGTTTAAAATACTGCCATGTCTTGGGTACGCTATATCATACAAACCGTGCTTAAATTAATGGTGTCATTTAGACAAAACAAAGTGAGAGCAGATTTTGAGTCTTATTCATGTGCACATACTGAAACATCCACTCTCTACACAGAGGGAGAGAGAAAGAAATAGAGAGCTTTACCTTTCAGATGTGTTAAATAAATGGTTGTAACCAGGAATTTCTATACACCAGGAGTATAACCTTTGCCCACAGAGAGCATAATAGTCATATCTGATACCAAGAACTAAGTCTTAGAGGCCCAAGTTTTACTCACAACCCTAGGAATTGTGATCAGTGAGTATAAGAGAACTGGAGATCTTCTAGCTCCATCTTTTGGTGTGGGTGTTTGCAACACTAGCACCAAAAGGCTGCAAAGATTGCTCTCCAAAATATCTCTCTCTGGGTTAATATTAGTGAGTTTTTATCATTGGCATTTGCAAAAATACAGCCTTGCACATCTGCACTCCTTTCTTGGTCATTCCTTGCATCCGTACAATTGCCAGGCAGCTTGTAGCGCCTCTAGTAGTTTTACAGGTGAGAACGCTGCATGCCAGAGGCCAAGGGATTTGGCTATCTAGACGCTTCACATACTCGTATTGTGTCCTAAGTGACACTTAGCAGGACTGAAAGTGTGGTGTGAAGGAGAGTGGAGAGAAGAAAAGTATATTCCCTGGCATTGGGACAAAAATCCAGTGGATAAGGTTCTGTCCATAGTAGAGATTGTTGGGCTGTTCAGCCCCGTTATTTCTACCGTACTCGTAACCTAGAAGGAGGGGGGTTATAATATGGCTCGTACATACTTCCATGTGATATGTTTGTGCTCTCCAAACAGCCACTTCTCAGTGCAAGATCCTCAAGTGTAACTCCGAGTTCTGGACTGCGACGTCAGGCACTCACTACCCGGGATCTGAAGACGCCCCTGAATTCTGCACCGCTCTGCGGGCCTACTCTCACTGTACCCGGCGCACAGCCCGAACCTGCAGAGGGGACCTGGCCTACCACTCAGCTGTCCATGGCATAGAAGACCTCATGAGCCAGCACAATTGCTCCAAGGATGGTCCCACCTCACAGCCCCGTCTCCGAACCCTCCCACCAGGAGACAGTCAGGAACGGTCAGACAGCCCAGAAATCTGTCACTATGAAAAGAGCTTTCATAAACATTCAGCTCCCCCCAACTACACCCATTGTGGGTTGTTTGGGGACCCTCACCTCAGAACTTTCACGGACCGTTTTCAGACCTGCCAAGTACGAGGGGCTTGGCCCCTCATTGACAATAATTACCTGAATGTGCAGGTGACCAACACTCCAGTGCTGCCAGGATCTTCAGCTACAGCCACCAGCAAGGTAAGGTCACCGTACAGCATGCAGCTGAACAGCCCGGCCCTTTTGTGGCTGTAAATAACTCCTAGACTTAAGAGACCTTATCCCATAGTAGTTACCCCTCCCTTCCTTCCCCCAACTTAGTGACTAAGGAAGAAAATGGGCAATTTATTGTGAGAAGGAAAGTGCTGAGGTTGCCCTACCTGGAATCATCAATTACTGGCTCCTGTAAGAGGAAACTAACAATAGAGCACCAGCCCTGAATTCAGGAGGACCTGAGTTCAAATCTGGCCTCAGACACTTAACACTTCCTACCTGTGTGACCCTGGGCAAGTCACTTGACCCCAATTGCCTCAGCAAAAAAAAAAAAAAAAAAAAAAAAGAGAGAGAGAGAGAAAAGAGACTTACAATTTTTGCGGTTATTGTTACCATTCTGATGTTTTGAGTATTCTGGGCAAACTTTAAAGGCTAGACCAAGTGTGAGCTACCTGTGGTATTTGTACCAATAAGGGCCACCTTAGTGTCATGTCACTTTCCATTCTCGTGAGGTTTCCCAAAACCTCTTTATCATTCATGAAATTAAGTAGTTAATAAGGCATTGATTACAAAGTGCTATAGAGCATCCACAGAAATTTAAGTGTCAGGACCCAAGGAATTTACAATCTTGAAAAAGACACGTGTGTGCGCACATACACATATATGTATACACATACACATAAATACACATTAACATGTATGTAAATACATATATCCACAAGGAAAGGTTAAGAAACAGTATATATTATGATCATAAGTGCCATTTGTGAAATAAGTCCTCTTTTTTTTTCTTCCCTTATTCATTCCTTTCTTCCTTCCTTCATTTTATGATTTGCCTTTTTTTTTTCCCATTCCCTTTTTTTTCTCTTTTTCTTCCAAAGACTAATGCTTGCCTGTCAGAGGAACTTATGAACATTGCTCATCCCTAATGGTGGTTTCTCAGAGGTTTCAAGGTTGCTTGACCTCTGCCATGTGGTAAATGTTAGAAAATCAGGGGTGTAGCAAGGATGCTAATTTTTGCTGTTCTTGTATGATTTTGTTTTTAACATGCTAGCCATTCTTGTAAGGCAAGAGAAAGAAATTCAGCAAAAAACAGACAAAAGAACAGATAGCTATTTTTCAGCTAATATAACGGTTTGTTTATAGAATCCTTAGGGATTCAGCAAATAATCAGAATTATTAAATACATCTGTAAAACAGAACTCTAAAACATTAACCCAAAAAAAATCATCTTTTCTGCATAGTACTTGTAAAAAAAAGCAGAAAATGAGAAAAATAATTCAGAAACCTAAAAAAGAATGAATTATCTGATCATTAACTTAACCAAGAAAAGTTAGAATTTATATGAATACATCTGTAAAATTCTCTTTAGAGAAATATGAGACATAAATAAGTAGGTAGTCATAGATTGTGTCTAAGAATAGGAAATGTTAAAGAATAATATGAAGAGACTATACCAAATTTATGATTTTAACATATTCAGTACTTTATACATTCATAAAATGGCAGGCAATCAGATGATTGTAAAGACAAATGGTGTTAGTGTTTGTTAGTGTTTGTAAAATTGGGATTTTATTGGGGGGGGTTTGGGGAGATTGTTGTAAATAATTGGAGTTAAGTGACTTGCCTGGAGTCACACAGTTAGCAAATATCTGAGGCCGCATTTGTATTCAGTTCCTTCTAACTCCAAGGCCACAGTGCTCTATCCTAGCTGCTGTGGTATTGAGGTTTAGGACTCTGTAATTAATGCTAAAAGAATCTTTGGAGGTCCTCTATTTCAACCCCATTTTATAGATGAGGAAACTGAGGCCCAGAGAGTTTAAATGTTCAGGGTCACACAGAATTATTAAGTGGCAGAAGTGGGATTTGAATACAGGACTCCTACTCTAAAATCAATACTCTCTACATGACAGATTTTCTCCTTGGAATAACTTTCTTCTGAGAGTCCCCCGTTGCTTTATATAGAAATTGTTAGTGAATGGCCAAGGATTCTTTGACCCATTTTATAAAGGGAGAAAGTCTGGAATCCCTGGAACATAAAGTGGCTCACCTGGAGTTGCTCCTGAGCTCTAGGATGGCCTGAGGGCAACATTCAGTCTCCTACCTTGCCAGCCACTGCACCGTTCTCTGCCCACCCCAGTTTGGGTGTATTTGCTGTCTTCCCAGGGGGTTTTCCCATTTGGCAGGAGAGAAGGAATGACCAGCAGTCCGGCTTATCCAAAACCAAAAATGGCAGCAGAGTTTGTTTTTCTGTGGAGAGAGCATTGGAAGGCATGCCAGGGAGAACCAGACCTGGTCCACAAGGGAGCATCTGTTCCTTCTATTCCCTCTCCCACCCACCCGTTAAAAATGAAGCTTTGTAAGAGACTTTGAGGCTGATGATAAATGCTGGATTCTTCTGCATCCAGGGCAAGTGCCTCCTTTTTCCTTCTCCTCATTGTGCCTACATATCCCAAAATAGAGGTGTCCCTTTCCTGGACCCCATAGTCTGTACTAGAAAGCAGGGCTTTAGTCCATCTCACTAGGAATCACTAACCTGTTCCAATACGAGTTCTCAGTGCCTAGCACCTCTCAATCTCTTATGCAATCAGTACCTGCCTTTCTCTACCTCCTCCTATTCTCCCAATATTCACTATTGTCCTACCAGGGGTGCCATGAATCCTTGTTTTATTATTCCTCTGGGTCGTCCTTCATTTCCTACACAATTCACGACGTGTAGTCTTCTCTCATGTTTTCCTACATTCCACTAATCTTCTCAACAGCCAAGACAAATGAACAACCAACCTCAGCAACTAGTAAATTAAGTTAGAGACTCCCAGTCATATTACAGGAGGTGATTTTTCCCCAAAACTGTCTGGGTTTATCGAGAACAGTAATGAAATGGGACAGGGACAGTCTCTTCCATGGTGTTATTGGGAGGAACAGGTGATATAAAAGATAAAGCCAAAACAGTAAATAAAGCAAATTGTATTCATTATAATTTTATAAAGGCATCGTGATATATTGGATAGAGACCTGGGCGTAGAGTCAAGACCTATTTCAAACCCCACCTTTTTTATGACCCAGCCACTGAACCACTCACTGTCCTTCAAACAGTTCCATAGAATTTGCCTATGAAGTCATAGACTTTCTTCCCTGTGCAGACCAAATCACAGTCCTCCACTGTATTCACATGCATCTTTGTTCATGATTGAGTTTGGGTTGCTATCTCTCCCAGCTGATTCATCACTGGGATCCTATATTCATCACAGATCCTATATTTTTCAGCTTTTTGAGTTATAGATTAGGGCCGCAGTGGAGAACCCTTTTTTTCTGGCAAGGACCATTTGCATATTTACAACCTCATTTGTGGGCTATAAAAAATTATCAACTTATAGAACTCAATGAGGGTTCTACCTAGCTTTTAGCTCATCAGATTTGCAAATGATTTAGCCAGCCTTGAATGGCCAGCTCTTGGAGGTTCCCCTTGGGTTAGAAGATACATTGTCTTCTAATATGGGGTTCAAGAAACCCCAATTCTAATCTCTTGGTGCCACAGCTTACCCTGTAACCTCGATTATGTCTTTTTTCCCTCCCATGCACTAAATAGACCTGAAGAGTGATTGTGCTGAGAAAGTTTCCCATTCTTGCCTCAATTTACCAGTTTATTTAACCTGGAAGCAATGTATATAGTCTGTCATCTCTACCTTCCAGGGATGGAGATAAGTGGGCAAAGAAGATTCCCTTCAGATGCCCAGCAGTGTTAATTATTGGGTAACACCACTGGTTACATTTGCACAGTCTTTTTTATTTTCAGAGCACCTTCACATTAGTCACAGTACTATGACAATGTTGTAATCCTCATATTATAAATGAGACAATGGAAATGCAAAGGACTTGAGGGATGTGTTCCAAATTAGTCAGTCTTTCCCAAGTCATTGGAGGTCTCCTGACCCTCTGCCTAGAACCAATGTGTGGATTATTCCATTAAATGTAAACTGTTTGAGATCAGGGATTATTTGGTGTATATTATAGTATATAAATAGTACATTCTATACACTGTATATGTATGTATACACACACACACACACACACACACACACATGTATATTTGTGTGTATATATCCCCAATTTAGATATAAGAACCTTGAAAGCAGATGTCTAATTTTTAACCTTTTGGATGGTTTCCCTTTTCCCTCTTATTCATTTTTTTAAAAAATCCTTTATTCCACTGATGTCCTTCACTAATGATTATAATTTTTAAATGGAATGAGAATTTACCAACCTATAACCATGGGATGGTAAATTTTGTACTTGATCCACTCTTACATAGGGTAAACTAGTAGATAGGACAGGGTAGAGTAGAGTGAAACTAGCATCCATTCATTTCTGTATTTCTGACATAAATTGTTGCCTGGTCAGAAACCAGTTAAAATAAGCATGAGCCAGCCAATCTAGCAAAGAAATAAAGTGATTCCATTGGGAGGAGGACAGTGTTGGAAACATCTGTAAATGACAGCAAGCAGATCTATGGAAGGTTTTCCCCTCCTCTGCTTTCCCTTCCCCTCTTCCTCTCTCTCCTTCTCATTGTTGGCACTGGATCCTACTTTTCAACAAGCCCCCTTCATGCTGTTACTTGTGGTTCATTCCCTGGCACTAATGTTAAGAAAAATCTTGGGAGCTTGTCAGCCTTCCAGAGGACTGTCTCCAGGAGAGATGGTGGTTAGAGTCTAAACCAGCCTTTCCTGTTTCTTCCAAGGAGCCTGCTGGGACCCAGTGAGTAGGTTCTCCCAAGCCTTAGTGCCTGTGTGGCCCTACAAACTGTGGGGTTTGTTGGAGACATTGGAAAGGATTAGAGTTTCTTCAAGAGCTGCCACTCATCTCTATTCCCTTTTCCCTAATGCTTTTCCCTTTCCTAGTTTTGCCCCAAATAAACAACCTATAAGGACCATCAACTGGTACCTCACAATTTGACCCTGTTCTTGGTTTTTGCTCTTCTAAATGGAGTAGTTGCCATATATTATCACATATAGGTGTTGGTAGCTAGGGGGAACAGTGAATGAAGTATTGCACTAGGAATCAGGAATATTCATCTTCATGAGTTCAGATCTGGCCTCAGACCACTTTTTAGCTGTGGGACCCTGGGCAAGTGACATAACCCTGTTTGCCTTAGTTTCCATATCTGTAAAATGAGCTAGAGAAATAAATAGCAAGCCACTCCAGTATTTTTACCATGAAAACTCCAAGTGGGTTCACAAAAAGTCAAGATACAATTGAAAAGTGACTGAACATCACACAGATACAACTTTGCTAGATAGCCTCATCTACCTACTGTGTAGAGAGGAAAGGAAGTTGAAAGAAGATAAAGCAGGAAAAGCAAGAAATGCTTCTATGCTTCCCAAATAGATTATATGGAGATGATAACATTAAATGAACTCTCCAAAAAATGGAGAGGTAGCAGCAGACTTTGTCATCTTAAAGCAATAAATACCTAACTTCGAAGCTTTTATCATTTAGAGGATACAGTCCAATCTTTACATCCTCTTCCCACCTCAATTTTCCTCTTTACTTAGACACACACACACACACATATATTCTCTCTCTCTCTCTCTCTCTCTCTCTCTCTCTCTCTCTCTCTCTCTCTCTCTCTCTCTCTCTCTCTGTCTCTCTCTCTCTCTCTCTCTCTCTCTCTCTGTGTCTCTCTCTCTCTCTCTGTCTCTCTCTCTCTCTTTCTCTGTCTCTCTGTCTCTCTCTCTCTCTCTGTCTCTGTCTGTCTCTGTCTCTGTCTATCTCTGTTTCTGTCTGTCTCTGTGTCTCTGTCTCTGTCTCTCTCTGTCTCTGTCTCTGTCTCTCTCTCTCTCTCTCTCTCTCTCTCTCTCTCTCTCTGTCTCTCTGTCTCTCTCTCTCTCTCTCTCTCTCTCTGTCTCTCTCTCTCTCTCTCTCTCTCTCTCTCTCTCTCTCTCTCTCCTTTTCCCTCCTCTTCCTTCCTCTCTTTTACTTTTCCTCCCCTCTCCCCCCTTTCTCTTCCCTCCCTTTCCTCTACCCCTCTCCTTGCCAGGGATAGAGGTGAAGGAATCTTCCATAGATAGAATGGGAAGGAAACTATCACTCGCTTAAGTTAACTTTCTGCTAGCACAACCTACAGCCTCAGAGGCTAGGTTTTCCTTCAAAAACTATGCCCTCAAGTTATAACCTTCCCAACTTTCATTTCTTCCCTTTGGTTCCTCTTCTCAGATCCCCATCATGGTCCAGCAAAGTTTTAGAGCTTTACAAAGGTGTGAAAGAATCTCTTGTTACATATTGTAAATTGAAATTCACTCTTAACATTCCACAATTAGCTTAGTATAAGTTCAATCATTAAATGTTATCTTCACACATTTTTTTTGTTTAATATTCATCATTCTACTAACCTGTTCAATGATCAAGTCTTCTGATCATTGGACTTCAGCTTTATTTTTACCACTTTTCGATTTCCCCAAATGAGATCTCTTTCTTTCTCAGATCTCTATACCTCACTTGAAAGTGGGTTTGTTTGAGGTAGAGCATCCTAAGCAAAAATAAAACAAGACATATGTTGTATCATAGACAAAAGTTTTAAATTTGTGGCACATACTAACCCATTTCCATTTGAACATTTTGTTCCTAATGTTTTACTCCTTACCAAAAGCCTTTATGTGCAAATGTATTTTCACAAAATAAAGGCCTATATGTCATTGAAATAATTTTCTAGTACTAATAATACCAATTTTTTAAAGTAGTATGAAGTAGAAATCCTCTTGTGACATATAATTCTTCATTTTATCATTCCCCAGCTTTCCTTAGACTTCAGCTGAGAACAATTTTCTTAGCAGCCTCCTGCCCAATTTGTTCAACCAAAAACGTTCCTTAAGAAATCTCTGGGGGCAGTTAGTTGGTGAGGTGGATAGAGCACCAGCCTTGAAGTCAGGAGGACCTGAACTTAAATGTGACCTCAGACACTTAACACTTTCTAGCTGTGTGACCCTGGGAAAGTCACTGAATCCCAATTGCCTCAACAACAACAACAAAAAAGAAATCTCTGATTACCTTTATCTTAATTATGGCCACAAAGCCCCTTACTAAGTCTCCGGAGTTGATATCCACCTGTTTTTGTTTGTTTTGTTTTTATCTTTTTACTGTTTCTTTTCATGGTTCTTTCCTCTTCTTATTCTTAAAACTTTTTTGGTATACCCTTCACCCCATTTTTCTAGCTTGGACTAGCTCATCCTAAGTTCTCTTTTCTTTGGATAATTCCTACCACTATTTCTTAAAGTCCATTTAGTTCATCTTAGCTTCTTCTCTGTTACTACCACTCTAATACCAACAGCCTTCCTGGCTCAGTACCGAAATTCTGTCTTTTCATAGCCTCTTATCCTAAACTGGCATCAGTGGCCTCAGGTCGTAAAATATATGTAAAATATAGCTGTCTTCTTGCTTTAAGAAGTCCCATTCAGCATTGCCTAAGCTTTCATCAATGTAAAAATTCTTGAGATTCCACATTAGATTTTTAGCACCGGTACCAAAATTAAGTCTGTTTTTAGAGAGATAGGTATTTCCATCACAGAGGCACCCAGGTTTCTAGCTTCCATTCACAGATGCTGGCAGAAGTTCAGGTCAGTTTCTCCCTTGAAATGAGGTCACCCTACTGATAGGAATTACTGAGAGCCTCGGGTCAAGCAGATTCTATACAATAGAACATCTATAGCAAAGAGTGATGGATGGTTTGAGACTGAGGGGGGAGGAAGAGGTGCTAGAAAGTAGATAACAGGCCTATAGGGTTGACAGTAGGAGAAAAAGGAATATTCATTTCCCTCTGTTTAATACATTTTCCAAGAGGGTGGCATTTTCCAATTAATGTGAAGTAACAAAGACATTTAAAGATTCAACTTCACAGGGACCAGAAAAACTGAATCAAATAGCCTTCCTGCAACTATATTCTTCTTTTCTTCCTCCAGCCTGATTCTGTTATCCTAGTAGTATCTTACCAAGTCAAAAGTCAGTCATTTTTTGATCTAAACATCCTCAGCAACTTCCATATTACTAGAATGGAATTCTTTGTTGAAGTTAACTTACCGAATCAAAAAACTACTCAACCAAAAAACTGTCTGCTACCAAAGCCCATTTAACCATAATGCCCAGATGATAACTATCTTTGATGTGCTAGTCCACTGGAAGAACTGTAGACCTGAAAAGGAGACACTATAGCTAGAGGAAGACCACAGTGAGCTCATTTACTGTCTCATTTTTACCAGTTCTTCATAAGTGGCTGGAGTGTTTAAAGGACTGAACAATGTGAAGGTTACAAAAAAGCTGTGGTCTCTTCCACAAGGAGCTTTTACTTATTGGCATAGGAGGGAAAAAGTTTATAAAAATAATTTTTTAACTATAGAAATCTCTAGCTTGCAGTAGGACCACCTGAAATTAGACTCCCACTTGGGTGCATAATGTTAGGAGTCAGGTGCATCCTAGTGGTCTATCCAATTTAGCATTCTAATTAAGAGTCTAAAACCATGTCCTAGAAGTGATGCCAATTTGTAAAGGAAGAAGAGAAACAGAATTTAGGGTGACCACCTACCTCTATTTTATGATTCAGTTAGATATATTTATTTACTAAACACCTATGATGTACAAGATACTGACTCTAAAAGAGATAATGAAATAAATACAACACCCTGCTTTCAAGGAATGTATAATGCTGTAAGAAAGACAAGAATAACAGAGAAATAAATGAGAAGACAACATAGTGCAGCAAAAGTTACTGTTTTTAAAGGAGAGAGGAAGAAAAATACAGAATGCATCATGGATTTGCATATTAGGTTTCTGGTTTGAGTACATGAAATTCCACCTATTGGGGGAAAGGTTGCAAAGTGCTCTTAGAGGAAAGACTGCATGTTGGATTTCATGTGAGTAAATTTGATGCCTGTGTCATCAAGGAAGAGAACTCAGTTCTACATGATGGTAGATTTACCACCATTGTCACTCAGAGTCTCAAATCTCTAAAATTTCATATAATTATTCTTCTACCTCTGAACAGACTCCCTTTCTAGCACCTAAAGCATACAAAAATCTGTCCTGAATGGAGAAACCTAACTATTCTTAGTGTTAAGAAATTATTATTTGCCTAGTTCTATATCTGATGTAACTAGAAGCTGGCAGGTCTCTGTACATTAGCTTTTTTTATTCATTTGAACTCATTAATAATCTTTTCTGGTTGCTTTTCTAAACTAACTAATCTTAATCCATTGCTTATTTTTGCAAGCCAATAAACAGAACTACAATTTGGGCCCTAACCCCTTTTCTCCCTTGCTTCCTTCCCACCAGCTAACAATCATCTTCAAGAACTTCCAGGAGTGTGTGGATCAGAAGGTCTACCAAGCAGAAATGGATGAACTCCCCGCAGCATTTGCCGACGGCTCCAAGAACGGTGGCGACAAACACGGGGCCAACAGCCTGAAGATTACAGAGAAGGTGTCTGGTCAACACGTGGAGATCCAGGCCAAGTACATCGGTACCACCATCATTGTGAGGCAGGTGGGCCGATACCTGACTTTTGCCGTGCGAATGCCGGAAGAGGTGGTCAATGCGGTAGATGACAGGGACAACCAGGGGCTCTACCTCTGTCTCCGGGGCTGCCCCCTTAACGAGCAGATTGACTTCCAGTCCTTCCATGCCTCGGAGAGCTGGAGCACCCGGAGAAAGGGGCCCAGCCCTCCTGCTTCCTCTCCGGAGGTCTTCACGTATGAGACGGCCACAGCCAGGTGCAAGGAGAAGCTGCCTGTGGAGGATCTCTACTTCCAGGCCTGCGTGTTTGACCTGTTGACCACAGGGGATGTGAACTTCACCCTCGCTGCTTATTATGCTTTTGAGGACGTCAAGATGCTGCATTCCAATAAGGACAAATTGCACCTGTACGAAAGGACACGGGACTTGCCTGGCAATGCAGCATCCTCGGGACAGTGCCAGGAACTTGTCCTTTCCCTCGCGGCTGTAATGTGCTGTTTGATCTCGGTGTTCTCTTAGGTATTTGTTGTGCAACCTAGAAGAAATAGACATTAGAGTGGAAGGAGAGAGCAGCCCCTTGCTGGGGACCTGCACAAGGGAGGGCAATAACTAACTAGTGAGTCCTTCCAGGAGCAAAGGAAATCTTCTCGCTTCTCTGTCACTCATCCTCTCCCTCCAGGGAGAAGAGATGGGAACGTCCTGATCCAACAGGCAGATTGCTAGAAGACTGTTACCTCGTGCAGACAGATCTTGGCTTCCTTTGCTGGCAAGGGTGGCGGGTATCACTGCCCACTGCCTAGTTCCTGCTCTCTTAGTAGTGAGTGCTACGAGGCTATAGTGACTGTGATGTTGGCTTTTGTGAAAGTAGCATTGTGTTTGGTTATTGGGTGGCCACTGCTGCCTGGCCATTTCACCAAAACGGGGGTGGAAAAGATCCTGTATCCCCAAATTCCTCGCTCCCCCTCCCCATGGTATGAATGTGCAAACCACAAGACGCCCTGCACTGTGTGCCTCATGGAACACTAAATTAGACTCCTGTTTCTCAGAACACACATATACACACACACACACACACACACACACACACACACACACACGAATGCTCCAAAGCATGCACACTTAAAATGCACTGGTTTCTACTCACCCTCAGACAAATGCTCACACACACACACACACACACACACACACACACAGCCTTATATCAAACTGACAAGTACCCCACAGCCACACAGACATTTACATGCACTCACACATAAACACGGAAAATTCAGAGGTCTCCCACTAAGGAGCTTCCTTCCCACATGCATTCTCTCATGGTCTGCAGGCCCCAAAAGAGCTGGGTTTGAGGAAATCCTGGTGGTACCTAATTCTAGAGTAGACTTTCAGCAGCTTTTTTTTGCTCTTTGCTTACCTGGAGTGTGATGTGTTCTCTGCAATGGTGCATTTTTGCCATCTCCAAAAGGTGTTTACAGGTGCAAGAGGTGCTAAAGGTTCAAAGAATTTAGTTCTTGTGCCCACGCAGCTCACCCTGGCTTCCTGAAAGCATCCATAAGATCTGGTGTCATCTGGTTTGTCACAGCTCCACCGTGTCATAACAGAGACGGAAACTCCATTTGCAAACAGCAGAAAAATGCAATTTGTGTTCTTAGATGTAACTTATATTGTCTCCAGTATACAGAATCCTTTCCATTAACATGTCCTTTATTCTCTCCCCCAGTATGACTGTACATATGAAGAGATATAATTGGTTTTAAATGTTTAAACAGAAAAATGTGTTTACTACTTCTGTTCCTTTCTATTGTGGTGATGGCAAGTGTTACTTGAGAGGGAGATATAGAGTAGGAATATAGGAACAGGGCAAGCCATGGAGACACCATAGTGGATGGGGCCAGCTGGCCTGCCCTGTTCGCCTCCATTTTCCTGTTTCCTGGCCTCAGGAAACCCTTTGTTGCCTCTCTCCATGAAATGGCAGCCTTTCCTCTACTTCCCTGTCCTACTGCTGCTTAATTCTGGACCTCAGGGGGGCAAGTAAGACATGTCTGCCCAACTGATATATCTCCCTACCCTTCCTACCGCCCTCCCTAAGCACAGGGCCCTAGCTCCCTAGGGAGGTTGGGGTAAAAGAACATCTTCCTTGCTGGTCCTTCACCATTGACTCTAATGGGTGGGAAGAGGAAAAAATCTCTCAATTGCTACATCAGCTTGAACTACAACCATTATCCCCACTTCTTGCATAGAAAGGACATGAGAATTTCTCTAATGTAGAGAGGTGGCCCTTGAAAATCTGTGCTTAAAAACATGGGATGCCTTTCAGAGGTGTCCCACAGAAAAGGCCAGCTGCCCTGTGCAGATCTGGGGCTGGCCTCTTATTGCTCTTCCCTGCCCTCATCCCATAAAACACTTTATCCAGAAGGACTTTCAACATATCAGCCAATAAGCATTGCCAAGGGAGCTACTGACTGCCTTCCTGGAGGCTGTTCCCTTTAGGACCTCTCTTGCGTGGGCTCAATGGGTCCAGGCCTTTCCTGGCAGCAAGGACGAGCTTATCTCCAAGAAGTTTAGTTCTCTCTGCCTAAGCCACAAAGCATGGCAGGAAGGGAACACCTTACTGCTCATTGTAAGAATATCCTGTTGGGAGTACAAAGTGAAGCACTTTATTTTGGTTGTGTTTGATCAAGTTCTGCTTAAAAGGTGAAGAAACCTCACCATGTCCATGTGTGTAAAACCTATGTGGAGTGTCACCGCATGTACATAATGTAAATTATTTATTGATGAGATAATGCAAGTAAAGTTTGGTTGTTCCTTTTTTTGGCCCTCTTTTTGGGGGGTCTTTGGGGCTAATTTCGTTTCGTATCTGAGAAAAAAATTTAATTCATTTCTGTGTGTGCAAATTCTTTGATGAGTGTGTTATCTAAGCCTGGATGTGCAGAATGTGTGTATTTTGAATGTTGTGTGCATATGTATATGTGGGGAAAGAGTTTGGGAGGCTTGCTCTAATCATCCAGATCCATGTAATCCTGAGCATATAATAATCACTAGTCCTTCTTTAAAAATACTTATTTTGGGGGCAGGTGGTGCAGTGGATAGATCATCACTCTTGAAGTCAGGAGGACCTCAGTTCAAATCTAGTTTCAGATTTTACTGTATGACCCTGGCAAGTCACTTAACCTTATCGCTTCAGTACAGAAAAAAATTTTAAAATACTTATTTTCTTAAAAACCAATCAACTTTTGAATTTCCAGTGTGAGACCTCAAGTGACATAAGGGGAAAAAAATTATAACTTTGATAGTCTCTTGAGATATATTAATAATAGAATACTTTCTGGTTACAGAGCACTTTACATATATTACCACATCTGATTCTCACAAAAATAAAAGGAAATGAAAAATAAACAAAAATTCTCAAAATTCAAGAAAAAAAATCATTCAGCACATTTTAATTAAAACAAAATCAAGGCAGGAGAAAAAGGGAAAGATGAATAAAGTTCAAAATTACTTAATCTGATCTTTCCAATGTTCTACCTCTAGGGGATTTGGTCCTGGCTGATGAGCTTTTTTTGAATGGTGAAAGGTCATTTGATCCAACTCTTGCCACCACACACACAGATACACGTGTGTACTGATCAAAAAAAGACACTGACATCTTAGTAGGAATAATTGAAGTTTCTAAGGAGCACATGTGAGTCCAGAACACAATTCCGTGACTCTCATCCAGTGCTTCTTCCACCATATCTGTAATACTCGCCTTTTAATTACCCCTTTTCTAAGTTTTCGCCTTCCAATGGTTATAAATGTAATAGAAGAGATTTTTCCATGGATTGGAGGAAAAGGTGGCAAGATTAGTAACAGCGGCCCAGTGGAAAACTTTAAAGAAAGAAAGGAGTTAACTAAGAAATTATAGGCGTTAGGTAGCCCAGGCACCTTTTATGGACGTGGGAGTAAGTTCTTGACAAAATCTTTTCAGAAATACTCAAAACTAATGTGCTATGCAAGGCTTTTAAAAAATAATTTTAAAGAAGTTTTTGTTGCACAAGCAAATGACACGCACAAAAATGTTTCTATTACATTTTAAGGTTTATAAAGTGATTTCCTCTTTATGAAGTGGTAGTTATTGAACCCATTTTACAGTTAGGACACTAAGAAGTTCTGTGACTTAGCCATGACCATAAAGTTTCTGAGATTTAAAACCAGCACCCCTGATCCTGGATTCATTACTACAGAATGTCATATTGCCTCCCATTACTGATGCTATACCAGAAGACTCCTGGCTACAATGAAAACCTGGGCAGAAAAATGTGACAAATCCTGAAAAGAAGGGCAAGCCCTCTGAGAATTCTATCATGAAGATGAAGTTAAATCTTTTCAGCTGGGTCTGGTTCATGACCCCACACATACACACTTGGGGTTTTCTTGGCAGAGATAGTGGAGCGGTTTGCCATTTTTCCTTCTCCAAGTCGCTTTACAGATGAAGAACTGAGGCAAACAATAAGTGTCTGGAGTCCAATTTGAACTCATGATGTTAAGTGATTGTAAGCCCAGTGCTCTATCCACTGCACCACTACCTCTGCCCCAATCATTAAGATGACTCCAAGAAAAAGATGAAGTAGAATGTAGGTTGAAGAGAAAAAAGGCCAGACTGAAGAGAATGATGCAAGATGGGGAAAAATGTTTCTTGTCCATTCATTCACTAAAACATTAGCATAAATCAGACTGCCTTTAGTGATCCAGTTGAAACAGAGTATGTTCCTGAAGGAGCTCGGGGTACAACTTAACTGTAAGCATGGGTGGATTTGCAGAGAACTCTGAAGAGCAAGAATTTGAAGAGGACAAAATATCTCCAGTTCATGAGAAAATACTAGAAGCCCCAAGTAAGAAAATTCCTTTGGACTAGAACTTGATCAGAACCAGAACTAGCAATTTAACTATGGAGAACTACAAGCATCATCTCAAACTAAGGGAAGTTACATTTTATCAGAAATATATAATCAAATGCTCTTAGTTAAGCAATTGTCCTAATGAACAGATGTGTATTTGTGTGTGTGCTATCCCCTCAACCTATAAGGAAAAAACAAAACAGCAGATGCTTTAGCCTTTATGGACTAGAGTCTTGTGCAGAACTGGCGTGGTACCTTATACAGAGTAGGTGCTTTATAAGTACATATTGAATGACCAAATGAATACATTTTGTAATATTGGAGGAAGAATCATATGACACAATTTCTGCTTAGTCACCTGAATCCCGTACAGTGGAGGAGAACCCTAGAGATAACATCGTTAACTGTGTTTTTGCACACACGTTGCCAAGATAGAATAAATTAGGGGAAAAAAAGTTTTAGAACAAGTAAATAATAGTCATTTGTAGAAAGACTCAGTTAAGAAGTTAAAAGTGTATCAGAAAGGTTGGATAGTAACTGTAGTTATATGAATTTTTTTCAAAAAATTTTTTCAGAAAGTATGGTATGCCTTAATAGCCAAAGAAAACTTTAAATAGCATATTAGCCAATTCAGTTGTAAGCATAAGTATATGCTTACAACTAATTTCCAAAAGAAAAAAAGACCACATAATTTAAAGTAATAAGTTACTTAAGAATTTTTTCATTATGATTGAAAAGTTGCCATTTTATATTTTGATGACTACACTTAAGATAAAAAGGCTTCTAGGTGGCATAGTTGGAGAGAACATCAGGTTTGGGATGAGAAGTCTTCTTTTTGAGTTTAAATCCATCCTCCAACAATTACTAGTTGTAAGAGCCTGGGCAAGGCAGTTAACCTGTTTGCTGAATGTTTCTTCTATAAAATGAGCTAGAGAATGAAATAGCAAATTACTCCAGTATTTTTGCCAGAAAACTCCAAACGGGGTCACAATAAGTTGGAGGCACCCAGAAAATGAACTGAAAATAAAGGCATAATGAACATTTTTGACAATACTAAGAAAACTCACAGAATCCACAGAAAAAGACCTGATGTTTGTAGTAAACTTAAAAGTAGTATATGAAAATATATTCCAGTTAATTAGAGTTGGTGCTGAAGTTCATTTCCCAGGTACAGATAAATAGCTGTCACTGTTTCATCATGGATTGTATCACTAAAGCTGAGAAATAGGTCTTAGGAGCCTAGAACTCATTCTGGATGAATCAGGATTAGGGCATTCCATTTGTAATCAAAGGATATCCCAGGAAATCTAAGTGACTATCTAAAGAGAGAACTTTTAAGAGAAAAGGGTATCTCTTTTCAAAGAAAGAAACACTGAGGTGATTATTTAGGATAATGTGAATTTTGATGATGATATTACTCCATAAAGAATTTGGTTTCATACCATATTTAGTAATTTGTTTCTAACATTTTTAAGATCAATTCTATCACTTTAAAAGTTCTTGGAGACAAATTGTCATGAAAATATTATAAAGAGAATGTAAACTGGTTGAGGGCACAGACTTTAATTTTTGTCTTTGTATCCCTCTGACTTAACACAGTATCTTGCACATGGTAGCTGTTAATAAATGTTCATTGAATAGAATGGAATATTACAGAGGATGATTTCAAAAAGAGCTAAAACTGAAGTCAAAGAATTTTTAAAGTAATCGCAAACCTTTGATCATGGCCAGTTAAACATAGTAAGGGCAAAACATACCAGAGAAACCCCTGCTTGATAATTGTATAGGACTTTGTGAGGCAATGGAATATATAGAGAAAAGAGATCTAACTTGGGTTCCCAGTTGTTTAATGTCTAAGTGCCCTAGGAAAGTAATTTTACCACTCAGTCTCAATTCACTTATTTGTAAAACAAGGATATAATACTAGTGTTACCAATTTCACATGTTTGTTTTGAGGAGACCAGTGGTATATAAATATGTGTTTAATATTACCATTACGAAAAATGGATGGAAAAATATATACCCAACCTATGACATGATGAAAACTTCAGAAAAAAAAAAGTTATTGAATACCCCCAATAATATGTCAAAGAGCTCCCTAAAACAAATAATGTCACTTGCTTCAGAAGTGTCTGGGTCAAAGAAACTTCAATCATAGTTATATGCCCTGCTTTGTTTTAAGAAACCATTGTGACTTAATTTTTTTTCCTTAAATCTGGTCAGGAGAAAACTTGGATCTCAGAGAAGAATTATCTTTTTTTTTTTTTTTTTTTTTTGAGACAGTACAGACTCTTCCAAAAATAACCAAGACAGAGGAGATAAATTCAGAAAAAGAAGGTAAAGAGCTACAAATGAAAACATGGAACATCCGTGTTCAGTTCATTTCAACAATTACTTGATGAATAGGCATCATGTCAGCTTTCTGTTAATCAAGTCCAATCCAAAAGACATTCTTAATTACTTAATGCCAGATATACAAAGAAGAAAAAAAAAAAAAAAAGTCCCATTATTGCATATTAGTTTTTCAATGAAGAACCAATAGTTCATCCTTTTCCAGATCTGCTTTCTTAATCCCTCCAAAAATCTCTTACAAATTAAAACTTTAGGGACCCTACAGAGCACAGCACCAGGAATATGATCACTTCCTGTGAATAACCAATCCCTAAACATCTGGTCCTAATTGTTCTTCTTAGTCATGTCTTACTAAACACCTTGTGAAGCAATATAGGGATCCCATTTTCCTTTAAATAATAATCATATTTCCTTCCCACTTTAATCCAAGCAAATTACCTGACCAGTTGGTAGGTGATGGGATTCAGACTTCCCAATCAAACAAGCAAGCAAAATGGAAAGGAACCAAATTTATCTTCAAATAAGACTGGCTCTGGCCACTGAGTGATTGCCTCCAGCCCTTCTGCTACTTCATGAAGAACCAGGAACAGGAAAGGAAGGACCATTTCCTTCTAAAAGGGTAATTCCTTCCTTTTCTAAGGGATTTTAATTGTAACCTAGTTTTCTAAACTTCAGAATGAGAGATCAGGTAGGAAGAGCATTTGAGAATAGGATTAAAGATCAAAGTCTCACTCTTTGACTGTCCTTTGCTATCTGTGTGTATGAGTGTGTGTGTGTGTGTGTGTGTGTGTGTGTGTGTGTGTGTGTGTGTGTGTGTGTGTGTGTTTGATGACTTCACCTGAGGCTAGTTTTAGGAGAGAAAAGATAATATTCGTGTTAAGGTGGTAAGTCCTCCCAACTTTAATTAATTGATTTAATTAACCCACCTACCCTTCCACCTGTCTAATACCTTCTTAAGAAAACTGCAACTGTTTGAAAAGATTGTGTTTAGTATTAGTGTATGGATTATCCACTGAGGATCTAACAAAATAAAATGCATTGTAGTATTCAAACAGCAAATTAACATTGCAGTAGTATAGTAGTTGGGTTTAGTATATCTGGTGAACATTACTACCCATTGCCATAAAGATATAAATCCTAGGAGAAATCTGAGAATCCAAATTTTAATTGGAAAAAAAGAGAAGCATAGAGTTCTCATCCTGGCTAGTAGATAAAAGTGTGGGAGCTAATGAGAAATAGGCCCCATAATAGGGTAGAATGAAGACAATAGGATCAGAGATCCTTTGAAAAAGACCGTTAGAAAGCATCTAGTCCAATGAATCAATAAGGAAACTACTGTCAAATGGCAAAGTTAGGATTCAGCCCCTTTCTATTGAACTAGATATCTGGGGAGCAACATATTAAAAGGCCATTGAAAAGAAGGACAGGAAGAAGATCGAGACTTGTGGAAAACTGACCAAAAGAAGGGATTCTTGGAAGTAGAAGGCAGACTTCAATGACCTCACAATACTGCCAATTCCTCCATACTTGCTCCACCTCCCCAAGTCCTCTCTCATTATTACATTAGAATCCATTCTAATGGTACTAAAAACCAAAGGTTGGTTAATGTAATAAAGATAAGTACTTTCTGACCTCTTTGTCCAGTTGGGACAAAAACATGGTTGGGCTGTCCATCAGACCCAGAAAAATCAAGAGCAAATCAGTCACCAGTTATTTCACAAAGAATGACCCACCATTTCCAATACCAGAATTATTTCCAATTTTGGGAAATTTATGAAGATTGACAACACTCATATTGATCTCCCACTAAGATTATCCCCAGGCTGTCTTTTCAGGATGGAAATCTTTGTTAGATAGGACTTTACAACTTGCCATGAAAAGTCACTTTAACAATGGTCCAAGTGTTCGTGCTGTAGAGGGAAAAGTGTTGGATTTTATGTCAAGAAACTTAGATTCAAATACCAGCTCTGCCACTTACTGACCAATAACTATTACAAATCAATCTCTTGGTCTGTTTCCTCATCTTTTAAATGAGAGAACTCCAAGTCGCCCTCCATTTCTAAATTTACAATTTAAAATCTTTGAAGACAATTGGAAATTTGGGAGCATAAAATTTATCCCAACTTCATTTTTAGTATCTCAGCAAACCATAGTGCCTATAGAAAGAGGCTGTTAAGAAGAAACTGAACACTGACCACTGAGGAAAATGCTCTTCCAAAAATCTTTCCCTCTCCTCCACCAAATTTATCCAAAGTTGCCTATTTACTTGCTAAAGTGGCATTTAAACAGGAATGACTGAATCTCACAAAAGATAATTTCTTGGATACTAAATTATGGGGCATTTTTCTGGAGGAACCATTGACTGTTACTTGTGATTACTCTGTCACCTACGTTTGAACAGTAAAATGGGAAAAGGTATGACAGCCTCTAGATTACTAGCTCCAGATGAGTCTCCATTGTTCTGTGTCTTGGAAATCTAGCGAGGACTCTTGTCATCTCTCTAGCTTTCCACTGGAAAAAGGACAGGAGATCTGTAGCATTATGAAATTGTGGTGAGGCAAATCACAATAAGAAAAACTTAAATTTCTACTCCAAGAATATTAAGTTGTCATGAGTACTGTCTATAGAAGGATAAAACAATAGAGGAAGTATATTAAGCACAGAACACCACTTATTCCTGTACTTCATCTGTAGAGAAGGGAGGGAAGGGATTAAGTATTATCTAAAGGACTTTTAGATGTAAAATAGAATAGTTTTGTTCATTGGGTTTTTTGGGGTTTTTTTTTTTTTTTTTTTTTTTGGTTTTTGGTTGGTTTTTTTTAGAAATTTGCTGCCCTCTAGAGGGTTGTTTTTAAAACAGCACAAGACTTATCTAAACAACTTTTCAGTTTTGGTTTGAACTTTAACATTCATAAGATGATAGGATTCTGGATATAAAGCTAGAAGGAACCCTAGAGAATACCTTCATTTTTATAAATGAAAACAACTAAGACCCATATGCATAAGAGATGCATGAAATTTGAATATAAGTCCTCTGATTCCAAATTCCAAGTGTTTTTCCATTGTGTTCTTTATAGCCTCATAGTGACTTGGTGACTTAGTAGTGACTAAGGATGTAATCATATTCAGGATTCCTAAATCATTCATCCTTTTTTCAAGGCATTAATTTTCAGCATAACATTTGCAAATAGGAAATGGGATAAACAAACAAACAAAAAAATCAACCTCCTCCATGCACCAGAAGTTAACAGGAAGTGAGATGTAAAAATAGGGTAAATCAGGAATATTATATTTATTCTAGTACCTAAAGTTAGTTCATCAAAGAAAAACTTATTGATGACTAATCTATCAAGATGAAATAACTTGAGTACACTTTTCAAGTGATCAAAGTGATGACTTTCTGTTTCTTGAGTTTCCGCACTCAAAGTTCATGACACTACTTTTTTTCTCTTCCTATACGTCTGCTCTCATCTTCTTGATGTTTTACTATCTCATGGTAAATGAGATTCCCATCATAATTTCTACTTAATTTTCTTATTTTCCAGAAGATACTGAAATCTGACGGGCCAGATGAAGGGTAGATTAGGATTTCAGGTCTGATTGTGTGACCCACTCTACTCAAAAATAACCAGTATAGTTCCCTTTCATTTCCAGCATCAAACATAAAGTCATCTCTTTGGCATTCAACGCTCTTCACAAGTTGAACTCATTCTACCATTCCAGGATTCTTACATTTTACTCTTCTTCACAGACTCTGATTGAGCCTTGTTTCTGTTCCTACCACAAAATTTTTTCTCCTCATTCCCTGCCTTTGCTCTCTAGATCCTTGCAGCTTTTTTTTAAAAACCTGAAAACTCTGGATGTTGGCCATAACACTTCTGGAAGTTTTTATTTTGGGGTTTCTCTCAGGAGCTGACCCCAATGGATTCTTTTCATTTTCATTTTGTTTTCTGGCTCTAAGAGAACTGAGCAATTTTTTTTCTCAAAATTTCTTAAAATATGACATCCTGGCAATGATAATTTAATTATTTCTCCTTAGATTTTTTTTCCAGTTCAGTTATTTTTGAAATGATATGCATTACATTTTTCTTCTATTCTTCAGTCCTTTGACTTTATTATTTCTTGTCTCATAGAATCATTAACTTCTATTTGGTCCATTTTGATTTTCAATAAATCTGTTGCTTGGATAAGGTTCTATACGTTAAGCTGTTAATTCTCTTTCCAAGTCATGGTTCTAATTTATTTTCCAATTCTTTCCTTTTGCACTATCATTTCATTTATAAAATTATTCTTGACTTTTTTTAAAAAAACATTTGCTTAATTTCTCCCAGAAATTGTAGTTCAACTGGTATCCCAACCATGTTGTTATTGTTATTGTTGCTATTGCTGAGGCTTTGTATATAGATTTCTTCAAGTCATTCTGTTCTGTTTTGTGTGTGGGTGTATGTGTGTCTGGAGCATCCTTCTCACCTTAACAGCTCTTTATGGAGGGTCTCTTATTTGTCTGAACATTTTTCTAGTGCTACTTCCCAACTTCAAACTTTTCACTTGGGCCATGTTCTATGTACTTATGCAGGGAATGTCAGAGCTAGATTTGATCTTATTTTTTCTTCTTTTGGACTTTGCTGATTCTTTCTCTATTGAGTGCTGTATTTTTCAACCATTTCAGAAACAGCTCAGGCCAGGGACCTGCAAGCTTTCTATGTACCCAAAGCTATCTAATCTAAGGAGTGATCACTGAATTCTTAGTTCCCCTCTTGGCTGCATTTCCGAGTTTCCCTACTTCATCTGCATCAAAAATCTCCTGCAGCCTTGTCACCCTAGAATCTTCCTCTGCTATCTTGGCCCCCTTTTCTCAGTAGTGAGATCCTCCCAGACCTCCAGTTTGAGAAGAGGCCTAGCTGTACCAATCTTAATTCCATTGTTTTATTACTTGCTTTCTTGATTTTAATGCCATGCCTCTGAATATGTACCTTCACACACACCCCCATCCCACTTTCCACCTCTCTTTTGTGTATTGTTTTTTCCATTAGATTATTAGTTCTTTGAGGTTAGGGACTGTCTTTTTTGTTTGTTTATATTTGAATCCCTAGGACTTAGCATTGTTTCTAGCACATAGTAAGCACTTAGATGGATATTGCCTTGCTTTTCTTGTTTGAAAAGGGTGAGTTTGGGTTGAATCAATACAACTATGGGCTTCCCCCTGAAATAAGTTCTAATAGGTTATTCCTAGAAAGACCCACAGTCCATTAGCTAAAAGGTTCAGAGAAATAGAAATGCAGTCTCCCCTTTGGACTGAACTGCTTGCCCTCACTATTCTCCTACAGGCTTCAGGTAGGGGAGGGGACAGGAATCTGAGAGCCTATTCTACTCCCAGTCAGCACCTCAGGGCTGTCACTCCCTTCTGCTCTTTGCAAACAGCCAGGCACAAAATTCCATGAACAATTCTGTACTAATGGGTACAGGTCCCCTATTCAGTATCCGCTGAAATCAGCTCTGGGGTCCGAGCAACTGAACTACAATTGGCACTGTTCCCTTACATGTGAGGGGCTTGGGGAATGGGAAGCAGAGCAAAAACATGGATGTGGGATATGGAGTGTCATATGTGAACAAGAGGGAGAAGGCTGGTTTAGCCAATCACAGAATGTGGACAATACACACAAAGTAATGTCAGTGAGACTTAAAAGATAAATTTGGCTTAGAGAGAAAAGGTTGTTGGAAAATCTATGACTCTAGATTCAAGTTCATTATTTAAATATCCCAAATTCCAAAAGTTCAGCAATAAGC
Source organism: Sminthopsis crassicaudata (assembly GCF_048593235.1). Taxonomy (NCBI): domain Eukaryota; kingdom Metazoa; phylum Chordata; class Mammalia; order Dasyuromorphia; family Dasyuridae; genus Sminthopsis; species Sminthopsis crassicaudata. The sequence continues at coordinate 560,571,448 of NC_133618.1, forward strand.
TATTTGAAACCAATTGTTCAACATTTATGATCAAATTAGTTTTTGACTAAATGGAGGACAATATATGTGACATGGGATGAAATGATCAATATAGTTTTCTAAATCTATTCATTGTTGCATTGACATTGTAAACAGTATACCTAGAGATATTTTAATGAATCAAAGTTTAAATGTTTTCACAAATTTTTAAATATCACTTATAGATGATTGATTTTGAATGGTCTACATTGTGCTCCATATAGTAAATTATTTAAATTAAAAGAGATTATGTTTCTTTATGTTTAATTATTCTTTGTACCAGGATTTAACAAAAGTATGATAGCAGAGCAGACTTTGGTTCCCAGTCCGCAGTCACTGAACTGCTCCCTTTTTTCCTATTACTATTGTTCTCATAATTTCTTGTATAAGATGTCATTTGTTCTGCCATCAAAAAAAAAAAAAAAACTCAGTTCAAATTTCTCCTTTGCAAAAGGCCTTTTTCAGTCTCTTCACCCACCACTTCTCCTAATGCCTTCCCTCAGAGATTACTTTCTATCCACTCTGTAGATATTTTTATGTATATATTTATATTTGTATATTTGTGTGTATATATTTATTTACATGTCATCTCCTTTAGAATATGAGCTTCTTGAGGGTAGAGGTAACATTTTTGTCCTTCGGATACTCAAGAGCTCAACCTAGAGCATGACCGTCCTTATTATGTTTGTGAACCTGGATTTTTCAACCAGTTTTATAGTTTTGTTTAGGGCTAGGCACAAACTCACAAGGTTTTTTGGTAAGGGTAGGTACTTCATAAATCACCTACTACTATGCAAATGTGAGCCTATACCATAGGCTGCCCATAGTACATCTTCTCCACTCCAAGGTTAGTTATTACTTGAGTTCATGCATACTTTTGTATTAGGCCATCATATAGCTGTGAAAAGACTGTTGGATTTGGAATCAATGGACCTAGCATTGCATGGTAACTTTTCTTAGTACCTGTAAGATATTGGCCTGAGTGTGATTCCTGCCTGCCTTCCCTATCCCTACATTTCATTTCCTTTTAACATCTGGTGTTTGCAGTGAACAAGTCACTTCACCTCCAAAGGGCTTCAATTTCCTTATCTGTACAATGAAGATATTGGACTAGGTGACCATCAAGGTCCCTCTTAGCATATATTTTAATATATGACCTTCTGAATCACAACCCTAAAATGAGCCATTTCCCCTTCCTTTTTTTAACATTGTCATTCAAACAATAAATATGTTATCATTCCCCAGTTCAAGAATTTCCATTACCTAGCTCCTCCTTTGGTGTTTGACTCTCATAATTGTGAAGGTCACAGACAGTGGGGGAACTCTGGGTGAGGTATGAGACCCTTCAGCCCAGAGGGAATTTGCTGACAATGTCTGGTTCGGCTCCCCATCTCCCCTAAGGGCTCTTGGCCTTCCTGAGAAGTCGGGAGACGATGACAACCTGTGTTGTGATTGAAGCAGAGTGATACGGGTGGAAAAGTGATACCAGGTGGCAAACTATGTACAATATCAAGTTGTTTATGTGGTCCCATGTGTGCAGTATATACTTAGCGCATGCCCAGTGTTGTTTTGCTTATACAAGGGTATGAGAGTATAAAAGGGGAAAAGACCTTGCAATAAAGACTCCATTTTTCCACCATCCTCAGGAGTCTTGCCTTATCACTTCTCTACTAGGACAGGACATTTTAATCACCCCAGCCTGGAAGTTCTAAAAAGCACAGTATGTTTTGTCACCCTAACTTGGGGGCTCTAGAAAGCAATGGTACATTTTGTCACCCCAACTTGGGGGCTCTAGAAAGCAATGGTACATTTTGTCATCCCAACTTGGGAACTCTAGAAAGCAGGACATAACACATCATAACCTGGCTCTCTCCTCAGATTCTCTCCCCATCTTTCAATTTTTTTTTTCTTATATCTGTTTATATATTCAAGCTTCCAGTAGAATGTAATCTCCTTGAGGTCAACTCTGCTTCCCAACTTTGTATCCTTAGCACCTCGTACAGCTCTCTATATCTAGTTTAATTCTTAAACTTAATTCCTGAATTCAGTTGAATTAAAAGGACATTAGGGATTTACCTACCAAATACCTTTAGCTCCAAACTACCTTTCCAGCTTCCTACTCAAGTATCTTACATTCCAGCCAAAACAGATGACTCTCCACCCCATTATAGCTCCCAACATCTCCAATCTCTCTCAAAGTGCCTCAGAATTTCACTTCCCCTATCTCTGATTGCTAAAGCTCCTTCCTTCCTCTTAGGCCCAGCTCAAGTACCTCATTTACAAAGTTCTCCCTGATAGCCCAGAAGTAAAAATAATCTCATCAAATTCTTAATATCCCATTGGGGGAATTTCTCCCTTGAACCTATGTATTCCCTCACAGATCTTCACTATATACTGCCCTCCACCACCCCCATTACAAGTATTTGAAGTAGGATCTAAGCCATAGATAGGTATCTGCATTGAACTAATGGGACTGGATAAGATCACCAAAGATAAAAAACATATAACAGTGGCTTGAGATGATACCCATACTTGTGAAATTCAAAAGAGGATTGGGATGTTTTTGAAGTTGCTTCCTACTCTAAATCTCTCTTATCATCATATCCCATCTAATTAGAGATATTCTACAGCTGGATAGAGTATATAAATAATGTGTAAATATAATACACACATACATTTGACATACTTAATATTCAAGTACAGAAGTGACAAACTTGAGAGAGAGGATGAGATATAAGGGAGACAATGTATAGAAGTTAATTCCGGATAGATCCTTGAGGGATGCTCCTATTTAAGGAGCAGGAGGAAAATTGTCAGAAACAGGATGAATCAGAGATGGAGACATAGAAAGAACTGTGAAAATTTAAATCTCACAGGAATCAGATAGTCCAGTACCAAAAGCTGCAGTTAGAAGTTTTGGGACATGGGGGAGGGAGGAGGGAGAGAAAAGGGCCAATAAGAGGGGAGGGAGAGGAGGAAGATGGATGACCTCAGAGAGATCATTAAGTTGACCAAGGGGATAAAAACCAGATGGCACAGGATTAGGCAGCTTCTAGAAGTTGGATGGCAGGAACCTAGAAGTTTTAAGAGTTTTTAGAACATTGGAGATCTGAACAAATTTGTGTCAAAGAGAGGGGGACAACAGAAAAGACTGAAGATGATTGTTGATGGAATAAGGCCATAGTATAAATAGAGGTGGAATCAAAGATACAAATAGAAAACTTAGCCTTGGCCAAAAAGGCCAGCCTCTTCCCTGAGACCAAATTTATGTGGACATTGAGAGATTTCGAGAAGCGGAGGGAGAAACTGAAAAAATTCACATTAAATAGGTTCATTCTTTTCAGTAGAAGAGGATAAAGGGGTAGATTCAAAGACTCCAAAAAGAGTATAAAGTAAATCATGATTTGGTAAAATTATAGGAAGATAGATGAATGATTATCAATTTTGTAGGTGTAGTCTAGGTTAGGGGGTATACTTTTATAAGAGAATGTTTGCTTCCAGTAAAACAATTGAGTGGGGTAGGTATGCAGTTAATCTTTGGATTGCCATTTAATTATATGTAAAACACTATACCAGATCTTATAGCATTGTGTAAAACGTACCCTCCTTCTCCCCCTCAAAGGTGCAAAAAGAATGCATTTCTCCCCACCCCCCAAAAAATATTATATAAAAAGATGGAGTATTCCAACCCTAGTGGAAGGGAGAAAAAGACAAGCATGGTAATTGTTAAGTTCTAAATTTTCTATTTTATTTGATACTGTACCTTTAAGAGTCACAGGTTAGAATTTGAAGTCCTTAGTTCAGCAAAAGTTGTAATAAATGACCTTTATGTTGGCACTAATTGATGACTATTTGACTGGTGCCAGGCATAGGAGGACCTGCCAAAGATCACAGGCAGGGTTCCTTCCAGTAAAAGGCAGGAGCTTTGGCAGCAGTCAGTTTGAAAGGATCATTACTATTGTAAATCATAATAAGCTGATTATTGCCGCACTTATTCTTAAAATAAAATTTCCCAAGGCTGTTCCAGCTGGGTTGAGTTGCAATAGCCATTCTGAGAATTCTTTATTAGCAGCAAGGATCCAGTATACCATTTAGGTACCTTAGTCTCAAAAACTCAGTAACTTACCAACATTTGCCATGGTAACCCTTTTTCTACATCTATAATAATTGAGGCATGTCAAGATTTTAGATAGAATCTTTCAAAAACCTTTCTGGTGGTCGTAAAATCTAAGAATATTCAATACAAATTTAAGAGTCCAAACTTTGGCAACTTCTATTAAAATAAGGCACCTCTAATCCCAAATTGCAGCAGCAATTCTTGTTCTTTCAGCTGGAGCCTGCTTCTCTTGAACTAGTCCTCAGTGCCAACTTTACATTTGTGTCAGTATTTCCATTATAAAACTTTTTTTTTTTTCCAAGAGCATATAACTCAGATGTTAAATCTCCCTCATTGCCATGAACTTGGCCATGAAAAGTTCAGCTGATAAGTCATTTTTATTCCCTTTTTTTACTGCAGTGGCATTTTTATTCTAGTGAATACATAATTTTAAAAGCTTTGGAAAAGTGTTTTCAGGATGCAGATGATCCACACAAGGAGTGAAAAACCTGTGGTCATTCACCTAAAAAGCTTTCCCCAAAGAAGAGAAGCCACATTAGCCTTCAGCTCAAGCTGCCCTGGTCTTTTGCTGCTACCTACACTCCCCCCCCCCCCCCCTTCATCAGGTAGGCAAGACTAAGAGAGCTATGGAAGTGTGCCCAGAGACATGAATGAGGTCCTGACTTTATAACATCTGCTCTAAGTCTCGGAATGAAGAAACACAGTGTTAAGACAATTAAAATAGCATTGAGATTCTATTAGAACTAGGAACTGGACTTGTGATTGTGATTTCATTGACACAGAAAGCTCCTAGATTACCAAACTTCCTCCACCAATACAGATCTCCTTAATAGTTTTAGAGATTCATCCAGAGAGGTCAAATTACTTTTCTCCCAGGTCACACACAATGCCAGTAATGTATCCAAGACAAAACTCCCAAATCTTCCTAACTCCAAAGCCAACTCTCAACCTACCAGCCTATGCTATTTTTCAAGCTTCTCTTAAGTCCTCTGAATTAAGCATATCAAAACACTGAGCTTTTCTGCTTGAAAAACAAATAAGGAAATTTTTCACTGATGTCAGTGAAGCAATGGACTAAATAGCCACCATTATAAGTATAAGAAATAACCAATTCACAATACACTTGTAGGCTAGCCCAATTCTGAAAATCCTTAGTAACACTTTTTAATATACAAGAATCAAAAGTACAGCAGTTTTACAATGTAGGAAAATTTAATACATACTATATAAACAACATATTTACATCAGAAATCACTAGGACAGTGGCATTTTTTCACAAATATAAATTAATAGTAATTACTGTTTTAGTTAACAGGTCTTAAAAGTCCACAATTTTACAAGAAAGAGAAACCGTCTGTCCCCACACGACTGGGGGCAAATGGACTACAGCCGTCTGGATCGTTGGCACGGATCTCCTACCTCGATCACAGTAAGATCTCAGACAGTCAGAAGCTCCACATGTACTGGGCACTGGATCAACAATTCTTGTTGACCATAGATTTTGGTCTGTAGAATTTCCGGGTCATAGTGTAAATTCATAACTGAATCAGGTTTGCACCACACTTCCTGATGTTTTCAGGACATCAGGCTAGAATGTACTTAACTTTAAAATGCAGCAAGAGGTGAGAAGTTTTCACTTTTCCCATTTAAAAAGGCTTTAAGGAATGACTGGCTAGAGGGTAAAATGGAGATATGGAAGGTAGGAGGAAGGAAAAGCATTTAAAGATATTGCCATCAATCCTCACAGAGTGCTCAGCTGTTTCCCCTTTGGACTTTGAATGCTTTAAAAGTTTAGTTTTCGGTTTTATATTATCACTGAAGACTATATCATTTCAGCTACTTTTTGTTTACATTCAGGTATTGTTTTTTAATGGGTGTGATGTTACCTTTCTTTCTCTTTAGCATCACTGCCAAAGAAATCTTTAAATATATCTCCCCAATCTAGGGTCCTGAGAACTCCTGAGGTTCCCATAGTAATTCCTCTTTTCTATAGAGACATAACTTCCATCCATGCATTATTTTTTTCTTTAAATATACCATTTTGTCACAATGATTTTGATTTTGAAGAAGGAAACCCCTTTCTCCTTACCCCCCTTACTCCCTCCTAGACATAGTTCAGATGCCAAACATGTATAAGTGTATTTGGGATACTGTAGTTAAACAATCAATTTAACACTGATCTGGCCAGTATTGCCTTTTGCTACATCTTATGGCACTAAAAGTCTTGACAAAAACATTTCATGAATGTGAACAATGTGAAGTTGTTTTTCTCCTCATGATGAGACATCTTTGTTGCATAACATTCCTTGCCTACCTAGTTCAATGAAATCAAATATTGGTGAATATCAAAAAAAGTATATTCTCCAACCATCCACCCATACCTTCATTAAAGACTACTGAAAGCTGCAGGAAAACCCATAATCTGAATTCCCAAAGGGCAAAAATATACCAGGGCTCAATCCCTCACTAGCTCACCATTCTATATCAACTGAGATTAAAAGGAGCTTTCTTAATACTTTCTGGTTTGCCCTGGGTAAGACAAACATGTGGATGGCGCCAAAACCATTAGCAAAGCACTTTGTGGCTTATAAAGGGACAGAATATTTCCCAATTTCCTCAGTTATATCTGCTCTAAATCTTTGATAGGATTATTTCTGATATGTGCAAAATGACACCTTTGGGTGCTTGGCCCCAATGCTTCCACTGTGAAAGTCCAAGTTGAAGACTCAAAAGCACTATGAGGGGGGAAAAAAATTTAAAGAAAAACTGCCCACCAAAAATTGCTGCATAGCCAACCACAGAAGCTTCTTAATTTTCTGTGCCTCTCGTGATGACCTGGATCACTGACTGTTTCCATGATATGTTTAGTTTAGCATGGAGCAATGGACCACGAAACCATTTCTGCTTAAGTGGCATTAAACAGAGGCATTGCTTGGGAGTGTCTTTAATAGAGTTGCCCTTATTGCATGGCAAATAAGTGTTGATATTTTCTTAAAGATCCACAAGGCATTTCAAGGAGGTATCCCAACAGAATGGGAGCCCAAGTAATCATACTTATGTGTACCACTTCTGATCTTGGTTCTTTCTACCTGGTAGGCATAAATTTATTACCAAGTTTCATTGCGTATTCTAGTCAAATATCTTCTTTTCATCTAAGTTATGACTTTGGACACTAGCATGTTTAAGAATACTGATTAACTAAGGCTTAAATGAATAAAAATGAGAGCCCCAGCTTTCCTGAGGGGGGCATACAACTTTGTCCCTTACCCACACCAACTTTCAGCTCCCCCTCCCCATTCAAATTCACTTAACCTCAATAAAACTCATTTGGTTCCTCCCCTCCTCCCATGCCTCCTTTACTAGCTATAAATCCCAATGGGTATCTTCTGTTCTTATCCTGAAAGCAACTGAAACACAAACTGCAATGATCTCAAGCCAGCCATCTGACAGCCTACTTTCTGCAGCTTTTGTCTTTATCTGACCAGTTATCAATAGATATTACCAATAGATGTGATTCTTTGTGAGGTCTAACTCTTTTAATTTGTGCAAAAGAAGTCAAAATGTACAGATGTCACCCTGTTAAAATACTGAAAGCCTCTTTTTTTTTTTTAAAGCACTGCAAGTACTTCACAATATGAAACCCATTCAGAATCTACAGCCCAGTCTTATATGCTAGCTAGCACCAAATGTTTAATGAGCCTTTTTATTGGGTGAAACAGATACCTCATTAGGGATTCAAGATATCTATCCTCTTCTTTCCCTCCTTTGCCTCCCTCCTTCCCTCCCTCCCCGAAAAAAAAAAAAAAATCCAAGTTAATTCCAATGTCACAGTACTGAAGTTCAGCCACAGTAGCCAGTTTCCCTCATTATGGAGGTAAACAATAGGACTACAAGAAACCAAACCTTTGAAATGTACAAAGACAATGCAGGGAAAATTAGTGTAGATTGGATAGAGACAGCTGCATCAGTGCCAATACCCTCAACTCTTACCCTCCCTTCCTGGGTGGGCCACACCTAAGTCTAGTGCTCCTACATTTCTTCTAATGACATGTTGAGAGCTCAATTAAGCATTTGAAGGGCTCACCTGCCCACCTTCAAATACTATCATGCCAGAATGAAATCAGACTTTTTTTCCCCCATCAGCAGCATCCATCATATAATAGTGAATCAAATCAAGCACTGTTCATTAATTTCTAAGCAGCAATCGTTCATTCCCTCCCCTGACCAAATCAGAGTAAGGAAATACTGCACCTAGTTGTAAAAAATAACTAAAAAAAAAAACAAAAAAAACAAAAAAAAAAAACCCCAACAGATTACAAATCCAATCAATTCTTGTTCTTCCTTCAATACGGGGAGGGGGATAATAACCCCACAAAAGCCCACAGACAAAATGACACCTCTTTCCCTCTGGCAGCATGAGAGGATAGAATGAAAATGGAAACTATGGCAGGAGTGTAAAGGTGGTAACCAAAATTGAATCTCCACCAAAACTAACACCTAGGAGAAGTCCTCCTTCAGCCAGTGAGGTGGTAGCAGCAGCATGTTCAGAGTCTCCAGTTACCCATTTTGATAACTGGTTATCTTTTGGATCAGACCAAAAATCATCAGATGCTTGCTCACTCTTGTTCTCCTCCTTTTTGACCTTTGATTTATGTTTTTCGAACATTCCAGTTATAATCTGGGTTGTTTTTTTGTTCTAGTGACCTATCCAGAGGGGACCTATGATCCAAAGGTGACTTGGAATCATGGGGAGATTTCTGAGATGGTGGTGAACGAGGGTCTGTGACTACAGGGTGTGGAGGGGGTAATGGCTGTTTGTAGTCTCCAGATTTATCTGTGTGGAAAGATCGGTAATGGTCTGAAGGACCCTGGCCATGGTAACCCATAGGGGGTCGATGATCAGACATTCTCCGGAAATCTTGCTGGTGGTAATTTGGAGGCCTGAACTCGTCAGATCTTCGTCGTTTTGAGTCATGATGATGTCTGAAAATCGAGACCCAACAATGTTAGAACTAAAAACAAAAAATACTCAGGCTTAGCCATTCCTTCACCAATCCCCTTACCCTTCCCTTCTCCACTCAGTGTCACATTCAAGAACAATTCTATAGCAACATATCAATGAATACTATAGACACAAGGGGTACTTTTAGAACCTGTAACATCTATTATTTGGATGCAACTCTCTGGAAGTTTAAAACAAATTGGAAGACTAGAGAGCAGTTTCTTTACCATTAGGCCACTTATAAATTCAGAAGTATGAAAGATCCACAAACTAGCTCTGTGAAACCAAATTGATTTCATTCTGACAGGCTGATTTGAAGGTGAGAAGGAGGCAGCCAAAGAGAAATTGGCAAAGAGAGCTGCTTGGGAGCTGGAAGACCTGACTTTGAGTCTTCTACTCTAGTCATGTGGTCCTGGACAAGTCACTTGGTGTCCCATTACCCTAGGCTCTAAAACTCTAAAATACAGTAAATAGCCTCATCTGGGAGATTCCTACATTCATGGAATCCAAAGACCAGTGTCATCTCTAACTAGTAGTGTGATTGTGAACAAGTCAATTAATTCTATAGCTCACAATTTTCCCATCTGTACAATGAAGGAGTATGATTAGGTTTACCTAAGATTTTTTCCAGCTCTAATACTTTGATTCCTTTTTTTTTTTCCTTAACCAAATCTTGTGATCTGAGAGTCTTACAGAAGGTCTTACAAAACAATCTTCCATAGTATAGTTTAAAAACCCTGAGTCACAGATGGCTAGAGAATAGAACATGCCAAGTTTTATTGTCATTTTTCTACTACTTATCAAATGTTGCAATGTGTTCTTTTTGGTCTGCTGCTTTCAGGTACCTTGACCTGTGCTTTTGTAAACCATATGGATAATGGGGATAAAAACACAATTATTGGTAATTATATATTTGCATAAATTTAAAGAAGACTTGAATTTATAGGGTTATTTGCTTTTCCCCCTAGGGAAAAAATAACTATCCTGCACTTTAGTAGCCTATGTACCTACTTTGCATGACTTTGTGGTAAAGCTGTCATCATAAAGCTGGAACAAATTAAAATAGCTTGACCTAAACCACTACACTGTTGGGAGAATTTAAATTAGCCCAACTAGTCTGAGAAAGAACTGGGATTTTTTTTTTTTTAAATTACCAAAATTTTCCAACCTTTTAACCCAAATGATCCCATTACTACTAGATATACTCCTATGGAAATCAAAAATAGAAAAAAAGGATAAAAAGACATCAAAATATTCATAGCAGGTTTGTGCTTTTGTTTTGTTTGATTTTTGCAAAAACAAATAATAAAAAGTGTCCATAGATAAAGGAATGGCTAAAAAAATTGGAAAATGGAATGTGCATGGATGGGATATTACAATTATGTAGGAATCATCAGGTATAAGAAATTGGAAAAATATGATGATTGATATGAATTAATAGAGAGAAAAATAAACAGAATTAGGAAAATAATATACATAGGAATACCCTGCATTGAAAAGAATGAAATGAAACTTGTTGTTCAATTGTATCTTGACTCTTTGTGACCCTATTTAGGATTTTCTTAGCAAAGATGCCAAAGTGATTTGCCACTTTTTTCCTCTAGCTCATTTTATAGAAGAGGAAATTGAGGCACACAGTGTCTGAGGCCAGATTTGAACTCACAAAGATGAGTCTTCCTACTTACAAGTCAAGTGCTCTATACACTGCACCACCTAGCTGCCAAATGAAACTAAACAATGGGTTTCATTTTTTAATTTTTTAATGACACATTTTCCCTCTGGAGAAGAGATGAGACAATTCACCAACTGCCTCTTGTTAGGGAATTGAGGGAGGATAGAGGTAAAATGTTAGATTTTGGTCAGGGACATACAGTAGTTTTGTTTCAATACTTTTTTTCTTTGTTATGAGAGAAGGGGGAAGGATAGACTATTATCATGATGTGTAAAAAAAAAAAAAAAAATGGCATTTAAAAAATCTTAACAGAGTTATTGAGAATCTTCTATAGCCCCAAAGTTTACCAGCCATACTTTATACCCCTACTTTTGTAGCTCTCACCCTTTCTTCCAAGTTGTTTACAACAAGTACTAATATACTCAACTTCAGATGACCACTGTATATAGTCATATACTAATTATCCGTAACACTTACTATATGTAATATGTTTCTGTTCTTTGCCTTTATTTTTCTCTTGATCATAGAGACTGAAGCTTACACAATTTCTATATTCCAAATGCATGCTAGTCATAATGGTAGATTTCTCATAATTAAAGTCCTTTCTAACTAAGATCCTTGGACCTTGAACAGAAAAACTTTTAAAATTCATAAAATGAACTCACACCTCAGTGAATGCACTTGAAAAAAATTATTTTGTCATTCTCATTTCATCATACACAATGAATTTTAAGTAGAGAAAAATAACTCTCCCCACTCCCCAGTTTTTCATCCTCATTAGACATAAAATTAAATACCCTTAATACCTGTCATAATAATCTCTGTGTCCTCGATGGTCTCGGTCACTGCTATATGGGTCATATGGTCTCTTGCGTGACAAGTTGTTTGGACGATAATTCCCAGAACGATGGGGTTCTCCATGAGAACGTCGGTCCCCATAGTGGTGATCCTTATACCAGTGCTGCTCATACTGGTGATGCCGATCTCCGCCCCAGAGCTGGTTGCTGTTGCCACCATAATTGAACTTTCTCTCTCTTTGCCAGTCTCCTCGGTCTATAAAAAGAAATACCAATCTGGTGATAATGGCAAGCAATAACTGGTTTGACTCATTTTTGTCCAGACCAAAGTTCTGACCCATCTCACATGAATAATATTACATTTACTCTTTTATAGAATTTATTAATCATTATTTAAGACAGCTGTGTCTGTCCTAATTCCTTTTCCCGGAGTTTTACAATATTGAACTAAGCTCTTGTACTCTACTAAACTCTAACCTTAAAGAAATGTTAGTATTTTTTTATTTAATTCATCTGCCTATCTTGAAATTACAGGAAGAGCTGTAAAATATCATTAATTTGATGTACTGATTAAAAAGAACTCATGATGTACTCAGTGTCATTCATTTGTTTTTGCTAACTTTACTGATATAATTGAAAATCTGAATGAGCAAAGACTTCTTTTATGCCTCTAGATTTAATGATAGAAAAAAACTAAATTAAATCTAAGATTTTACAAACGTAACTCATAGTACCTTTGAAAAAAAAAAAAAAAGTATTATTAATGTCACATGGCAGAGAGAGAGGCGAAATAGTTTTTTGTGTGTTTTTTTTTCCTCCCAGTCAGTTTTGTGATGCTGAAACATTTTTATTGTGGTTAAAAGAAATTTTTTCAATACCTATTTATGTGTTTGTACAAATGTATCTCCCTCTCATGGTTAATAATTAAAAGTTGATTTATAGGAATTTTATTTTAATTCCTATAACTGCTTACTATATAACACCTCTACTCTGCCAAATGTAGGATTTTTTGTTATAAACTCAGTAAACTGAGACATAATGTAGTCCATTGTTTTAAATAAAATCTTTCTATATCACGATGAATCCATTGATTAATTTTTTCCTTAAATTGACAAGTATTTAAAAAAAAGAAACATCATTTCACTAAGAAATAATCCTGGGGAAAAAAAGAAAGAAAAAAAGAATTCTGGCAAAACTGTGTACAAGATTTTTGTCAACCATGACGTAGGCGCAGCTAGGTGGTGCACTGGATGGAGTCTTATGCCTGGAGTCAGGTAGATTTCAGTTCATATCCAAGCTTGGCAAGTCACGTAAGGTCTCTTTGCCTCAGTTTCCTTAATTGTAAAATGGGGATAATGCTAGCTTTTACCTCACAAAGTTGTTGTGAAGATCAGATGAAATAATATTTGTAAAGTTCCTAGAACAGTGCCAGGCACATAATAAGCATAATATAAATGCTTATTACTTCCTCCTCTTCTTCTAGAACATTTATATATCAATATACTTACTCAGTATACATTTCAAAAATTTGCTGATACTCACAAGATTTGATACCCCTAAAAAACTAATAACTATTTGCCTCTATTTTAAATAAAAATAAAAAGATATTTTGTATTGTAGTTTAACTACCTTCTCTAAAGGTAGATAAAGATGAATTCTTTCATAATTATTCTAGCCCACACAGCAGTATTCAAGAGTTAACCTAGTGGCTTTCCCATCTAATTATTTCCTATTTATCATAGCTTGTTTGTACATTATTTGTTTGTTTATCTCCCCCTTTAAACTGTAAGCTCCATGAGGGCAGGGACTGTCTTTTGCTACTTTCTGCATTTCCACTACTTAAGAATAATGCCTGGCACATGGCAGACTTCTTAACTAACTTAAAACAATCACAAATCTTGTTCAGGCCTTTGATGCTTAGACTATTACAATAACTTCCCAATTGGTCCTATTACTCTCAAATGATCCCCACTCTGATCCCTTTACACCACAGCAACAAAATTAATACTTCTAAAACACGACCCTACCATGTCACTAACCATATTTAAAAATCTTCAATAGTTCCCCATTGCCTCAGGACAAATTACAAAATAATTCCCACTTTGGAATTCAGTTACTGACATCAAAGAATGGAAATAATTCCCCCCCCCCCTTTTTTTTTTTGGCTGAGGCAATCAGAGTTAAATGACTCACATACCTAGGAAGTGCTAAGTGTATGAGATCAGATTTGAAACTTAGGTCCTCCTGAATTCAGGTCTGGTGCTCTATCCACTGCACCGCCTAGCTGCCCTGGAAATAATTCTTAATTTGGCATCTATTCTAAAAACCACACTTAAGGACCAACCTGCATTGCTGAAATGTCTCTTATTGGGATGTCCATAGTTATCTCGCTGGTGTCCATGCATCTGTGGTCCATGAGAAGGAGGCAAATGAAGTTTCTGGGGATGAAGGTTGTGAGGTGTATGAGATTGAGACATCAAAGAATCCCGGCTCGAGCCTGAAGGCTCTGGACGAAATGGTTTTTTACTGCCAGGCATGTCATCTTTCTTCTTTTGCTCCTGAAAAGGTTTAAACAGAAAACCTTCAAGAATTAAGAGAGATCATTGATTTAATTCTATGAGTCTGATTGATTTTTGCTCACTTATTATAATCTATAATTTATACATTGTGATGTAACAAGGCATATGTGAACCCCAGATACCTCATTTCAAGTCTGACCTGCACTCTAATAGTAACAGATCTGCCATCATAATTTTGATCCATTCTTGCAAGGATACTTCCAATGGTTCATATTTGTTATAATAACAGATGGAAAAAGTCTACAAATTCCTACATTTAGAAGTCAGGTAACTTATAGAATATAGAGAAAAATCATTAAGAGCCATTTAAAATCCTAAGAACTATTATCCCTATTAAGCTAAAAAGAATAAAGAAATAATATATGCCAAGTAGGAACTGACCTGCTTCTCAATTACCTATCAAGGTTATCAAAGTAAATTAGCAAACAATTGTAAAATAACTATTGTATTGAGTTCATTTTCTTGTTTCTGTTTGTTTCACCAGTTTCTGATGTCTATTATTACTAAAATACCCTCCTTTAAAAAGTATGTTACATTGAAGTTGATTCTGAATGGCTATTTTTTGGAAAGAACAATGGATTTGTAGTCCAAAAACCAGGATTTGAATCCCAGCTCTGCTACTATGAGCAATTCCTTTTAACTTTTTCCTTATCTACAGGAGAAAATAGCTATATTCTAAGTATTGATCAAGATCTCTTTCAGCTCTAAATTTGATAATTCTATAATTTTCATTGACAGCTCTAGTTTGCTGAGTTTTCCTTTTTAAAAAAAATCCTATAATGTTTATTTATACTGTAAAATGTAATACTTGTCATATTGTTTTTCAGTATTCCATTGATCAAATTATAAACTGCTTGAGAGCAGAAAAAGAACACTTTCCATTATAATACCTAGCTTAATGCTCAATAAAAATAGCTGCATTTCTTTTGAATTGACTAAATTATTTTGTCCAGTTGGGCTTCATCTAGCAGAATATCTTCCGTGTATACACACACACACCACATGTATATAAGAAGAAAGAATGCTTGATTACTTCAGAATAAATGACTACTTCTCAGAGGTTTAAGGCTATTGTCTATGATGCATTTGATATGAGGCAATTAGCCCCATTTACCAATGGGGCTGTTAGGTGGCACAGAGGATACAGTACTGGACCTGGAATCAAGAAGATCTGAGTTCAAATATGACCTCAGACACTTACTAGTTATATAATCCTGACAAGTCACTTAACCCTAACCTGCCTCAGTTTCCTCATCTGTAAAACAAGATGGAGAAAGACATGGCAAACTACTCTAGTATTTTTGCCAAGAAAACCCTAAATGGGGTCACAGAGTTGGACACAATTGAAATGACTAAACAACAATAAAATCTGTGTCCTTTACTACTGCTAATAATATTCATTTTGCAGATAATCTATTGCAGGATGAAAGATAAGGAACATAATTCACAATGTTTCAAGAAAAAACAAATCAACCTTCTTAATTCCTTTTTTGCTTCCTAAACTTTTCTTTGCTGCCTAAGATTAGGATTAAATTAGTATCTTACCTCCTTATTTGCTTCTTAAGATTAAGACTAAATTAGTATCTTACCTCTTCCTCCTGAGATCTTTTCTTATGAGCCATTTTGTATAATTTGTGTAGTTTCCGAGCATCAAATTCTGTGAACTTGGATACAAAAATCCACAGGTTCCTAAAAGAAACAGAATTATAGAAATAAGCACCAGTCTTTTCCTACTTCCTACCTTCACCACCTTACACACCATATAGATAGCATAGTAATGAGTTTTTGAATTCTGATTTATTTATACACACAATTATAGAAATAACTTAAATTTTATATGTATATTTCTGACAAAGAGTTGGAATGGAAGATCAAGAGTCTTGGTGTTTATTCCTATCAATTACTAATCAACCTTGAGCAAATCACAATATTCTCTGTTTCAGCTTCCCTTTCTGAAAAAAAGGAGACTGTAATCCTACATGCTGCCAGAAATACTTATGGCAATCATGTCAACCAAGAACTATGAGGGTTTATAGTAGAAAGGAAGAAAGTTTTTCTATCATTCACAAGAGGACCTAACATCAGATTCTTTCTCCCTGCAGAACTAAGATCTAAAATATCTTTCCTATACTTTCTCTTCTACACCCCTGTATCTGTCAAAGACATCAATTTATTATCCCAACTACCCCAGTTATAAAACATATCCATTTCTGATTATTCCTTTCTTCTACTTCCTATGTTCCACTAAAACATCACCCCTTTAATACTGTCTCCCTTTTGAAAAATGAGTCACAGTATCCACTGTTATCAAAATAGTCCAGAACCTGCTGTGTGTAGATTACTGCAACAGCAAGCACTGCATGATGAAAAGTAGTTTTTAGAAAGAACAGTCTGGCACGAGTATGAAGAGTAGCCTAGAGGAAGAAACCTCCTTGATACCCATTCTTCACTCCTATCCCCTTGCCACTTCTAATTACAAGTTTACAAATTATAACAAAGTTTTCCCATCTAGCTTTCAAGGACCTTTGGATGTCTAAAGACATCTTGAATTCAATAAGTAAGAAATTTATTATATTCCTCTTTAAATTCATCCTCCTTTAAACTCCGTTTCCTGCAGAACTTCCATTCACAGATCTGAAAGCCACTCTTCCTTCTTACTCTTACCCTATTTTCAATCAGTTGTTGGTTCTAATACCACATTTCTCAAATCTATGGCCTCCTGATTCAGACAGGGGTGGGTGTGTGGGTGTGTGTGTATGTGTGTGTAATTTCACCTAATTGGTCTCCTAGTTTCTAGTCTTTCTCCGCCCTCTAAATCACACCCAGCTTTCAATGTGATGTTCTTAAAATATAAATTTGATCATATTTCTGTCATACTCAAATTTTTTTATGGGTTCCTATTGCTACTAAGGCAAAATATCAAATCCTAAGCCTAGCATTTAAAGCATTCAACAATTTAAACCCCAGCTACCCTTTTAAGTATTTTTTTCATTACTTCCACTTTACACATTCCCCACTCCAAGTCATACTGGTATTCCCCATGAATGGCATTCTATCTTCTAACTGGAATGCACTCTCTCCTTACTTATTATAGAACCTTACTTCACAGCTCCTCTAGGAAGACTTTCATAACCTCTCACTCCAGCACTGTAGTTATTACTGTTCCCTCCCTATTGAAACTACTTTGAATAGAGTTTTCTTTATATCCCACAATGGAATATAAGCTCCCTGAGGGCAGGGACTACTTTGTTTTTGTCTTGTAATTCCAGCACCTAATAATGTCCTGCACATAACAGGCACTTGATAAATGTTTACCAAATTAAATTCATCTGCCATAATATGGCTCTAGCCTACCTATTCAACTTTATTCTTAACCCACATCTAGAAAAATGCCTTTGCTCTGATCTGTCTACATATCCTAATGTTTCACCATTGCTTATAGCCTGGAATGCCTTCCCCCTTTTTACATAAAGAAATTCAACTCATCCTTCAAAGTCCAAACGAAATCCTCTCATGAAGTCTTTCATGATTATTCAGATTCCCAGTGATTTCTTTATTCTTTGAATACCCACTTCACTTATACTCTATTCAAACACATTCAGCACTTAACTATGCACTCTCCTTTATTGTTCTCTAGTTATTTTATAAACACTACTCTATTATCAGCAATATTGTAAGCTTTTTAAGGGCAAAGACTGCATTTATTTCTTCAGCATTCCCCATGTTCCTATGATGAACTTCTAATTAATACTAATGACAAAGGCTGGTGTTAATGCAGGGCTATAACATTTACACTGTGCTAATCATACATTTTCTCATAAGACCTTCATAATAATCCTGTTAGGATTTATTATCCCCATTTTATATATGGCAAAACAGTCTCAGAGAAGTCAAGTGATTTGCCCATGGTCAAACAACTGAGGTAATTTTTATTCTATTACAACATCCCAACTTTCTACTGTATTACAGGTACTTAATAAATACTAATCATTTATCTACTGGTATTTTTGAACATTTATTAGGAAACCTGCTAGCATTTACCTAAATTACTTGTATTTTCAGTAGTTTTAGACTGGGATTAAATCAGATTTCTAAAAAATGAAAGTTTAATTCATAGAGACCACATGATAATGGCCTTAGGAGAAGGGAAATTAATCTTAAGTGGGTTTCAGGAAAGACATGTGGTAGACATCAAGATACATCTAAAACCCACTCTAAATTTTCCAAAACTAGTTCAAAAAAAAAAGTATATATGTGTCTGTATTTATACATACATACATACATATATATATATATATATAAAATAAAAGATAGTCCTATTAAAAATGGAATTTATAAAGAAATATTTGTAAAATAATTTATTAAAAATAAATATTTTAAAAAATTTATTTCCTTTGGAAAGCCTGATAAAATGTTTCCAAACTTACCAAATAGAAACTTTGGTGTCTCAGCACACCAAAGTTTACACATTAACTCAACAAACATTTATTCTGTTTATTCTGCACTCTTTCTTTGTAGAATATAGTTCTTGGGATAGGGAGAGATACCACAATGAGCAAGACATAGTCCTTTTTTTCGTGAAACTTAAAATCTTATACACACACCCCTTTGGGTTGATCATTTTGTCTTCTGAATTATCTAAATTAAGTAATAATAGAATTCATATAATATCATAGCATAAAACTAATGTCCATTCCCATCCTAGATCTATTAATACTATGTGAATTGGACTAGATTGACTTAGTCTAAGTAAGCTCTTTTTCAGTCCTAAAGATTCCTTTCTATGACTCTGGAGTTTTTACTTCTAGAAAAAACAACTGAAATCAATATCATAGATAATATTAATTTCACCCAGAAAAATAGTTTCCCTTCCACTTAAAAGACTGGTTCCCATAGATTAGTAGTATAATGTAGATTCATGCCAACAATGAAACTTCCTGTGAATAGTTGAGGGGATAAATTATATTTCCATTTCTCATTTTTTCCTATTAAAAAAATCATTTTGGCCAAGTCAAAACAGCCAAATAAAATCCAAAGTTCAGTTACCTCCTCCACAGTTTGATGTGCTCCTGATCAGAGTAGGCTTTAAGGCACTCTGATATTCGGTCTCCAATCTTCAGGAGGCAGTTTCGGGTGTGCTCTAGCTGTTCCTGCACAGTGAGTCCCTTGTCTGGTTTATCCAGCTGCTTCAAAGCCTTTTTCACTGGCCTCATCCTCTCTTTGCACTGGGGTAGATCAACAGAGTAGAGATTACTTTTACCTTTACAGAGAAATCTTCTACTCCCTTGCTTTTTATGCATAATATTCTCAATTAAGAAGGGCCTAGACCAGTGGTTCTCAAACTTTTTAAATAGGGGGCCAGTTCACTGTCCCTCAGACTGTTGGAGGGCCAGACTATAGTAAAAATAAAAACTCACACTCTGTCTCCGCCCCTCAGCCCGTTTGCCATAACCCAGAGGGCCGCATAAACGTCCGCATCTGGCCTGCAGGCTGTAGTTTGAGAACCCCTGGCCTAGACTTTTAGGATAAAACAGAAAAAAAACATATCCCCTAAAAAGGCTTTTCTCTAGAGCAATCAAAGCAGAAGTGTGTGTGTGTGTGTGTGTGTGTGTGTGTGTGTGTGTGTGTGTGTGTGTGTGTGTGTGTGTGTGTTTCACAAATCAGATACTTCTGTAGCCAAGAAACAAATGAGACATTTGATCTGCTAAGCAAATATTTGAACACCTTTAGAAATAATCACTCAACTCTTTCAAGACATATAGATTCAATTTGCAAACACATGCAATGTGCAGAGCACTATTCTAAGCACTAAGGAAAATAAACAGATAATAAAAGAGACCTTGTTCTTATGGAGTTTACGGTATGGTGAAAATTACAATACATATGTGAAAAACTGTAAAACAAAGTAAAATTGATCATGATGGCACATAAGAGAAATATATGAAGTCCAAAGAAAGAAAAATCATTTTAACTGGAGGCTTGAGAGTAAGGAAAGAAAGCAGGGAATGCTTCATAGAAAAGGGATGCCAAGATCCAACTCACTTCCACTTGATCAATGATGGACAGAAATAACTACACCCAGAGAAGGAACACTGGGAAGTGAATGTAAATTGTTAGCACTACTGTCTATCTACCCAGGTTACTTATACCTTTGGAATCTAATACTTAATGTGCAACAAGAAAATGGTATTTACACACATATATTGTATCTAGGTTATATTGTAACACATGTAAAATGTATGGGATTGCCTGTCATCGGGGGGAGGGAGTGGAGGGAGGGAGGGGATAATTTGGAAAAATGAATACAAGGGATAATAGTATATAAAAAAAAAATTCTAAATAAAAAAAAAAAAAAAAAAAGAAAGAAAGAAAGAAAGAAAAGAAAAGGGATGCCATCTGATCAAAACCTTGGAAGGATGGCTGAGATTTCAATAGGTTGAAATGGGGGAAATTTCAGGATTAGGAAGTGGTATAACAAATGAGATAATATTTATAAAATGCTTAGTACAGTGTCTGACACTAGTTCTCTTCCCAACATATAACAGACCTCAGAATGTATAGTTAGTACTATACAACTACTGATAGAGAATATAGAGAGCACTAAACATTATAATAAGCAGAGGGATGTGAAAGTATGAAGTGAAGTGTTGATTCAGAATAAGATTTCAATTTCTGTACCATAATTTAAAATACAGGAATGAGAGGATTCAGGACACAGTGAGAACACAGCTGATAAAAACATATTTTTCTGGTGCCTGGAAAACTTAATAAAAAAAGCTTATAAACTAAAAAGATGAGTTAGAAAAAAGAGCCCATCTTTTGAGCCATCCATCAAGTTATATTCCAAAGATTATGACTACATTGAAAAAATAAGAACATAGACATAAAATTCAAGAATAAAGTCAGGAATAAAATCCTACGATATCAAATACCTACCAAGAAATGTAAAAATTTATATGTAAGTCCTATCTCTTCTTCAAGACATTTTTTCTTGCCAATATAGTTAAAAAGAGAAAATTTTCAGGGAATTTGTTATTACCTACACTAAGTTCATATGATTTTAGAGAGTTAAAAACTATGACAATAACTTTCAAACAAATATCTGTTGATCAAAACTGATACTCATCTGCTTTCTGGGTTAATAAATATTTGATTTGTTGAAAAATACAAAAAATCTGGGTAAGAGCTAGGTATATTGGAGGAAAAAAGAAGGATCAAACAATAAAGATCTTTGCCTAAACTTTGTACATTTATATACAAATGTTGATAGCAATGGAAAGACTTCTTAAGACTTTGTGTATTATGTACTTCTGGATGTGTCAGCTGCTGTATTTATAGTCTAATATAGTACACATAAATAGGGTACAATTCTTGTCAAAAATGATTGAATAAATAAGATACATACTAGCTTTCATATACTCATTCCATTAAAGTCATGAAGTTTGCCTAAAAATGAATAATGATTAAGAAATCCAATGAGAAACTACAGTAAAATACAACTTCTATCCCAGAATTGCATAAAAGGTCAGTCAGAAGCCTATGGGCAACTTGAGAGGAGGCTATTACCCAAAAGCAAACTTCAGTGCATTTGAGTGCAGAGTTTAACCAAAACTACACATAAGCATGCAAGGTTCTACATCCCGAAAAAATAAGTGGAGAGAGCTTTCCCCAGAAAGTCCAAGGGTAATTAAAAATCTCAAGGACAAGATAGGAACCTAACCAGTGTAAAGGAATGGCAATAGAAAGAAACCAACAGAGTGCACTAACAGCCAGACAAGGATACTCTAGGTTCAAGAGTTCTAAGGTCCAAAATACTCTGTCCTACAACCTGAGAAAAGGCCCTGAATGCCTAAAACTATTACTATAAGTTACAACCAAGCAGAAATGACTACCCTACCCAAAAGCCTAGAGAGTAGAGGGCAAAAATGGCTGGTAGTGGTACAAAGTCCCAAATTAGGAACTAAATTAGATGAATAAATCAAAGAAAACCCCCCCAATAGAACAAGTATCATAAATATAAACAGAAATCCCCAAGAAGCAAATAACTCTATTAACAACTAACAATTATAAAAAGGACTCAAACAAAACAAAAGGAAAAAAACCTTCCCATAAGGTTAACATGAATATTTGGAGGGGAGGAAAGAGACAGAAATGAAGCAAGAAAGAAAATAAGTAAACATGAAGAAAGAATTGGAAGGAAAATAGTTTAAAACCAAAAATAATAATGGTAATGGACTCTAAAAACTAGAATAACCAAACAAATCAATGACTCCAGACAAGGGAAATGTTCGTTAAAAAAAAAAAAAAAAAAAAAAAAAAAAGGATTGAAAAATACTTGAAAATGTAATAAGATATCTGATATCAAAAAACATCTATTTCCAAAAAGTAAATGTACAGAAAAATAATGGGTAAACTGGCATAATACATTTTAGCCAATCTTATATTTCGATCAACATCAATTAGAAATGGATAAGGGAAAAAAGCAAACTAGTTATGTGAAAATATCCCTTTCCTCCATTAATGACATGCTCATTCAACTTTTATCTTTGTATTCCGGCTCTTTAACAACAACAATAACAATGATAAATACCCCCATTTAAAAAAAAAAAAAAGCACCAAAAACTCCTTGTGTGTCCTTATGTCCTATTAGATTAGATAATTTTGATGGTTTTATAATAATAAAGAAAAACATCAAAATTATCTAATTGTTCTTGGTTTTACAATAATAAAGGAAAACAAGAACAATTTTGTACCTTTTAAAAATGTAGCTATTACATGTACAGAAATATGTTTCAGTTAGGGACATCTTACTAATAAAGAAATTAATCCTAGGTACTTTTCCTTCAAGTCAAACATCATGCTTAAATAAACTTCTTGCCATACATGTTCACATATGCCCTCACACACATACATACACACGCTCCAATTTTTTTCCAATGAAATCAGAGATAAACCAAAAAGAACTCAGAAGAGTAATTTTTCTCAGGAGGAATAAGCAATTGGAGTTTAGTGACTTGCCCAGGATTACATCACTACTACGTATTAAATGTCTGAGGTCATCTAACTGCCTCAAGAGTAAGTTTTGAAAAATTAACTGAAACAATAATTTCAACAAATTTTAAGGTTATAAAATAAATTCACAAAAATCTATTTTTGTTTTCTAAATAGTATCAATAAAATCTTCAAGAAAATAGAAATTCCATTTAAAATCACTTTATAATATATAAAGTCTATTAAAAAAAACACAAAAACTACATAAATCCATCTATAAACCATTGTTTTAAAAGATAAAAATAGGCCTAATAAATCAGGCAAATATTAATTGCTCATCCTATGGATGACTCAATCTAATAAAAGAGTCTATTCTACCTAAATTAATTTACTTCTTCAATGCTAGGATAACAAAATCACCAAAGGATTATGTTATAGAATCAGAAAAAAGATAATAAAATTCATAAGTAGGTTTAAAAAGGTCAAGAATCTCAAAGGAAATAATGAAAAGAAGAGGGAATGAAGAATGCCTGGTAGTGTCAGATCTCAAACTATACTACAAAGCAAAAATGTTCTTTTTAAAAAAAAAAATATTTACTTTTAATACACATTGCTTTATGAATCATGTTGGGAGAGAAAAAAGACTTAGATGAACATTTTGCATGTATACCAAAATAAACTACTGACCAGATATGTGACCAAGATTGAACAAATTAGAAAAACAAGGAAAAATTTACTTGTAAGATCAAGAGGAAAAGGTTTTTAATAAACAAGTGTTTAATAAACAATAAACACAGAAGATAAAATGGATGATTTAGATTAAACAAAGTTCAAAAATTTTTGCACAAATATAGCAAACCTAAGATAAAAAACTAATTGAGATAAAAATGTGCAATAAGTTTCTCTGATAAGGTTTCATTTTTATATATCTTGAAAAGGAGACAGATTCAAATTTATAGGAAAAGGGAGCCATTTCTCAATTGGTAAGAGTTCTAAGACTATAAACATATAGCTCTGAAGAGAAGGAATCCAGAGTTTTAAGTCATATTAAAAATGCTTCAAACTGCCATTTATTAGAGAAATAAAAATTAAATTATTCTGAAATTCCAACTCAAACCTATCAATAAATTGGTAAAGATAACATCAAAAAAAAGGAAAATGAAAAAATATTATAGGGAGGGTAAGAAAAGAAACACAATAATGTGCATTTGGAAGACTTTTGATTGAGTACCAACCAAATGGTTGGATATAGCCATTCTTTAAAGTAACTTGGAATTATACACAAAAAGTTACTGCAAAGTACTTGCTCTTTGACCAATTTATATCATTGTGAGCCTGTGCATAAAGATGATCAAAGAAATAGGAAAAGGTCCTATGTGTACAAAAATATTCATAAGCTCTTTTTGGGGTGGCAAAAACAAACAGAAACTAAAAGGACGCCCATAAATTGAAGAACAATTGAATAAGGTGTGATATATATCAATGTGTTAGAATGGCATGTGACAAGAAACTTAGAATGATGATTTCAAAGAGACATAAAAAAAAAAATTTACATCATTAATGCAGCGTGAAGTACACAGAACCAAAAGGATAATTTATACTGTAAGAATTAATAACTATGAAAACTTCCATAAAGTGATGAAGAATGAAATGAACAAATCCAAGAGAACAATTTATACATTATAAAAAAAACTATTTTGAAGAGACATTATAATAACTACGATCAATACACACACACACACATATACACACACGTGTGCGCATGCGCGTGCGAGCTCACATTTTATGTCTTTTCTGCACCCTAAGGCTCATGATGAGAAATGCTATCCACATCCAGAAAGAAATATGCAATCTGAATGCTCATTAAAGTACTATTATCATGTTGGAGGTTCTTTTTGTTTTGCTTTTTCCTTCTTGTGTTTTTTCCCTTTTTTTCTCATTCTTTTTTCACAACATGACTAATGTGGAAATATCTATCTTTAGATGTAATTAAAAAAAAAAAAAAAAAAAGAAAAACTGAAAGATTTAAATACTCAGATCAATGCAAAGCTCGATCAAGTTTTCAGCTGAACTCTGGTGAAACATGCTACCTACTTCCTAACAAAAAGGTGCTGGCACAAGGTACAGAAAGAAATATATTAACAGACATAGTTACTATATTTTGCTTGACTATGCCTATCTATCATAATGATTGATTGTTTTCTTTTTTTTTTTCTTAGTTTTCATTTGGGATAGGAGTAGAGAAATAGTAGTAGCAAAGACGAGAAAGCCATTGAAACACTGTTTAAATGGCATAGAAGAAAACAAAACCCAGACATTCAGCATTTTTCAAAGTAATATGTAAAATATGTGTTTATATATGCACATATATGTGTGTGTAAAATATGTGTGTATATGTGTGCATATACCATATAAGAAATAGTTAAGGTTTTGTTTTTTTTTTTAGCTATGTTGGGAGAAAAAGAAGGAACAAAGAAAAGATCTGAGTTTTATTTGGGTCAGATGGAAGAATGACACAGAAAACAAAAAGAAGGCAGATGACTTGTACATTGGATATGACAAAACTGAAATTACTAACAGGGGGCTGCTATCTATAAGTAAAAAGAGAGTAAGAAGGTACCTAGATGCTCCTCATTAAAATTATCTAGATACTCCTAACCTGAAAGAATTAGCTGATGTGATAACTGAATCATGATTACTGATACCTAAAAGATCATGGAAAATGAAGGTACTGGAGAAAGCCAAATATGCTGATTTTCAAAAAAACAAAAAAATAGAAGAGAACAAAATCTATAGACTCTAGACCAGTTAGTTTGACTTTGATTCCTGGGGAAACTTTACTAACAGTCATTAAAAGATAGTTGGCAAATATCTAGAAAGGGAAGCAGTAAATTAAAAAGAGCCAGCCTAATTCCATCAAGAACAGATCACGCTTCACTAACTTTGTATCTTTTTTTTTTTTTTGGACAGGATTACTTAACTAATAAATTACCAAAATCTTATGGATATAGCTTACTTAGACATTAATAAAGTTTTTGATAAAGTATCATAAGGTTTCTGTGGAAAATATGGAGAAACATGGATTAGATAATAAGAAGTGGATTTAGAATTAATTGGACTCAAAGAATAGTTGTAAATGGCTCAAGATCAATGTGGCAGGAAGTCTCCAAGATAAAATCCCAAGGATCTCTACTCTGACCTGTACTGTACAACATTCTTATCAATGACTTAAATAAACGCATTTAATGTATGTTCTTCAAATTTATAGATAACATGAAACTGTGAGGGATAGATTAATATAGTTGGCTAAAGTCAGAATCCAAAAGGATCTTGACAGGCTAGAACATTAGGCTAGATCTAATAAAATGAAATTTTATTATTTATGTATTACTCCACGAAGATGGTGGAGTAAAGTCAGGAAGCTGCTTGAGC
Source organism: Sminthopsis crassicaudata (assembly GCF_048593235.1). NCBI lineage: Eukaryota > Metazoa > Chordata > Mammalia > Dasyuromorphia > Dasyuridae > Sminthopsis > Sminthopsis crassicaudata. Next base: position 560,598,056 of record NC_133618.1, read on the forward strand.
TGTCCCCATTTCCCTTGAAAACCACATGAAACTAAGTTTCTAAACAGAGTCTGACAGAATGAAACCATTTTCCAGCTCAAGATAGACTGGAAATACTTCAAGAAAGATTAGTCTCATTGGGGTGAAAAGAATATTCAGCCTAGTTCAGACTCTGGGAGAGCCAATGAGGGGTCTTAATCACAGCAAATCAGCAATTAAGACCCTCAGTCCCGACTCAGTAGAAGAGCAAATCAGTGGGGGAACTTAGTGCTCAGAGGGCAAACTCTGGGAAACAGGCTGTTTCTTGAAGAGAGCAAGCAAAACTATCTGCAAATCTTGCAAATACAAGGGGCCTCAGTGCTCAAAACAAAGATTATCACCCATTGAAGTGTTCTAGGGATTTATACTGCTTAACATTTTTACAGAAACTTAAAGGCATAGGTAGTATGATCATCAAATTTACAAATGACACAAAGCTGAAAGGAATAACTAATACACAAAATGATAGAGTTAGGATCCCAAAAAACACTTTGACAGTTACAGCAAGGATGTACAGATGAAGTTCAACAGGGATAAAGTCTTATCTTGGAATTCAAAATATCAACATAACTAATATAGAACACATCCAAAATAATTAAGTCAACAATTGTCCAAAAGGTTTTATATATATATATATATATATATATATATATATATATATAAATGAAAATTATGATGTCATTAAGAGAAGCACAGCTTCTAGTAATCAAAAACAGAATAATTTTGCTATATTTTGTCCATTTCAGGACACTGATCATGTTTGGATGCCACAGTTGGAAAAAGCTGGAAACAAAGGGAACCAGAATTGCAGACAACACCTTTTGGATGCCACAGTTTGGAAAAAGCTGGAAACAAAGGGAACCAGACTTGCAGACAACACCTTGATCCATGCTCCATCTATGTTTTAAAGAATTAGTGATGTTTTGTTTAGAAAAAGGAAGAGAAGGAGAGGGTGTGAGGTGAAAAATAATAGCTGTTTTAAATATTTGAAGAGCTGTCATTTAGAAAATGGTACAGACTTGTTTGTTTAGACCCAGGGAAGGACCAAGAGCAATGTGAGGTATATGTAAAGGAAAATGTCCTAACAAATACTGCTATCCAGAAAAGGAAGATACTGGGTTCCACATTATTGGAGGTTTTAAAGCAGTAGCTAGATAATTATCTATCAAGGTTAAGATATATCCAGGATTCTTATTGAGATATAAACTGAACTAGTGCTTTCCACTCTAAAATTTCTGATTCTATAAGTCAGAGTACTGGGAAAGAAGACTAAAAAGTAGAGATGTACCAGTCTATATAGAGGGGTTTGAATGACAGGCCATTGATTTCTCTCATCTTCCTGGACTTATTTCTGAAGAAACAAGCAGCTTTGGTCTTCAACACAATGTAGTATGTTCCAATACAATTTACCTAAGGTCAATACATTTGTTCCCCCACCCTATAAAACACATTTTGTTATGTGATCAATCAGATTTGCTGGTATTTCCTTGGAGTATAAGATATTAGAGGACATCCTTTGTTCTCAAACTTATTTGCCTGTATTTTAAGTTCATATCACTTATCTTTTTGAAATATCACCATCCAAATATTTGTTCCACTCCACAGGAATCAGTAAATTTTATTATTTAAGTAGATAAAACATGCTACAAAAATATATATAATATGCTGAAGAAAATTTGAAGTAAGTTCATGAATACCTGAGTGCATGAGAGTCCTACCTTTTTGTTTGTTTTATGTAGAGGGGAAAGGAAGTATTTATATAGTCCCTACTGCTTGCCAGACACTGTATTTTACTAATATTACCTCATTTGAGGTTTATAACTTTCTAGCAAGGTGTTTCCTATCCTCATTTTATAGTTGAGGAGAATGGAGGCAAAGAGAAATTAAGTGACTTATCCAGGATAGCTAATGTCTGAGATCAGATTTGAATTTAAGACTTACTAACTTTAAATTTAGCACTTTATCTCTTGCATTACCTCATTACCTTCTATTTAGCATAATAACTACCTAACTACATGATTGTCAATCTTCATCTAAGATTTTGTTTTCCATTGAATACCTTCTGAACTCTCTAACCAGGATAGTTTAATACTTTGAAAATACCATATTAGGAATTCACATGAGTTTTTATTCCACTGTATTAAGAATCTATGAATAGATCCAGAGAATACAGAGTCCTAGCAAATAAGTTAGCCTTTGTTTCAGGAATCTCTGGGCTATCCAATTTTAGTACTTACTATGCTGAATGTTTCCTGGTCTAGTTCATCATCCTCATCTTCTCCAATGGGGATTGGTTCACTTCCTGCGGTAATATGGACAGGACCTTGGGCTCTTTTTGATTTATTTCCAGCTTTGGCATCACCTGCTTTAGGCTTTAAAAAGAAATCATTAAATGTGGTCATTCTTCTATGTAGCCATCACTATGTGAAATTCAGACATTAAATGAATTTACATTTATATTGTCACACTACAAAAAGATAAATGCAGCTCTAGGGAAATACTGTCTAATATCCCACAAATTAGTAAAGACTGAAACTAATAAATCCTAAATATCAAATAGTGAAATTACATCACATTTGGTCTTCTTCCATTTACATGCTTAAAGATGACTTAAATTAAAATTTACTTCTGTGCCCTCTTAAAAATGGGTGACAAATGAAGCAATTATCTGTATAGACCCAATAGATTCTATGCTTTCCAAATATACTACATTCTTATCAATTCTAACAAATAAATCAAAGATGATGGAAGAGCTAATCAGCCTTGCTAAAATCAAATATCTCCCTCAAAAACCAGGCAAGCTCTTCACATTCACCACAAGCTAAATGATCAAATGTTATTTTCAGAAATTCAAATCTTTCTCAAAGTTAATTTGTCAAGGAGACTGCTCTTTACTGAAATGGTTCAGAATCTGCTTCAGATACCAATCTTTCAATTTAAATTTTCTTTTTTCTGATTCTTTTTCTGTGACATAATAGAAATGACTCCGGAGTCAGAGGACCAGGGTTCAAAGATCACATCAAAATGCTACTTAGATAACATAGGTAATTCCATTAACCTGTCTCAGATGGTTTCTTCACCTATAAAATGAGGGGATTGCACCATGTGGTCCTTTTGAGTTCTAGATCTTTGTTCTTCCCTGATCCAAATACCTACCTCAAAATATATAGCAGAAAACCAGAATAAACACTTAAGATAATTCCAAAAAATACTCAGTATTTAATGTGTTTCCTTCTTTGGAAAAAGAAAGATTTTTTCTATCTCTCCAAGGATAACAAACCTCTCTAGACCCCAAGAGTGAAAACCTCATTATCATTTCCATCTTCTAAAAAACAATTCCAAATGATGATATTTATTGATGGAAAAAGGAAACAATACCTTTTCTTTCTTATCCTTTGTCTTCTTTCTTTCCTTATCTCCTTCCTTTTCTTTTTTAGAACCCATCTGTTTCTCCTTGTTCTCTTTGTTTTCTTTTTTCTTCTGCTTTTTTTTCATGGGGCTTTTTTCCAAGCCATCATCCTAAGAATCAAAGAAATCCCACATGACTATGAGTTTTTGCCACAAAATTTAATTCAACCATTCATTTGGGTGGTATCTAGAAAATCATAACAAAGCTCCAAGGTCACTCGCTGCTTTAAGAAAAAGACCTTTATTTTTAAGTACCCTGCCCTGCAATACACTAATGGCATTGCATGCAATAGGCACTCAATACATGTTTGGTGAATATTGAGTAGTCTCACATCTATTGTTTTATGTCTGTAACTTCAAATGTGTAACCATGGATCAATTCTGGCCTATAATAATTACTCCAAAATATACCTCAAACTGTGTACCAACAATAAGAGTAAAGATCCCAGATTTTTATCCCCAACCACTTACATAGTGAATGTCTCTATAGCATGTTTTTTTTTTTCCTTTCCTTAAAATAAACTCTGTTCTTCTGACTAGTTAAGTTTAAGACACAGGAGCATTCTAAGGATTTTTTTCCACTCTCCCTATAAAGCCCAAAACAGTAAGTTTCAACTAAACTACTGAAATCTGGCCCCTACCTTGACTTCCCCCTCTTCTGATGGATTGTCTGAATGCCTAGGGGATGAGAATTCATTTCCATGCTCATCTTTCACTCTAGGAGCCTTGTTTTCCTTCTTCACACGGGGCTTTCGCTTCTTTAATTTGGTCTATTGAAAGGGAAGGAACCACTAATGATAAAACTTACTCCAATATTTGTACTTCAAGTATGTGTGATTCTACCATGTGGGTACTTACTCTACCAATACAGAGTACATAGCTGAATGAATTTGCTTTGGCCACACACACAAACGCAAAAAAAATCTAATAACTAATTTTCTGATAATGAGCCTTTCTGTATTTCATATGGCTGGTCTCAACTATAGATATAACTAAAGATGAAACAGTCAACCAAAAATGTAGCTGGAGCATAAACAGAGCCTGTTTACAGTTAAAACTCCTTAAAATTATGGCCAATTTATCATTCTAACAGAAATTAGCAAAAACTCAAAAGGAATAAACAAAAAGCAACCTTTAGAAAAAGGAAATGCTGTAACTTCTAAAAAAATTTAGATGTTCTAAGGGAAAAAAAATCTATATTCTAGGGTTAATAAGCCAATGGCAATTAGGTTTTCCACTATTTCTGCCCCTTCCTCCTATTATGTAACTTGGGATCATTTCAATTTCATAACCACTTTTTTTTTTTTTTTTGGAGGGGGGGGGATAAAGAGTGGTTGAAAACATAAAAAAAACTAAAATTAGTTCATTAATTTCCTTGTCAATAAGCTTCACTTAAAAGGCTGAATTTATTTTAACACAGATTTTTAAAAAGACTAATGAGTCTTTTTAAACTACCAAATACTATTTCTATGGACCATTATCAATAATAATTGAGCTAGACATAATGTAATAAATACCATGATTAGGGGACCCAATATATATCCACTAGAGAAATCTAATATCATATCCAAACTGTCGACAGTAATGTTGTTGGGGGTGTATGTGTGTATATGTGTGTGTGTGTTGTGTGTGAGTTTAAGTGATAGAACACCTAATCTGGCAGTGTTTTGGTAGAAGAGGAAGAATGAAGAAGTATATAGAATGATATAGTAATTGGGAAATAAGAAGGCTGGTAAGCCATAAATCCCCCAAAGGAAAATCTCATATCAATTTGTGCTGTTTTAAACAAATTCTTTTGATAATAAACTAACTCTCTAAAACCTTAAGACTATCTTTGGGAGAAAGATAGGGAATTAAGTTCCAATCTATTGGTTTTTATTATATCCACAGCATCTTCACACTATAGTCATTTAATTTTGGAAGCTTTCCCTTGGGAACAAAGACTGGTCAACTTTACTTACCTCTTCACCCTCTTTAACCAACTCCTTTTTGTCCAAGTCTTTCTTCAGCAGCTTTAACAGGTAGTCAGCTCGAGTTTGTAGCTGCTTTCCCTGAGGTTTTTTATCTGTCTCAACAGGTAATATCTTTGGAAAAAGAAAAAAAGAGAGAGAACCACCACCCCATTTTGAGGTTAGCTGGCTAGGAAATACTCTATTGCAGTATAGTATTAATAAAATGTTCTTCCCTCCTCCCCCCCAAAAAAAGTCTCAGAACCTGTCTCTTTTCCAGGGCTCCCAAACACTAAAATCCCTTATGAGCTGTTCTCATTTTATAAAATGGGATGGAGAAATCCAGCTCTCCCACTGGCTCCTACCTGTGCTGTTAACAGGGTAGAACAACTCAGGTAGGGGGAGCTTGTTGGCTTCATCTGCTAGAGCATCCCAGCCGTCGTGGATTTCCTCCTTCCAGGAGCAGGGAATCCCTGGAGCTAGGTTAAAGCTTCATTTTAGATTTAAAATGCTTCTTAAAGCATTGCCAGAGAGCACTGAGCTATTCCAGGATATGATCCATTCCCTGCTAAAATATTTGGACTTATTAAGTAGCCCAGACTGAATTTGAACTCAGTGTTTATGACAGGGTGTTTTTACCCTCTGAAAAACCACACTGAATAAGTATTTTGTTTTGACGTGCCAGGAAAAGCCCTGCCAGGAGCACAACTGGTCTGCTGAAATCTAAGCCTTTCTGCTTTCCTCACTGCCCCCCCCTTTTTCTTAAAGCCACTACTGTAATATTTATGCAGAATGATTTTTGCTAAATACATTCAGGAGATAGGTTTCAGCTAAAGGTCAAATACCATTACAAAAAACTCCACAAAGTTATTCACATTTCTGTGATTCTGTGTGTAATGAGAGAAATTGGTTGCTAGAAATAATGAGCCATTAAATGGGCCTGGAAAAAAATCAATCTTTGGTATTAATTGTAAGGGTATTTGATCACTGACAAATCAGACTTAAAATTCTACTCAGAATAACATCTAAATTTTTCCCACAATTTCAAAAGTATTTAGGAGTTTGATTTGCTTTTTCTTCTTGATCTTCAAACTGTGAAATAATTACCATATTCCACCAGAAATGAATGTTAACATAGTGAAAGAATGACAAGAAATCATTCGCAAAATTGTTTTGATTTTAATGTTAAATATCAATTAATTGTTATCTTCAATATTAACCAATTTACCGATTTAAAAAAAAATGTTAGACATCTCTAGCCTTACAAAGTTACTTACTTTGTCAGTTAATTTCAGTTCTGGATCTGTTTTAATTAGCTCCCAGTTGCCATAGCCATGTTCATAAATCCCCAATAATAGCCGAGAATCATCCTCCACTCCCCAATCTACATCAAAATGTGCAGCTTTGACACGACAGGTTAAGCAATATCTGAAGGAATCATAAATGCAAAAGAATATCGTTGAGGAATTTTTCTCAATATTTTTTAAAAGAAACTTTTGTTTGTGTAGGTATAGTATTTTAATATATTAAGGAAAACTATTATATAGTTTATTTTAGTATTTTTTAGTATTTATTATTGTAGTATTTTAAAAGATGCTAAAAAGAGTAAATATTTGCACAAATAAATTTTAAGGTGAAGTCTACTTCATCTACTCATATATATATATATATATATATCCCCATCATACTCAGATATATATACATATATATATATATTTATATATACATATATATATGCATATATATATATGTGTATATATATATATATATATATATATATATATATATATATATATATATATATATATATATACACACACACACACACACATATATATATATACTCACTTTTTTTTTTCTTCAGGGTCCAAAGGAATAGATTTGTGCAACATCTCAAACTCCTCTTCATGCTGAATAATAGATTTAACATTGACTTGAACCCCAGAAATCTTGATAGTAGGACCTCTTCTTTTCCCTGGTCCTTTCCCTAAGGAACATCAATTTCTTATTAGTACAAAAATACTTAATTAAATATCAAGGAGTACATAAGGGTAAATATCCCAACCACTTACTTGTTTCCCCCAAATTTTATTTCCTCAGTTTAGATTCCTTGCCTCTGATTAGTTCACAGATAAAAAGTGTAAATAAAGTGTTTAATATTCTTGGAAAATCCCTAAATCATTTTGGAAATTAAATATTTAAGACTTCTTTCATTCAGTGGCAATTTTCTTTCTCAAATCTTAATATTTATTTTTCTTGCCTCTAAAATTAATAATCAGAAGAGGATTTTGGAGGTATTGAATAGAAATTCCAAACAAAATGTTTCCCTCAATAGAAAAGGGTAACACAGCTTCTACATACCTGCTCTAATAAAAAAAATATATAAATAAATTTAAAAAAAAAACCCACTAAAGATAGTACCATATAAATAATAAAAAATCCAATGAAAAACTACAATAACTTCATCCAACTTAAGACTGCACAAAAATTCAGTCAGAAGCCAATAGGCAATATTACAATATAATACCAGGATACAGAAAACAACTACACCCTGTGAGAAGTGGCAGAGATATCTTAGCATGATCTGAAGGTAACAAGAATGAAGCGTTCCCACAAGAAGGTCCCAAAATGCTCAGAAATCAACACTGTAGAATTTGAAGAAAATGGATTTAGCAATGCTTGGAAAGTTCTGAGATCCCTAGTACTCTGATATGAAACATTACAGAAAAAGTTGAAGAACCAGAACTCTGATCTAAGATTCAAGGGAACTAAAAAGTACCCATTGTCTTAGGAAAGACAGAACCTTAGAAATGAACATCAATGTAGGAACCAAGGTGGTATAAATCAAGACCAAAGGGGTTGACCATTCACCCAAAATCACAAAAGGGAATGGAGTTTAACATTGGTACAAAGTTCCCATTCAGGAACTAATGTTGGAAAGATGAGTAAACATAAAATATCAACTGCTAAGAATTATTATGGGTTCAGAGATACCTCAAAATCCAAACTAGGAGAGAATAACTCAATTAAGAAATGCAAAGTCTCAAGGAAAAATGAGGTCTACATGAGTGCTTAGCACAATGTTAGAGATGAAAAATAAAATAAAAACTCTTGGGGAAAGAATGAGAAGAAAAAATATTTTAGAATAGCAAGCTGTAAGCCTTATCCAAGTACTGGACTTCCTGAAAACCAAAACAGATCAAATAGAAACCAATGACTATCAGAAAAGAAGAAATATTATGACAAAATCACAGATTTTTTTTTTTTTAAATAGAAGATAATATAAGATTTCTAATATAAAAAAATGGCCAAGAAGAAGAATCATCACTGGATTCCCTGAAAGCCATGATTGGGGGAAAAAAAAAAAAAAAAAAAAAAAAAAAGGCTTGAATAACATAATTTAAGAAATCATTAATTTTAAAAAGTCCATATCTATTAGAATCAGAGAACACCATAAAAATAAAAATGATTTCATAAAAGGAAAAATCCTAGGTATGTCATAATCCAAATTCAGATTCCCAATTAAATTTAAAAATACTGCAAGCATCTAAAAAGAAGTAATTCAAGTATCAAGGTATCAATCAAGATCACACAAGATTTGGCAGTTTCTATATAAGTGAAAGGAGATCTTGGAATACAGTTTTGAAAAAGAGAAAACGTATGAAGGACGTAACTAAGAATAACTTATCCTGCAAAGCTGAGTACCATCCTACAATGTAAAAAAAACAAAAAACAAAAAAAAAAAAAAACACCAAAAAACCAAAATGCACTTTTTATGGAAAAAAGGGTCTTTCTACCATTTATGATCTAAAGATCAGAATTGAGTAGGAACTTTGAAATGCAAATATTAAGACTTTGAGAAAAACCTTTAGAAAGATAAATTTATTCAAACAATAAGGAAAGGTTATACACTGATAATGTGCTAACATTATAATAGGCAGAGGAAAAACAAGTGCTAATTATCAAAATCTTATATAAAAGAAGTTGAGGAAAGAATTAGTTTTCTTTTGGGGATTTTTAGAGGTGAAAGAAAAGATGGCAAAAATAATACATTAGATTATAATAAAAGAAAAAATGGGGTACTATTTATTCCTTATAATTTGGGAAAGGGTTAAATATACACAACACACGCACACACACACACACACACACACACACACACACAGAGTTTGGTTTAGAAATACTCAACAGAAAAAACAAATAGAAAAAAAAAAAAACAATATTACAAAGAAAAATAACTTTGAAATACGAATTCTTATCAACTATACAGCTAGAGGCTAATTGAAATACAGTAACTACCTACTGACGTATAGTGATGAAATCCAGGTGAAAAATTAAAAATATATACATTTTTGGACATGAATAGGGACTTGATTTGTTTTGCTAGACTATTCATGTTTATTTTAAATATAAAATAGGCTTTATTTAATCAGCAAGAAAATGCAAAAGAAACTGATTTTAGTCCATAAACAATAATAATGTTTTTTTTAATTTTGAACTTAAAAACTTTTTTTAAAAAAGCATTTCAGTATACATAGCACATAAGAATTCTATTAAACTGTAAATCTCCATATTGACTGCTCTTTTAAAAAGTACACAATTCTAAAATATTACTTTCAAAATCACTGCTTATCTGTGCTTCTTCCAATTTAATAGTTTTTCAATAGCCTCCCCCCTTCCTCCCCTTGCACAGCATACTTGGTTTTGTTCTTGATTTGGGTTTTTTTTGTTTGTTTTGCTTTGCTTTTTGGGTGGGCGAGGGGGTGTTAATCACTCTCACTAACCCTCCCTGACAAAATGCTTCAGAAAAATTCCTCAGGAGACAGAGCAGAGTTATTGCATTGATCAGAGTTCTTGTTTTTCAGAACTGTTTTACAATGTTAGGGTTCTTCTTGTATAAATTTCTTGGAATGAAGTACCCCTGAAAAAAAAAAAAAACTTAGATAATTGCTCAGATATCTTATGACTCCCATTTTTCATCATAGGTCCTCTAGATATGCGGTTGATTAGTCTTAAATGTTTTAAAGTTATTTTTCTTTATAATATTTTTTCACTGTCAAAATTTTTCTCCTAGTTCTGTTCACTTCCTATAATTCTTTCAAATAATATCTCCAGTTATTTCTTATGGCGCAATATCATTCCATTATATTCATGTAACACAAACCATTGAATCTCTTCCTTTTCCCTTTCTCCAGTATTGCCCTCCATCTTAGCCCTCCTCACTTGCTTATATAGAGGGGTTTTGTTTGTCAGGTTTTATCTCTATAGAGTATTTTATTTTACGTGTGTGTGTGTGTGTGTGTGTTTTCTTCTGGTTTTGCTCACTTTTCTGTTTCAATTCATATAATCTAGGAACTTATGAAATTATCTTTTTCACCATTTCTGTTGTAGCTTTTTCTTGGTGTTTTTACCTCAAAGTTTTACTATAAATACTTTAAAAGTCCTCACTTTCAAGAGGTACATTTAATAGGAGTATGATGTTTACTAAGGTTTGCAGGTTAAGTTATGATTTTATTTATTATAAAAACTGCCAAGTCTTTTATGATTCTGATCCCTTGGGACTTGAATTGCTTTTTTCTGGATGTTTATAATATATTTTTTTCTTTGATCCAGACTTCTAAATTTGGGATATAATACTTTTCTTTTTGGAGTTTTCTTTCAGGAAGTAATCAGTGAATTATTTCTCTTACCTTGTACTGTTTCTTATTAATATTTTATTTATTAATCTTATCTTATTAATATTTATTTGCTGTTTTCTTCTGACATTACAAACAATTAAAGTAAAACAATTAAGCAAAAATTAACAATACAATGACAGTCCTTGGACTATTCTTAAGTTAGTTAAGAAGTTAAGTGGTAGATTTATTTTTCATAAACTCTAATTCAAATGAACCTCAATAAATTATTTTTTGAAGTATGTTATCTAGCACAAATCATGTTATCATGATTTTCAGAAATGGTAATGATTCTTAAAATTATATCTCTTTGACCTGTTTTCCAAGTCATTGTTTTATTTTTTAAATCAGATCTCACATTTTCTTCCTCCCCTCCCCCCACAATATTTTTTCAATTTTTTTTCCTGATCTGTCTAGGAGAGTCATTGATTTGTTTGGTCTACTCTGGTTTTCAGGGAGTTAATTATTTGGATATGGTTTACTACTTCCTGCGCTAAGATATATACACTTGTAATTTTTTTCCTCAAAAGCATTATTTCCTGTCTCTTGCTTCATTCTTCCTGAGGAAGAACAAATACATAATTTAGTAACAAGTACATATTCATGTAGTCCTTTTGGAAAATTTTCCCTCAAATCCCAATCTCTTTAAACAATCCTTAATTATTATAGAGTTACTCAACTCCTTTTTGGAGATTACATTACTATTGATCTTGGTAAGTATTTCATCTCTCCAGCCTTACTTCCTAAATTGAGGCTTGTGATAGGTCTAGGCCCCATATCTTCCCTATTTCCTCCAATGGGATTTTGGGTAGGATGGTAAGCTCTGGTACTCTTGATCTAGGTCATTTTGATTCTCTTACTGATATCCACCTCTAAGAGTTGGCCTTCTTCCTCTATCTTTGATTTTTCCAAATATTCTATCTTCAGGACCTTCTCTGGTGCTTCAGGCTAGAATGTTAGGGACCTTAGATCTGGCTGGCCAGGAAATGTCAATGTCCAAGCACTGCCACTGCTTTTAGTTGCTATCCACTGAATAAGTTCTGATTCCCAAGGTCCCAACCCTGGACTTTTTCAGAGGAGTCTTCTGACCTTGTTTTCTTTAGACAGAATCTTATAGAGAATGTATCTCTACCAAGTCTCTAATTACACTCAGGATAGCCCTCTTTCTATAACCCTTCGACTTCTGGCTACTATAGTATCACATTGGATTTAATAATCATTATTAGTACCTTCAGGATTTTGCTGGAGTAGGTATGTGGGAGCTGGGCAATCTGCCACCCTTTCAGGTAGCCCATCTTAGCCAGAAGTCCAATTATGCTTATTTGCTGCAAGTTTTCTTTTCTTCTGTTTTTATTAGGGGTGATAAGAGCAATAGTAGTGTCAAATGGCGGAGGGGGGACTGAAATACTTTTTTTTTTTTTTTAAATGCATACAAGAAACAAAAAAAAGTTCAGAAGTATTACTAAGTAGGACAATTTTAAAAGTTAACAGGTAGAAGTGATTACATATTTTTTAAAAAAGCAAGCAGTATAGACTAGAGCTTTACATTTTCATGGTCTACTGCATACGTGGAAGTGGACATTAAGTTTAAAATTTTTAAAAAGATTTTTTTTAAAAATTTAGGATTAAGTTTTTTTTTAATATTTGTAATAATAAAAATGTTACCTTATAGGTAGTTCAAAGAAGTTCCAAGTACTTTACAAGTACAGCTAACCTTCAAATGATAACTACTATAAAAGTAGTTAGTTTGAAACTTAACATCTTATAGGTAGCTAAGGGATAGATAAAAAGGTTAATTCTTGCTTAAAGAGAAAAAAAAATCCAGTAGGATACAAAAATAAAAACCAAAGCTTACTAACGAAATGATGTTATTAAATTAAATTAAATTCTTGAGATCATTTTACTTTTTATGTGAAGTAATATAGTTAATGAATTAGGCAATGAGTCTTTTCTCCTAACATAACGAAATGGAATTGGCTTATTATAGCAACAGAAAATTGTTCTGTTCCTCTTCTATGAAGAAATCAACTGATCATGACAGCAAATTTCTATTTCCATTAAACTCAATGATTCCTACCTGATCTATAGCCAAAATAAAACTATCTTCACTACAAAAAAAAGTAAATCAGGACAATCACGTATTGGAAAAAAGAAGGACAGGTAAAAGTAGAATGTCACAGGAGAAATCATAGGACAAGAAAAACTGCAAGATTACACAAGAGCTATTGGATTATGGAACTGAACTCACTTTTAAGATCATTTCCATTGCTGCTACACAGGTATTTCTGAGAATCATGAAGTAAGTCACAAAAAAGAAAAGACCTTGTCAATGGCAAAAGCTATAAAGTCCCCCAGAGAAACAGCATCTACAACAGGTCAAACCCTATTGCAACAAAAATCTTACTGAAATAAAAATATTTCAAACTTAACCAATGACACACTTCAAGCAATACTCCATGAAATTCAACCACACAAACTGAACACTTTTTTTAATTTATAAGGATAATAATTCAAGCTTTATCTTAATCCAGGATTACTACTGCTCTTTACTTGGTTTACAAGGCACCATTCTTCTGGAGCTAACATAGGAATGAGTTGCGATAACTGTCAAATCAGCACTCCTAGTATCATTCAACTTACTTTGAAAACTGTGCAGCACAACAAAAATAAGATTCCACCACCATTTTGCTTACTAAACTATCCTAGTCTCTATAGTCCATTCATGTTCTTTTTTTCAAGGAGTAGAGTATCTCATTTCCTCTGTAGTTCAACCTCTGCTTTTATGATTAATGATTATAACAATATATATTGATGTCTCTTTGATTTGGCTTCTAACACCCCAAATTTTTGTCATTCATCTATCCAAAGGGGCAACGGGGACTCAAAGGGGTGGGATAAATATCTTACAACTAATAAAATGTAGGATCTTACTTGGAAGGTACTATTTTCATTTTTGTCTTTCTTTTCACTAGTATCTTATACATACATAATGATTTACTAAATGTTTATTGAAATAAATTGAATTTAGCATGCTATATCCAATGAATTCCTGTTTATCAAACAATATGATGTTCTTTTAGAACATCATAATTTTAAAATCACTGGAAATGGCACAAAAGCAAAGTCAAAACAGCTGCAGCAAATAAAGAATTTAGTTAACAATTACAGCTCTTGTGGAAACTTGAAGCTACATGTTCAGTACAATGACCTTCTGGACTTACCTTCGCTGGCATTTTCTTTCAGCTGTTCCTCATATTCTTGCATTGCTGACACACAGCTGTTATGAATCAATTCACCCAATCGCTTCAGATCTGCTACAGACTTATCTACCAACTCAGCATCCCGAGCAATGCACTCTAGACTGTGGAATAAGAAATTTAGGACATTTCAGATACACTTCACACTTTTATTGGACATCAGAGATCCCTAGCTTGCTCTTATAAGAGAATTTTCTTCTGCTCTTTTTTTCTTCACTCTTAGAATGAATGAAATATGTGAACATTTTACTTTCTATTTTACAAATACAGAACAGCAGTTTGTTTTTCACATAATTTTAAATTATATAAATTATATGATAATAGTCTATCATTATATACTGCATTAACTAGTATTCTGTACTGTGAAGTACCCTGTACAATTCCTGAATGAGTACTCACATTAATGAAATTCATTATGAACTCTTTAAACTATATAATTTTATTTAGAAAGAACATTAGAAGTAATCTAATCCTGCATACAAAACCAAAGCACTCCTCCATTTCATCACTGACAGGTGTTTTTCTAACTTCTTCCTTAAAATTTCCAAATACAGAAACCATTATCTCCTAAAGTAGTCCATTCCACTATGAAAAGCTATAACCACATTCATTCTGGATAAATTAATATAGGATACATATGAATTTACTTTTTTGGTTTTCATTTCAGAGTTGATTCATAATACTGTAGCCTACATAGTCACAAATCACTCCCTAGAATGGTTGCTTCAGTTCACAACTTTACCCAATGCATTAATGTCCCAATCACTTATCTTACTTTAGATAAGACTGGATTCAATTTACCTTCAAATCAATAAGGTCTCTCTTAAAATACTTTTGTCTAGTAATGTTTTCCTTTTCCTCTACTTGTGAAATTTACTTTAAAAACACAAATATAAATATATATTTGTTAAATTTAGCCTTGCTAGAATGGGGTGTTTTTTCACTAATCATTACTTTTTTGTCCTAACTTGATTATCTTACAATATTTCTAGAAGCTAAGGACTAAGTTATTTCTATTGTGTTTTATATCTAAAAAGAAAAAAAAATTATATGAATATAACAAGTGCCTAAAAACTGACTTTGACCTAATATTTTCCACACAGAAAACTGATTTTGGCTGACATAACTTAGCAGACATTTCAATATGAAAATCCCATTGGTAAGTTTCTCTTGGAACCTTCAGTTTGGTGGAAGGGCACAAGCAGCCTGCTTTTATTTCCCTTCCATTCCTGTTCTCTACTTTATGAACTTCAAAAGCATACCTCTACTACCATCTCATCCTGTTCTACTACTCATGCAGACTTCTCTCTAAGATATATTCTCAGCAAGTCTGTTGTCTTATCTATACACATAGTGGCCAAGGGGTTAAAATTGTTGGTTCTTCTACTCCTATATCTAGAACTATGTGCTTTTATGATTTAATGCAATATGTTGTATGTTTTTCTGTATACCTATCTGTAACAGATAATGATATTTATTTCTAAAGGGACAATATCTCCTCTCCAAAAGACAAAGTATATGAGCTCTAAATTTTCATTTTCTACTACAGCACACATTTATCAGCAGTAATAAGAATCATAATTTCCCTTAGATCAGTAATATGACTCAAATATTCAATAAATCTTTGATTCCACAAATTTCCAAGTTTTTTCTATGAGCAGTTCATAGCCAGACCATCTTCTGTGACTCTTGTCCATGTTGTCCCAAAAGTATGCCAAAGGGAATCCACCCCACACAGATTTGTTATGTACTTTACAGTATTTTTTTTAAAGTCTGCAAATAAAAACAGAAAACTAGACTACTCGAACTCAATACTGATAAACTCTCAAAAGTATCACGGATTATAATAACAAATCTATAGTTTTTCGTTTTGGAACTGTACCAAATCTAATGATTTGAAGGAAAGTTGTACCCAGTATTATCTAAAGAAAGATAAGTGAGGAGCAATTTGGAACTATGTCAAAAGGGCAATAAAACTGTGCATATCTTTTAATCCAGCAATACTATTACTAGATCAATATCCCCAAGAGATCACAAAAAAGAGGAAAGGATCTATAAGCAGAAAAATATTTATAGCAGCCCTTTTTGTGGTGACAATGAACTGAAAGTTGAGGGAATGCCCATCAACTAGGAATGGCTAAATACATTGTGGTATATGAATGTGATGGAATACTATTGTGCCATAAGAAATGATAAGCAGGCAGGAAAATATGGAAAGACATTAACATGAACTGATGTTGAATAAAGGAGATTAGGGTAATTGTATTTACTAATATCAACATTGTACAATTATTAACTATGACTGACTTGGCTCTTCTCAGCAACATAATGATCTAAGACAATTCCAAAAGTCTCATGATGGAAAAAAAGCTATCCATATCCAGATTAAGAACTATGGAATCTGAATGCAGACTGAAATATAGTATTTTCATCTTTATTTTTTGGGGGGATGTTTTTATGGCTTTTCCCTTTTGTTCTGTTTCTTCTTTCACAATATGACTAATGTGGAAATGTTTCTATGATTGCCCATGTACAACCTATATCAGATTGCTTACCATCTTGAGGGAGAGGGGGAGAATTGGGAAGAGGGAGAAAAAATCTAGAACTCAAAATCTCAAAAAAAAAAAAAAAAAAAAAAGTTGAAAACTATCTTTGCACATAATTTGAAAAAATAAATACTATGAGGAAGGGAGGGAAGAAGAGAGGAAGGGAGGAAGGAAAGGAGGGAGGAAAGGAAAAGGAAAGGAAAAGAAGAAGAGGAGGAAGAGGGAAAGGGAAAAGGAAAGGGAAAGAAGGGAAATAGAAAAGAAGGTGAGGGAGGGGAAGGAGCAAAGTGATCCCATCACTTGTACATAGAAAATAATAAGAGTATTTTAATTCAGTCAATAAAGCCTATATAACAGTAGCTAAATTATAAAGTATATGGTGGAAAATTTAGTACTTAAATGTACCGTTCAAGAGGAAGTCCAAATTTCTTATATGCTTTGATGAACCTAAGAAGAAAAATAGTAGAGATGAATAAAGAAGTACATTAAAATGACAAAACAATTTTAAAATATACAATTTCAAGTGTACCCTCACTTCACTCTGAGTTATATGGAATACTATTACAAATACCTACAGTCTTTCATATAAATTCCATTTTATTAATTATGGATCTGTCATGAATACAACTATATTTATACCAATTATCCTAATCCTAGCTTCTATTTCCTTCAGTTTGTACAGACAAAAAATATGGAGCTGCGTGGGAGGGAGGTGACTTGGTACCAGTAAGATAACAAACACCAAATTGACAGCACTTTGAAAAAGAAAGGTTGTAAGAAAGTGGTCTAACAATAGTGTATTTCAATTCAACAGTACATGAGTTATTTAAGTTTTTGTAAAGCCTGATAGTAGGAAGTAGAGATATAAGAACAAAAATAGAGTCAAAGAGTAAGTTCTTTGAAGAGGTGTAGGTGGGAGCATACACATAAAGCCAAGAAAAATTCAGAGTAGTGAGTAAAGAGGGTGTTTGAGCTTAGGAAATGTGAAGAGCCTGGAATTTCTTTGAAATCAAAAAACTGGAAGTAGGCAAGTGAAGAGAAGTAAATGGAAGGCAAAGAGGAAAAGGGGCTGCATTTTGGACATTCTGAGTTTGAAATTCCTAGGGAACACTAAGGTAGAAATATCTAGGAGGCAGTTACTCATTTGAGAATGGAACTCAGTAGATAAATAAGGACTAGAGCAATAGTCATCTGTACAGAAAACTAAACTGACAGGAGTTAACTAATAGAGAATGTCTAAGGAAAGAAAGGAAAATGACCTAGAAGAGACCTATAAGATATGTATAATTATTCAGCAAAGGACACTGAGAAGAGATAATCAGATGAGAAGGATGAGAAATAGAAACAAGCAGTATAATGAACGCCAAGAGAGGAGGGGGTATTTAGAAGGTTATCAATAGTGGCAAAAGTGATAGAAAAATCACCCAGGATGAAGTCTGAGAAAAGGCCATTGGATTCATCAATTAAAAAGTCATTGATAAACCTGGAAAAAAGAAATTTGAATCAAAGGATGGGGTCAGAAGCCATATTATTAGTGAGTAAAAAGTAAGTAGAAGGTGAGGAATTGGAGACAATGAATATAAATTACTTTAGTTTGGTTTTTTCCTGTATGTATAACTGAAGGAGGGGGAAAATGGGATTGATTGTTGCTTTATTATTTTAAGTGTGCCTGTGGGATAAAAGGAAAGCAAGACTTTTTTAAGAGCAGTGTAAACCTAAGTATATTAGAAGATGGAAAAAGAACCAGAGAATAAAAAGATTAAAGTTTTCTAGGTAGCATGGTGGGGCTGGAAATTGGCAAGGCATAATAAGTAGCAACAGAACATAGGAATAAGGAGTGTCAGAAGACAGTGTCAAGTTAAACTTGGTAACTAAAGGGTCAAATTTCAAAGGGAAAAAAATGAGACCACAGCAAAGGAGATGAACTGCAAAAAGGAGAAAAGGGTAGAATGATTAGAAGTTATGAGAACAAGGATAAGTTTAAGAGGAATATAGGAGAGGAGGACATATAAGCATAGGAAGCTATCAAAACAAATACTACTTTCATTATAACCTCTAGAGCACATGAAAGATTTCTCCATGCATAATATTAATTATTTTAATGGTCGAGATGGTCAGTTCACTCAAAAAAAAATTTTTTTTTTGCTTTTGTCAAATACTGTTAGAAGTAACCAAAGAATAAGTCAGAAGAAAAGCTCAACAGGATGTAGAATCGTCAGAAGACTAGGCATTACAGGAGGAGCTCTGTTCCACTCTTTTGAAGTATTAAAATCTACCTCTGCAGCCATCAGTGTTTGAAAACTAACTATATTCATATGCTATAGGTTTATTCAAAGTAGCACATGATTTGAAACAAGTATGACTTGAAGCCTCTACAAACCTTCGAATCTCAGCATCTGTAAATCCTTCTACAAGGTCTTTTCTGACACTTCGAGGACGTCCTCTGCGTTTTGGCCTCTTGTCATCATCAGTATCATCTGTCTCACTTTCTGAACCAGAAGATCTCTGGGCCCTTCTTTTAGACTCAACATCTGAGTCACTGTCATTAGCCTGAGCCTGAAGAGAAAGAAGCAGGTTTGACAGTATAATGAATACCAAAGCCTATTATTCAGCTATAGCTTAAAAACTAAACTTGAGCTTTATTTCTGCCACTAAGCTATGTGAACTCC
Source organism: Sminthopsis crassicaudata (assembly GCF_048593235.1). Taxonomy (NCBI): domain Eukaryota; kingdom Metazoa; phylum Chordata; class Mammalia; order Dasyuromorphia; family Dasyuridae; genus Sminthopsis; species Sminthopsis crassicaudata. Next base: position 560,617,578 of record NC_133618.1, read on the forward strand.
AGCATATTATTTTTCTTCGGTTAGCATCAATCTTCTCATCCATATAATGGAGCTATAATAATACCTACCTTGCAACCCCTTCACAAAGGTATTGTAAGTCAGAATATATATAAAAGTATTTTAAAAACTTTGTCTATATATATGTAAAGTATTTAAATGATATTAACAGTTTATATTTATAACTTTTTACTTCTGGTTAAAGTAATACTGTGTCCCTTTTATCTTAATATTTTTAATATCTGATAATGCACTATGAATACAACTCTCTTTTTAGAAATTGTTCTAATTGTGTGCAAGTGGAAAGCCAAGCCATTTTGAGTCAATATAAGGAAAAATTTCCTAACAATTAGAGCTATTCAAAAGTGTAACACACTGCCTCAGTAGGTCACAGGACTGAAAGACTTCAAATAAAGGCTAAGTGACTGTTGTTTGGGAATGTTTTAGACAAGCTTCTTGTTTAGATTAGAATCTTGTGATTCCAAGAGCCACGGTGATTTCTATATCTGATTTCACAAAACTATGTTAGAAAAAAAACAACCATCCAAAGTGACAACTAATTCTACAATGTTTCTCCACCACTCATTTAAAGCGAAGTCTCTGAAGTACTTTACACTTCCTTTATAGGTTTATTATCACAGGAATAAGCAAATTACATTTGAAAGAATAAGAGTTTCTTTCAAAGAAATAGCTTTAAATGTTCAATTATATGCAAAATCCTATAGGGCCTCTATTTGTCTTTAGCATTACATCTTCTACCAGCCTTTATTTCATTATTATCTCAAACGGTTAAAGTATGAATTTGAAAAACTCACTACATGCACTCCATAGTATCTGGAACAACAGACTACTCCCTTTATTATTCCTATTCTCTCATTTTATCTTTGATCTTTATTTGTCAATTGGCTGCTTCTCTATGATTACAAACATGCCTATGTCTCCTCCATTCTTAATTGATAAATCCATCCCCATTAGTAATCATCCTTTATCTCTCTTCCCAATTATGGCTAACCTTCTTAAAAAAGCTGTCAACAATCAGTGTTTCCACTTCTTTTTCTCTTAACTTTACATTCTAGTTACTTAATTCATCATTCAACTGAAATTATATGTAATATTATGATAGAATATGATATATTATATATAATATTATTGAAAATATTATCAATAATCTCCTAATCAATAAATCTAAAGACCTTTTTTCTTAACATTCAATTTTTTTTTATTTTTATTTTTTTGCTGAGGCAATCAGGGCTAAATGACTTGCTCAGGGTCACACAGCTAGGAAGTATTAAGTGTCTGAGACCAGATATGAACTCGGGTCCTACTGACTTTGGGGCTGGTGCTCTACTGCACTACCTTGCTGCTCTACAACATTCAATTTTCTAGATCTTTTTGCAACCTTTGAGATTCTTTATAACTCTCTCTTCTTCTTGATACTCTCTTACTTCTAGGTTTTCAGAACATTAATCTAACTAGGTCTCTTCCTAATTCTTTGAATAATTCCTCTCAGGTGTCTTTCCTGGATCTCCACTAATTCTGGGTGTTCTATAAGGCTCTATTGTGCCTTCACTTTTCTTCTCCTTATATATAATTTTCCTTGGAAACATCTCCAGTTTCTATAACTTCAATTATCTCCTCTATGGCACGTAGGTGACAGTGGATAGAGCACTGGGTCTAGCATCAGGATGAGCGGAGTTCAAATCTGGTCTTAGACATTTACTAATATGGCCCAGGCAATTCATTTAACCTCTGTTTGCCTTAATTTCCTCAACTATAAAATGGGGACAAAATTGGGCTGCTTGTATCAATTAAGATGATAATTATGAAGCACTTAGTACTGTCTGGCACACAGTAAGCATGATATGTTAGCTGTTGTGAATAATTCTTAGATCTTATCTAGCCTTCAACTCTCTCATGTTTCAGACTCCCATATCCAAATGCTGATGAGATTATCTCAAACACATCTTAAACTCAACATGTCCAGAACTAAACTGATCATTTTTCCTCCATTCCTAATAATTCCCTCTCATGCTTTTTTTCATATTCCCATCACACATTCTCCTGCCTTTGACTCCTCATCTCTGACTCACTTCTCCACATCAATCCAAGGACAAGTCTTCTGTCAATGTTGTCTTTATGGCTCTTTTCTCATTTATCTTTATCTCTTGACACTGCCAACACCTTAGTGTTGGTCCCCATCACCTCATACTTGGACTATTGCAACAGCTTTCTAGTTGGCCCAAGCCTCAAGTCTTTTTTCAATATATAGTCCGTGCTTCCTTCACTTAGCTATTAAAGTGAACTTTTTTAAAGTACAGATCTAACCATGTTATCTCTCTTATTCAATAAATTCCAATAACTGACTATCACCTCCAGAATCAAATATAAAATTCTATTAGGTATTCAAAGCTATTCATAAAAAGTCCCACCTTACCTTTCTAGCTTTTCTGCACCTTACTACCACATGTACAAATTGACCTCATTTTGGCCTCCTTGCTATTTCTTGAAATATGACACTTTACTTCCTAGTTCCATGCATTTTCATTGGCTGTGCACAAATCTGGAATTCTCTCTCAGTCCTCATCTCTGTCTCATGGCTTCCTTCATCTCATCTAAAGTTACCTTCTTCAAGAAATCGTTCCTATTTCTCCCATAATATTAATGCATCCCATATGCTGATTATCTCTATTTGTCCTGAATATATATTATTTGTTGTAACTCTTTGCAATTTTTCCTCATTACAATCTGAGTTTCTTGAAAGCAGGGACTATCTTTTGCCTTTCTTTATATGCCCAATATTTCGAACAATGTTTAGCACATAACAGGTACCTACCTAAGAAATATAAATTGGATTTGGAAAAAAAAAGTTTTTAATCTGCTTTATTTATTCATTGAAGTTATGTTATCATTATGAACTAATATATATATATATGAAATAATTTTGATTTTCAGACAGGTGACAGTAGATAGAATATTGGACTTAGAATCAGGAGGAAATGAGTTCAAATCCTGCCTCATGTACTAGTTGCTAACTAGTGTGATATAACCTTTCTAAGAATGAGTTTCTTCATCTGTAAAGTGGAGATAATAATAGTAACCTACTTCACAAGTTTGTTGTGAGAATCAAAAGAAAAAACATAGTAAAGTGTTTTATATATTAAATTATATAAAGGATTATTTTTTTCTCTTATTAAAGAACTTTTTTTTCTATGCAGCTTTTGATGATTATATCTGCACTAGTCTGAATGTTTGCATACTGGTTTTTATGGAAACAGAAGACAATATCTAAAAGAACAAGATGAATAAACAAAATCATGATATTATTGCCAAAGAAGAGCTACAACATCACTATCAAATTCTATTTGTGATATTTAATTGTTTGTCCTATTACTCACTAATATTATCACCTCTTCCCCTTAATCCTCTCCTTAAAACCATAAAATAGGGCCAGTGAGGTAGCACAATGGATACAGCACCATCCCTGGAGTTAGGAGGATTTGAATTCAAATAGTGCTTCAGACATTTACTAGCTGTATGACCCAAAGCAAGTCACTTAATCTTGAATGTCTCCAAAAAATACATATGTAGTTAAAAACATCACCATTTAAGATATAAATCCAAAGATTTTGCTTATAATTTGAAATACACAATCCAAAATTGCAAGTTTATATAGCCATAGTTTCTTCCACCCAACTGATTCTATTCTACTCCAAAACAACATACCTTTTTTGCGGAACTTCGAATGCGGGGCAACATATAAATTTCTTCTAACTCTTTCTGTCTTTCTTCCTCCTCTACTTTCTTCCTCTGATCCTCTGGAATAATCTCATCCCAGTCCTTATGTGATCGTTCTTCTAACTCAGTTTCTTCATCTTCCATTGTTGCAAAATTGGCCACCTTAAAAGAAAAAACTCACCACTTTCAAAATGATAGACTCTTCCAATCATAAAAACCTGACAGCATTTAAGTTTATTCAGTGTTGTGAATCTGATTTTATATTACTATCAAGATAATAAGATACTCGGACTCAGAATATCAGGAAGCTGAGATTTTAAGTCACCTTGTTCCTTGCATGAACAGTTCTGAAATGACAATCTCCCTTTAAGTCAATGAACAGGAAGTTTTCCCCAACTGGATAGCAAATAAAAAAGTTTAAGTTAGATCCTCCTCAGCCATAAGGGATCAAGTGCCATTTCCTCTTTGCCTCCATTTGGTCACATACGCTTTTTTTTTAGGTTCTAAAACTTATGCTAGAATGTTAAAGATTTTTAATTTAAAAAATCATATGATGAGATCATTTATGTTATTTTTATATATATACAGTATCATTTCCTTCTCTAAATTATCCCCCATTGGAACTTTTGAAAAGACTAAACATAGACATAAATACAAAAGTCTTAGATTTTATAGCTGAATTAATTGCATTTTTAGTAAAGAGATATCTGATATCAATTGGCAAACTTCCATAGGTTTCAAATTAAGATATAAAATGTCGGTTTCCATTTTATTATTCCACAATAAATTGATATTGATTATTTCTATAAATGTGATAAAATGATATTCAACAAGAATTTGTCAAGTCTTTGAGCACAAAATTCAAAGCAATAGTTATTCTTCATCATATTGGATGCTCTATTGACTTTAAATTAAAATATCAAATATTAGCTAATTTAAAATGAAATTTTTCCATTTTGAACTTTAAATGTTCTCTTTGCTAGCAAATCATATCAATTTGTTCCCGGTTTCTAAATGAATGAATATCATATCAATTCAGAAAACTGACTTTAGGAAAAGAACTTTATTTTAAGCTTAACAAAAGGAAAATATTCAAGAATAATAATATACTAGAGCAACTCATTCATGTATTTTTGTGTAAGTATAAGACAGTGATTTCATATTTTGCCATCTAATATTTTCTCTTATGTACTGAAAAATTTGTTCTTAAGACAGAGAATAATATTAGGAGAGTGTCAGACTAAAATTCATCATTTTCCTATACTACTCCTGTCTTTCCTTCAAACTTCATGATTTCTGCTTAGAGGATATCACTATATTTCTTTCATCTGTTCTCTTCATCTATATACCTTCAACTTGTATTATATTATATTCATGTATTAACTTGTACTATATTGTATTCCCTTTATATCTCCTGGATTTCTTCAAATCTAAACTGTAAGCTACAGGAGAGCATGAGCTTATGGTTTTGCCTGGAAAGTAATAGGCACTTAATATATTTACTGTTAATTATTGTAGTGGCCTTAGTTTCTCTCTCCAATCCAAACTCCAAACAGCAAAATAACTATACCACAAACAACCTAGGCCAAGTCACATTTTAGTTTAGAAACATTGAGGGATGTAACTTGGGCACTGAGAGGTTAAATACCTTACCAAGGGGTAAAATAGCCAGCATATGTTAGAGACAGTTCTTGAATCCAAGTTTTCCAGTCTTTAAAGTCACCCTGCTCTTCTTTCCACTACTGCTTAACTGAGGTCCTTAATAAATGTTTGCAGACCATCAGTTGAAAAATGTCTAAAAAAGTTATAACCTATGAATGTAGGGAGATATTATTGTTCTTTAAGAAATGATGAACAGGATGATTTCCGAAAGGCCCGTAAAGACTTACATGAAATGATACTGAGTGAAGTGAACAGAATCAAGAAAACATTGAACACAGTTAACAAGATTATGTGATGATCAACTATGATAGACTTGGTTCTCAAGAATGAGATGATTCAAGGTAATTCCAATAGACTTGGGTTGGAAAATGTCATCTATAACCAGAGAGAGAATTATGGAGGCTGAATGTGGATTGAAGCATTATTATTATTTTTGTTTGTTTCATTGGTTGCTTCTGTCTCATGTTTTTCCCCCTTTGGTTTGATTTTTCTTATACAACATAACAAATGTGGAAATATGTTTAAAAGAATTGCATATATTTAACCTATATCAATTTCCTGCTGCCTTCAAGAGGGGGAAGGTTAAGGAAAGAGGGAGAAAAATTTATAACACAGTCTTACAAAAATGAATGCTGAAAAGTATCTTTACATGTATTTGAAAAAATAAAATACTATGAAAAATAATGTGAAAAAAACCTCATTCAATAAATGAGTAAATATTTGCAAAATGAGTGAAATATGTAGACCTACAAATATATGAGAGAATAAAAAATGACGTAGATGTGTAGAATTTTACACACACATAGACACAGACACAGACACACACAGACATACACAGACACACACATGTTTCTAATAATAGCCATTCCTTAGGGTGAGAGAGAAGGAAAGAAAAAAAAGGGAAAAAGAAAAAGTTACATGATAACTTCATTGTGTATTTAAGAAGAATAGCAATTTGTACATAATTGAACTACAGTTTCATGTGCAGTATTTTTTTTTTTTTTTAAATAAGAAGGGTGAGTAAACTCTAAACATGTGAATAAAAATGACATCCAGCTCCCATACCAGTTGGGCACCTAAGTAGAAATGGAGGTCTGGAACTCTCAAAAAGTAGTTCAATTAGCAATGGCAAATTAAGTAATCCAACCACATAAAAGTAATGAATCTGTAAAACTCTACAAGATTGCAAACAGAGAATATACAGAGAACATTAAGAGATCAAGGACAGGTTAGGGGGTCAATGAAGGAGACTGAACAATTCAAAGCACCTTAAGAGTCTGTATGTGTAAACTAAAGATAGAATAGTTAATAGTGGGAAGATGTAGTCTAAATGTCAAACTGTCAAAGGGTTAAAGCATAGAAGGATTTAAGAAAGACCACTGGATTTGATGATTAGGTGGGTCATTGGTAACCTTAAAGAAAGCAGTTTTGGTAAAATAATTGCAAGTGGAAGCCCAATAGTAAGAAACTGAAATCACTGTGTTTAACAAGGAAGTAGAGGCATTAGTTATAGACAGTTTTTTTCAAAAAGCTTAAGAAAGATGACAAAAAAGAAATGGTAAATGGATAAGGCCAGAAGACAAAACAGATCTTTTTCTGATAGGAAGATATGGGAATGAGTGAAGTTAAAGGAAGAAAAGTCTAATATAAGGAAAAGACAAATGTTTGACAAAAGAACTGGAAATATAAGAAAAAGTAGGATCAAGGGCAAAGATAGAGGAATTAGTCTTCCTAAGTCATAAGAATACTTGATCTTTAGTGACTGAGGAAGAAAGAAAAAAACAAACAAACAAAAAAAAAAAAAAAAAAACAAAAAAACAGAAGGATTGGACCAAGTAATATCTCAGTAGAAGGAATGAACAAGAGATTTACTTGGTCCAATCTTGTACTTCACAGATGCAGAAACTAAAGCCAAAAGAGATAAAGTGGCTGCAAATAAGATGCAGAAATCAAGTTTCTAGTAGGATCAGAACTCAAATGTCATTATTTTCAGTGATATGTCACCCCAGACATTTATGCTACATTTATAACACAGGCCACTGCTTTGGCTATGTGTATAGCATAAAGAAACAATATAATTCAGGGTATAATGTGAAACAGGTTTCTGGATGCCTCAAAAGAATTAGGATACACTTTTTTCAAACTTTTTTTTCTTTTTTATGCTTCTGAGCATCATCTAAGCCAACATAATGCTAACCTTAAGATTAATTAAAATGGTCAAATAACATCAGAGAACTGTAGACTTAAGTTTTGAGGAATTGACTTTTTTGCTACAGAATGTTTATTATAGCAGTACATTAAAATGTTTTGTTAACTACTATAAATTCTAATGTTGAAAAAAAAGTACAAAACAGTAATTTGGCATCTAGGTGGTACAATAGATAAAATGCTAGATATAGAATCTGGAAGGTATGAATCCAAATCCAGCATCAGACACTTACTAAGTAGTGAGAAACTAGACATTTAACTACCGTTTGCCTTATTTCTCTCATCTGTGATAGTGATTAACAACACTACCTCACAGGGTTATCGTGAGGTTCAAAGATAATATTTGTAAAGCACTTTTCAAATTTGGTCCTTTAGGGCTAAATACATGCTACCTATTATTAATAAAAGCAATAATATACTATAAACAGCATCATTACTAATAATAATAGCAAATAATATTATTTCATAGCAATAATAATGTCTTACATAAAAAAATTGTTCCAAAGTTCTCAGATTTTAAAAATTTTATCACAAGATATTTAAAGATATAGGAAGTAGCATCACACTCCAGGAATAAAATTTTCAAATTAGAAAACAGAAGGTTTGGGACAGAAGACACCCCAAAGTAGATAGGATACTATAAAAAAACCAAGTTCACAAGAAGTTGTAAGGACTGATACTTATAAGTTATGAAGGTACTAATAAAATTTGCAAAAAGGCTTTATTTTTCACTATTATGAAAGCTCTTGCTGTGAACACCAAGGAATAACAAGAAATGGGGTTCACATTTAAACCAAACTCCACCACTAAAGACATTCTGTTATTAAGAACTAAATGTTAATTCCATACCTTGAATTGTGATAGAAGCTCATCTGTTGCACTTGTTGACACTTCATTCTCTCTGGTTTCAGCCAATCGTAAAATTTCATCTATATCCATTTCCTAGGGAATTAAAAGGAACAAACATATAATTTAAACTAACTAGCACTTTTCAATAAGTGAAATTATAAGTATTGATGCACCTACACTAACTGCCAAAGTTTGTTCTCTAATTCCCCCATTTCTTTTCATCTCTATAACTTTCAAATCTAATCTTAATTATTGAAGAGAACTTGGAACTTAATAATTAAGTTAAAAGTCAGTATAATCACTAAAGAATAAGGAAAAAATTCTAGAGCCACCAAAACCAGTAGACAAAAAGACAGAACCTTCATCACTATTCCTAAAATTGTCTCATTTAATTCTATAGAAACTTGCACAAAATAAAGTAAAACTGGTTAATTTCCTTCAATAATATTTATTCTGGAACAATTTTTAAGTGAAACTCAAAATGTGCTTCCAGAAAAAAAATTTTTTATAACTCTCAAAAAAAGGAAAAATATGTACATTTGTAACACACACACACACACACACACACACACACACATATACATACATGTATGACAATATTTTTTCCCCAAAGTTTAATCACCTGAGGTTCTGATTCCTCCCCTTCCAGTTCTTTGAAAAGATCCTCTGCTCCAAATTTCAAAATAGCTGTTAGTTCTTCTTTGTTGAAAGGATTAGAACTGCAGGGGGGGAGGGGAAAGGTAGTTGTGATCTAAAATACTTAATGTAACCATCATTTCCTAATATATTCCCAGTAAAAATGCTCATATTATCTAAATATGAAAGATATGGCTTTCACCTCTTTACTTTATTCATCAATACAATGGAGTGTTTTTAGGGCAGTCTCACTCTCTGAAGTAAATAAAATAAAGAAAAAGGCATTTACATGTTTTCCTTAGTAGTTACAGTACTTATCAAGGAATATTTCTATAGGATTCTGAAGAAAGAAATTCCTCTCATCCACTTGGCATTAAGAACTATTTGCCCAGCGGGATACCAATCTTATAGTATCTTTCCAGAGGCTTGATTACAACCACATACAAGAGAATTAAGTTTTTTCCAACCTAATCACTACATACACTGAAACTTCCATGTATATTATCAAACATAGATTCAAGTCAGCCTCTTTTTGAACAAAGAATATAAAACTTCTAAGCATTAAAGAATCAAATATCTAATTCAAATCTACATCCCTTCTTCTTGTAACAAAAAAATACCCAAATACTATACCAGAAAATGTAATTTGAAATATGCACAGTTACTAAGAAACAGTTGTCTTCTTTCCTAAAGATAATTACATATGCTTTCTTCGTCCTATACCATTCCTGTCTTCAATATCATATCAATTGTTAAGTGAAAGAAACTAAGGATCTGACCACAAATATTTTTATGAAGTGTTAAAAAAAATATTCTGATTCTAGTTGATTCACTTGTGCTCATTAATAATTAATGGGCAAAGTCTGTCTGATTATTAAAGTCTGTTAGGATAATGTTAAAATTCCTACTACAGCAGCTTGATAGCTTACATAACCAGATATCCTTGTAAGCACAGATCTGACTTTCCTACCCAAAAAGCAATTCCTTAGGTAAAAGAGTAATTCCTTTGATGCTTGAAACCTTCCACAATCTGGTTCCAGGCTCCCTTTCTAGATTTACTAAACACTATTCTCCTTCCCAAAACTCCCTTCACAGACACAATGGCCTATAATATATATCACTACAGGGTCCATATCTGAGCCTTTACTCTAATTAACCTCCAGGTAGGGAGTACATATTCATATTCTCTCACTCCCTCTCTCTTTCTACTCCTCCACCTCTTAGAATGCCTGGCGTCTTTCAAGGATTACTAATTCAAGTATCACTTAGTCTATGAGTCCTTCATACTCTCCCATCACTAGTAAGCTTTCTACATATTACTTTGTAATTGCTTTGGATTTCTTTTGTGTTTATTTCTCTGAGTAATATATTGCATCAATATAACGCAATTATTGGATTTTTTTAGATCTTTACATACCCAACACATAATGCAGTTCCTAGCACATTGATTGGCACTTAAGAAATACTTATTAATTTGAAAGCAAAAGGAAAGAATCAAGAAAAAAAAAAAAAAAAAAAGAAGATAGACAGTAAAATCCAAAAAAAAAAAAAAAAAAAAACCCCAAACCCAAAAAAACTGGAGCTAGTGTTTGGAAATAGAAAAAAAGGGAAACCTTCTCTATATCCAAATAACATAGATGTTAATGTACTTTCCTTTTGTTTGGTAGTCAAGAATTTCCAACATGACTTCTAAATGATCCCCTCATGTGAGGGGCAGTTGATTGACAGACAATACATAGTCTAAAGTCCATAGTCCGTTGGATTTCTTTCACTCCCTCTTTCTGGTACTTACTTTGACCTTCCTGAGTTGTTATCCAAAACAGTACGGCCTGTGGTATCCATACGCTGGATCACTAAGTGATCCAACACCATTTTCTTTTTGGCTCGTTCAATGATCTCCTCTTCTACTGTCCCCTTTGTAACTAAGCGGTAAATATTCACCTAGAGAGCAAAGTAAAGTGAGGATTATACCTGACAAGTATCTACTCACAGAACAATTAGTTTGATACCTCATTTTTTGGGGGGAAAGGGATCAGTTCTTTTCAGCTTTAACTGTAAATTTTTGTATTCTGTCCATTAAGATAACAGTTTTAATCAGACATGTAGTTTTATTATAGAAAATATTCATCTTAAATAAAAGTATTCTTTTTTTTTTTTTTTTTTTTTTGCACAGACAAAATTAAAAATCTAGGATAAGTAATTAAGCTGTCATCTGGAAAAAATATTGCCATCAAATATATCTGGCAAGGGTTTGATAGCAATGAGATATATAGACAATTATTAGAAATGTATAGGAATACAAAGCATTCCTAAACTCAGAAGTGGCTAACAGTGAGAAGAAACTTTTTTTTTTTTCTTAAATAAAAGTATAAAAATTTCTATCAGTGATTATATTGAAATAAAAATCAAACAAATATTGAACACAATACAAAAATGCTCTTTTTCATTAAGCTATATCAATCATAAATTGTTATAAGTAACATAAATGGATTTCCAGACCTATTATTAAATGAAATGCTCTATGAAAAGCCATTTGTATGCTTCTAACCATATGTATGGGAATATTTAGCTATTAGAAAAAACAAAGAAACAGGGATCACTGAAGAGAATGATAGGTAATCATTGCACAAATATAGTAAGAGAAGAAATTATCTGTTCTATTTCTATACAAAATAATAGAAGCTCACAGGAAGCCTCAGTGGTATATTATCTAAATATATTGTGTGTATATGTGTGTGCCTAAGTAAATCCACTTAAGAACAAAAAGGCATTATCTTTTATTAGTAGATGTCTAGCCTAACTGAAATGGTATAAAATGGAAAGAAAGCAAAAATTATCCCAAAAATCCTATGTTTAATTGTCTAAAACTGTACTAAGACTTTTGAGACACATTGTAGTTTACAGATTGCCTAGGGCTGAATCCCTACAAAGATTAATATTAGAAATACCCTGACATTTTCTCTGACCTGTTTCTTCTGTCCAATCCGATGTGCTCGGGCTTGTGCTTGTAAGTCATTCTGGGGGTTCCAGTCAGAGTCAAAGATGACCACAGTGTCCGCTGAAGCCAAGTTAATTCCTAGGCCACCCGCCCGTGTTGAGAGCAGAAAGCAGAAGTCCTGTACATAAGGCAATACACCACTTTATGTCGTGTCTGTCTCAGAAACAGTTTCATACTCCAATAAGCCCTGTATCCCTGGGAACCCCTGTAGTTGTGAAGAAAAGTGAGATATGATGGGCAAACTTTACAGAAGCTAAAAGATTGTCCAGAAGGTGATGGCAAAGTGAACTTTTAATGTAAAAGAGGAAAGAGTAAACAGTTCACTAAAGTAGGCATGAAAGCCTGAAGAAGCACAATGGGTATTATAGTACTCATATTTAACAAATGAGAAAACCAAGACGGTGAGAGAGGAAATTACCCAATAGAAATCATAACAGTTGAGCAGCAGAACATCAAACTCAGAATCACTAACTCCAATTCTATGCTCTTTTCCTGAATATCTTACCACTTTATTTTATATTCAAAGACTTCTAATTAAATGATCACAAACAATGCTCTTCATATTGAGTTTTTCTTAATTCACTTTTCTGTGTAGTTAAATTTAGTAAAATAATATAAAATGGCACATGAAAATATTTGCATGAGTGAATTAGGACTAGTAAAGAACACATTACTACAGTTCAAAGAAAGATAAAGTAGAAGGATATGTACAAAATAAGTGTCCAAGTGTAGGAAAATACAATGATACAAAAGGTACAAAGGTCTAGATGTGATTCCTATATCATGGCAAAAAGAATAAGAGAAATTACATAAAATCAGTTCAAAGTCAAGACTTGAAGTACACAAAGAATTATGAAGAATGAAAAATATTTTATGAAGAAAATGTTTATCCAGATCTCCATCTTCAAGTACTTGGAAGTGGGAGGAGGGGATCACGGTTACATTTTAATGTTTGTATATAATTATGTTAGAAATACATATCAGTATATACATATGTCAGTATGTATATACGTATGTACATAAGTCAAAAATTATCTCAGTTTTGCCTGGAATGTAATGATAAAATAGACTTCACTTTCCAAATGGCAGAATTGTTAGTTATCAATTAGATATGGAAATTCTGAAAGTCAATAGCTAAACCACAGTCAGATGACCCAGAAAGAATTGATCAGCAAGTATCTCAGAAATTTCATGGGGAAAAAAAAAAGGAAATACTAAACCTTTCTATTTAGAAACTAATAATACACATTTCTCTAGATGGGACTTCTCACTTCAGGATAAAAGAAATACCTACCTCTCTACCCTCACTCCCACCTCCACACCCCCAAAAAGGCAAAAATAAGTTCAAAACTCAAAAGAAGCAATATAATTTTCAGATAATGTATTTGTTTAAGTAGAAACAGGTTATATAAGATTTTATCAGAGAAAGAGACATAACCAGAAAGAGATAGAGAAAGGTGAGAGAAGACAGGGGAAAAAATAAAGGGACATAATGGGTATTGAAGCAGTATCTAGTTTATCAAATGCCTTTTATACTTAAAATTTTAATAGTTCTGCTTTGAATTATTGGCCAGAATAGTCACTGAGAATAACTTTTTACTACAATAGTACACTAATAACCAAAGCAAAATTTTCTTACTCAGTCCACAAAAACCACAAAACTTGAGAGTTGAAGGAACCTAAATAATCATATGATCTCACTCACATATATGAAAGGAATCCTCTTCATAACAAACTGACAACTAACTAGTCTAGTCTTCTAGGCTTTGCTTTTCTGCCAAATGAAACTATGCCAGTGCCCATGGGATCTCCACCCTTGGCCTCAAAGCAAAAAGAGTACCATTACTGATGAACACACATACTTATTTTAAGAGTGTTCTATGTCTTATGACTGAAAGGAAGACAAGTCGGTCTTTTATGTTTGCCTCTTGTTTTTGTTTTTTTCCACCCCAGTGCATTCATACCTCTGCATAGCTTCATTTTTTTTTGCTTTCTGAAATCCTGTATTATCTATAGTCTAAAACCATATAACTGATTAATTTATCATATATTATCTTATACTTTTTCTAGTTACTGCATTTGCTCCTCCCGTAAAATCCCCAATAGATGAAACTGCCTTACAATTTGTCCAATATTTAACACAGTAGCATAAAGAAGACACTTATTTATTATGTTCTGATTAATTGATTTATATTCCACAGAGCTTAGTACAAAACTGGAACCAATTGCTTGACTGGGTGAAAAATATTTCTGTTACTAAAATCAAGAATAATAAAAGTATTAATAGATACATATTTCTTGTTCTTTCCTGGTACAATTGAATTCAAAGAAAATCCATGAAGTTCATCCTCAGCCACATCCAAAAAGTAGCAGAGTCCTAATAAGAATTTAGTTCTTTCTAACACATAAGCTTCTGATGTTATCACCTCATCAAGTTAATCCTTCCAACTAACTAACCCAATTATCTTGCCCTTGCTGCCTCTCCAAGTCCCAGCAAGTTTATCACTTGAACCATATAACAATAATGTTGCTGCTAGCAGAAATTATTATTCAAATACAGGAAGATAAGCAAATCTGAAGATGCTTGCTTTTGAGAAACAAATTATTAAGGTGATCGAATCCCTATTCTACTTCCAAGGCAGAAATCAAGATGATGGTAATACACAGCTTATAAAACTAAGTATATTAATTAAATTTTAATTTTTCCCCCACTATCTTCATCACAGTATTGTAAAGAAAGCATTTTATAAACTGCAAGGCACTATATATATATATCTGAACTGCAATTATTATTGATTTAAATTCTAAGCTTCTCATGTAACAAAACCATGCAGAGAATGCTATACCTCAGATCCATCTGCATTGAAGTGGTCCAGTGCCTGCTTTCGGATTTCTCCCTTAATCGAACCATCCAGACGCTGCAGAAATAAATCAGCAAAGAATTAACAGTCAAGGAAGACCAGCTGCATCAAAATCTGAAAATACTATAGGCTTGCAACCTTCATTTGTCCCCACTAGACACAGACTAAAAATAACCCAAATGCCCTGGCCAGGTCTATGTAATAAGGATTTTGCTTAGGCAGCATACCTCTGACATGGGATCTCTTGTTACAAGATCATGGCTGAAAGGCTCTGATTCAATGTTCTCTTTTAGATTTATCTAAGGATCAGACCTTATATCAAGGACTATGAAGAAAAGAGTGGCAACCCAATCCTTGTTAACTCCTTTGTTTTAATTATATTTCTAGGTACCAAATAAGTTTGAAATGGGAAACAATATGACTGATTACAATGTATACCCAGAGAAAAGTATTTTCTAAGGAAATCCTAAGCTTACATTGATTTAAGCAATTTGTTTTACTCATATAATTTTATTTTTGATAAAATTTTTCACAATAGCACAAATACCAGAACACATAACATATGTAAATATAAATATATATACATACACATGCATATACATATGTATATACAGACACTGCTCATTATCACATAACTTTTACAAGTTTTTTAAATTTAAATTTTCGTACACTTTTACCTGCATTATTTTATTTCTACCTCTCAACTTTTATATGAGTTGAATAGATAGCTATTATCATTTTCATTTTTATAGATGATGACACCAACATTGGAGAAATTAAACTACTCAAGGTTACATAATTGGTTAAAAAATCAGGAATAAACCCAAATCTCTAAATTCCTGGTCCAATGTTATTTATTCTGACCAAATCATCATCTTAAAATTTCATTTCCTCTCTTCTAGAGTATACAAATTCCAATTGATTTTTCAGCCAATAAGAAATATGGCCTACAATATCCCATTCTACATTCTGAAATCAGAAGAAGCCATTTCATTACTGCTACTAATGGAAATGACCCTATGACTAAAGCTACTATGACAATAACCAGAAAGGAGTGGGTTCCATCTCAGGTCTTGCAAAAAAGAAAACAGGATTGTTGCTTTCTGATTGTATTTGGTATTCATTAAGTCACTAAAGTAAAAGCAATGTAGGGATCAGATACACTAGGAGAGTATTTCTGTGAAATAGCCATACTATAAAACACTATTGAAAGAGAGTTAATAAAGAAAAATAATACCAAAAACTAGAAATTCTAAACTGTTTTGAATGGTTCTATTCTAGACCATTTTGGAAGAGGATCTGTTCGTGGCTCTGAAGTTAGGATTTAAAAAGGAAAAAACATCTGATACCCACTGACTTAAAAGTTCCTTTAGGGGCAGCTAGGTGGCGCAGTGGATAGAGCACCAGCCCTGAATTCAGGAGGACCCGAGTTCAAATCACATCTCAGACACTTAACACTTTCTAGCTGTGTGACCCTAGGTAAGTCACTTAACCCCAGCCTCAAAAAAAGGGGGGAAAAAAAAGTTCCTTTAAAACTAATATATAAATTATGATACTACTTGAAAGGACTACTATTCCAGTCAAAGTCAAACAAGTTAGAAAGAAATCTTTAACTCAATATACTACAAAAACAAAACATATAATTCAACTATTCACCATATAAACTGTTATATATAAGTGGATCAGAAAAATCTCTGTCAAATAAACATAAAATGAATTTTTTTTGTTGAGTAAATCTCAACAAACCTGAATAATTGTCAGTGAGTAGTAACAGTCTACATTCTACTAAAAAATTATTCTAGGACTTAGTGGATTAATTTAAAAAGAGAATCATTTCAACTGCCTCCAGATTCAATTCCAAGTTCACTGAAAATTTCAACAACTCTTTTTTTTTCTGGTATGTACTACATTTTTTGAGTTCCTGTGATTTCCTCATCAAACAACCAATTTTTCCTCTCCATTATTTAGAGATAAGAACACACCTAATTTTTACTTTTTTTCTTTCTCAAATAAAAGAGTGATCTTCAAATGAGTATTTTAAAGAGAAAGCATAGAAAAAGTTATTTCAAAATAAGACCCTTCTTAGACTTACGTCTAGATTTAGAACAATTAAAAAAGTGATGATACTTTTCACTATGTCAGTTTAGTATACTTGCAACCCCATTACTTAACATACTTACCTGGAAAGGATAATGTTTAATAGTCAGGTATTCAGCCAGAATATCCAACATCCTCACCATCTGGGAGAAGATCAGAACTCTGTTCCCCCTCTCTCGAAGTCTTGTTAACAATTTATCTAAGAGGATCAGCTTCCCACTGCTCCTGATCAGGGACTGAAGAACTAAAAGTCATTCCAATCATGAGGTTGAAACATTTCCCCATTTATATACATAAAACTGTGATTGATTTCAAAGAATTCTTTTCATGAATGCTTTTTAAGTATGTTTGGGACCTGCCTATACCCTTCTATTGATAACCCCCTTATAATCTTATAACCACTCTTCTATTAAAAATGTTCTTAAGACAATGAACAATCCAGTGGTCTCTTACTTTTCAAACTTCTCATACTTTTCAAACTTCTCATACTTTATAAACTTTCTAGAGTATTTGACAACAATGATCAACTTTGTACTTTTCTAGCTCTTGCTCCTCTATCTCTTTTGAGTAATGCCTTCTTCTCTTCTTGGCTTTTAGTATTCCCAGAGTTCATCTTTTAGTCATTGCTCATCTACATGGTTTCCATTAACATGTCTGAGGATAATTCTCAAACCTACATCATCCCTAACTTTGACTTCTATCACCAGTGACACTTGATTATAATCACTTTTGCAATCTGTTATGTACTCTATCTCTATTTGTTGCCTGAATTTTTTAATCTATATAAATCTTGGCATCTCAGGAAGATCATAATAGTCCCCTGCCATGTTCTCAATGAGCCATTTATTGTGTTTTTCTACATGCCATAGGCATTTGTACTAAATATATAAAAGGTCCTCGGAACGTTTTAAACAAAGAATTAAATCAGTAAAAAAAATAATTTACCATCTTAATTTTTTTTACTATTTTTAAAAGATAATTTCTTCAAATAAATTTTTTAAAAATCTTCAATAGAAGCTTCCCCAAAATCAAATCTTTAAAAGAATGAGAGATGGAAAAGAATTAATTTGAAGATAGCTAGGCTAGATAAAGTTTTTTTTACAAATTTTATTTTATCATAGATTTATTTGTGGATTTTAAAAAAAGACAATAGCTATTTACAAATAAATACCCACCAGCAAGATCTCCTGTCCATTTTCACGTTCGTTCTCTTCTGGAGGCTTAATCAGATAGCAGTGGTTACAGCATTTTTTCAGTTCCATCACGATATTAAGGAAACCAGATGTGCTGCCTCTTGTCCCTTTGGAGAGAGCCTTGTAATTCCTTGTCAAAATCCACCTGTAGATGTCAGTAATATAATTCTCAGGTCAAATTTTAAAATAATAGGCCAAAAGGAGAGGGAATGGAAAAAAGCTTCAAGGAAAAGAAAAGTACAAAGGGGGTAAGTAAATGTTTTTCTTGTCCATTCTGGGTCTTCATAACAATAATCACATTCATGATTTTATTTACACATCTCAACTTTATCACCATGAAGATTCATGTTAAGTTTTGGGGTTTGTTTTTTTTTTGGTCTTTTTTTTTTAAATGAAGGAAGTTTCTTTTCTCAATCTATCTTAACAAGGATCAATCAAGGTCAAAGAGTTTTGCTACTTCCAAGACCCAGAAAAATAGATTTAGCACTATGAAACACCTGTAATCCCCCTCCTCCAAATAAAAGAGAATATTCAATACAGTGGCTAAATATTATGACATGGCCAAAGTGTTAGGTTGAAAATGTATACACGGATACCCTACTCTAACTTTCATCAATAAATGCATGTTTTTCATTTTTCCATCACTACTTTTTACATTCACTTGTGAAACTTCTTAGCTCAGGCACTCTCTTCTTTCCATCAAAAAAGAAGAAAAAAAGGAATATAAGCATGGCAGCATTATAAAAACACACATAGCTGGCAAGTACAACTTGAATCAAACTAAAATTCCTTCAAGATGTCAACTTAATTGGAAGAAGAGCCTATTTAGGTTAGACAGTTGCTCCAAATGCAGGGCAAAACTAAGAAAGTGGGTCTCAATTTCAACCTAATTTCAGTGTTTGGTTTTTCCCCCTCTTTCTATGTTCATTGTTTACAGATATATTTTAAATAAGACTTATTGCTTGTTTCTTATTAAGTATTATAATACTTTTCATGTCACAACAGTTGAAAACTATTGGATTACAAATTCAGGTAAGTTGTGATTAACAAGACAGGACAAAGGAAAAAAAAAGAATTTTTTTTTAAAGTATTAACAAAGCATTAACTATTAGGATACTGTCTTTTTTTCATCTCTTATTTTGATAGAGACTTATAATTTTAAAACATTATTTTATAAATATAACTAACTGGTCCAAAATTTTGAAGGTACAGTTTTAAATTATGGAAGCCATGATTTGACCTAGTGCCAGCCTTCCTACAATAGAACTTAAACCAAGTACACAAATCCCTTTGTACTAAATCTGTTGCATCTAGAACACTTCAGTTGAAAAAGGATGTTCCTCTCTCTTTTTATCAACTCCCAATGCTATTAGATGAATATTCTTCAATATAATGATCTGTTTCCTGGGGCAAGGAGGAAAAAAGGAAAGAGTATCATTATTTCTCTGGGAATTGGGCTATGTTTTTTGGCCATCAAGCAAGAACAGAATGCCACTAATTCTCATTTGCACTAACACAAAAGGGAGGGAAGAAGGAAGGACTTGAAAAAAAAAAAACACCATTATCCAGAATTGGCCAAAATAAAAAAGAAAAGCAAGATTTTCACATAAAGTTCTTATTTCTACCTGCAGCCTCAATACAATTTAATGGCCAGCTTAGGAAGTAACTTACTTATAATACTGCTTCTGAAGGACAGACATCTCCACCCTGAGAATCTGTTCAACTTTGGCTGGAAGAGATTTTTCCACATCCTTTTTTACTCTTCGAAGAAGGAAAGGCTCTAGAACCTTATGGAGACTTTGATAACCATTTTCTCTCCCCTTTCCATGATCATCTTCAAAATCTTCCCAGAACTCAAACCTAAAGATGAAATACTAATTTTAAATTATATGGGGAAAATATATTTGAATTCTTTAAAAAAAGACATTTTTGTGTCATAAAATTAACCTCATAAAAAGGTAACTAATCAAGATAAAATTACTGATTTTTGAATTCTTGTCAGAAAGAAATAAGAACAGAAAACCAAAAAATAAAAATGGAATGAAATAAAAAAGAATCCAATATTTAAGCATGAGTCCAAAAAACCAATATAACTGGGTTACCTAAATTATTAACATTTATTTTATGAAATAATCCAGTTTCTGAGACTAGCATATTTCTGTTAGATAAGATTATGAAAATGAATGTGGAAAGTAATTATAGATTTATGAAGGAAAATTAAGGTGATTTATAATTTTTTAAATAATAGGTCATTTACTTGGGAAAAAAGAATTAGAGACGGCTAGGTAGTGTAGTACACAAAGAATCAGCCCTAAAGTCAGGAGGACGCAAGTTCAAATCTAATCTTAGACACTTAACACTGCCTAGCTGTCTGACTCTGGGGCAAGACACTTAATCCCAATTGCCTCAGCAAAAAAAAAAAAAAATTGAAAACAACTATCAGATACATATTTCAGTTGTTACTTAAATAAAAAGCCTGTATTGTTCTGGAGACAAAATTTAAAGGGCTCTACTTACAGAAAGTCAAAGGCATGTACAAAACTACAAATTGTATTTGACATCAATGGAATCCAGGAACACAAAAAACAATCCAAAAGACCCACTTAATTTAGAAACACGTAACTAACATATGTTTAGTCAAAATTATGTAACTAAAACTATGCTGAGCTCAATGGCTGAGGCAAGTCATAATCTTTAATGAGGCTGATGAAAACTACTATAGTCATTTAGAATAGGAACATTGGGAAATTATCAGAGGTACAAAATAAAGGGGGACAATTACCTTACAATACAAAGAACAGTGATTTATCATGGCAAAAAAAAAAAAAAAAAATTCATTCTTAGAGAATGTCCTGCCTATGGCCTATGCCTATGCCTATGCCTATGCCTTACATTCTAAAGGAAGTTAATAAATACTGACTGAACTGTATTAACTTAAGTCAGATTTGTGGACTTGGTCACTTTATTCCATGATTATTACCATTAATACTACTCTGTGATCTGACAAACACATACTTCCAGGAAAAATTGTGCATGAATCAACACAATTATAACTATTGAAAAAAATTAAAAGCATATGCAGATTCATCTTAGTACATATAAATAATATATTATTAATTTGCTATAACCAGATTACTCTCAAAAATAAAATTATCAATATTTTACAAGATTTATTTTCCTATTATGTACTGCATAACATATAAAAACTACCATTGTTTGAAGCTTAAAAGTTAGCAAAATGCACAATACAAAATAATAATAATTTTTTTTTGGAAGCTGTTAAGTAGGGAATTTCAGATGAGGAAACTGCTTCAACCAATTAAGATCAGCAGTGGTTCTGAATCTTAAACTCCTAGAGTTGTCTGAGGCAGTGAGAGGTTAAATGACTTGTACAGGATCACATCACCTGTGTATTTAAGAGATGGGATATGAATCTAGATTATTCTAGATTCAAGGCTAGCTCCTGTTCTACTTTCCTACCTTTCAAAATAAAATATATTCAATAAATTATTTTTCTTTCATGATAAAAAAAAAAACAATATCTTTCACATCCTACCCCTATCCAAGTTAACTTCACTTCTATTCACATAGCTATTACTTTAATTCAGGCCTTTATTACTTCTTACATATATTACTGCTATAGTCTCTCAATTATTTCCCCCTCCTCATTTCAAGTCTCTCCCACCTCAGTTAAAAAAATAGTTTTCCTTAAGTACAGATAAGACCATAGTACTTTCCTACTCAACAAACTCCTGTGGTTCCCACTATTCCTCCTAGATTAAATAAATATAAAATACATCTCCCTGTTTTATACCTCACTTGGTGTTTATTACCAGTTATTAAATTGTCATTTATACTGTTAAATCTAAAAAAATCTTAAATGATCCTGATAAATGGATGGAAGATACTTTGCTGTAAAAGAGCCAATAAGGCAGTGTTTTGTTCTACAAAATCAAATATTTTTCATTATCAATATACAAAATACAACATAGGATTTGTATCTCTACATCGTTTAGTCACTTGTGAGATGGTCAAGACATGGATCATTGCTTTAATACATTTGCCAAATCCTGCTTGAAAACTAAATTCCTTCAAATGTAGAAAATGAGACAACTTTACATTCCAGTTCCAAGTACACCCACTATCAAAAGGAGAAGAAATTTAAAAGTAACAGAGAATGTAAGTAAAAATGACTGAACCAACAAAATTTCAAAACAAAGAAAATTCAATTTAAAATCTAGAATATGAGCAGATAAATGAGAGAATGAATATTAAAACATTAAAAAGATTATAAACTACAAAAAATATTGTAAGATAAAGGAAAGTGAACCTACTAATGAGAAACTAATTTCAAAACCCTCTGGAATCCCCAAGAGGATGGAACAACAAGATGGTGTTCCAAAATGATTCAAAGGAGAAATTTTTTTAAAAGACATAAAAAGAATAAGTCTGAAGAGAACAGATGTGAGAACTTGGGCCTGAACAGCAAAAATAATTAATAAAGAAAAACTTAAATCCAAAGAAGGAAACAGAAAGCAATGGATTCAGAATATAAATATACTGAAGTGAAGGACTATCTAGAAAAAGAGAAGCAAAACATAACAATGCTAAAAGATGTTGGCTCTATACAAAGCAAAAGCAATTGATCTGGAAAGCAAGAAGCTCAAAGATAACTTAAAAACCATAGGTTTCCCGGAAGACTACAATAAATTAAAAATGTGAACACTAAAATAAAGGAAATAATTCAAGAAAACTATCCAGAACTTCTAAATACAGAAAATAAAGCACTAATCAAAACAATACATAAATTGCCACCAGAAAAAAAAACAAACAAACCCATACTTCCAGTTTTGACACATAATAGTTAAATTTAATAATTGCCATACCAAACAACAAATACTACAAAACAGCCACAATAAAGACGTTCAAATGTAAGAGAAATGACAGCATTCTTCATTACTCACTATCAACTTCTAATTCAAATAATCATATTCAAAATGCAATCCAAAGTGACAAACTCAAAAAAAATTAAGATAAACATAATTAATGAAAAAAAGACATGTTTGATTAAAATGGGTCATTAGAAATATCCCTACCCCCCCAAAAAAAAACATGAACAGAATATTTAGCTTATAAACACTCCAAACAGAAAAATAACAAAGATAATTAAATACAAGTACAAAGGAAAGAACACTTAAATTGTCCTCTCTCTAAATATTATTCTTTTAAATAAAAATTACTCTTTTAAAAGAATGATTTAAAGGACTGAAAAAGAAACAAAACCATTTAAAATAAATTAAGTACACAAGAAAATAATGATTCAGGTAGAATTTAAAGATCAGAAGCAATTAAGTAATACAATAGACAGAGTACTGGACCTGAATTCAGGAAGAGCAGAATTCAAATCTGGCTTCATTAACCATTAGATATGGATATGTCATAATTTTATCTGTTTCAATCTCATCTATAAAATGAAAATAATATAACCTACCTCTCAGGGTTGTTGTGAGGATCAAATAAGATAATTTTTGTAAAGCATTTTGCAAACTTTAAACACTATATATGTAAACCTTCACGATCATTGTGAGATTGAAAAACAGCTATAGGTTAGTATGTTGACACTTTTTTTGTTTGTTTTTGCTAACAATAAAATCTGAGACTTTCTCCCTACTTTTTTATCTCCCTTTCTTTTGGATACCTTTTAAAATGCCCTCACAATAACATCATTTCCAATAAATGTTTTTATTTATACTCAATCCAAGCAAGCTACTTTTTCCTTCTTTATTCTCTTTACAAATGTCATTTCTACTTCTTCTGTCAGAACCTCAGGGACTGTTTCAGAATCAAAGTGGAGACAACTAAAGATGGATACTATAATCAGACATGTATAAAGACATTAACAAAAGACTGGAAAAAGTTGATCTATAAACAAAAGAAAGAAAACTACTCTCACAAAACAAATTTTATGGGAAATACAGAATAAGGTCAGTTAAAATATGCTCCCAAGCATTTTTTATATTTTTTTAACTATTTAAGTCCTACCAATGCATTGCTGGTGGAGTTGTGAAATGATTCAACCATTCTGGAGAGCAATTTAGAACTATACCAAAGGCCTATAAAACTGTGCATACCCTTCCATGCAGCAGTGCCATTACTGGGTCTGTATACCAAGGAAATTATAAAGGAGGGAAAAGGATTTGCATGCACAAAGATGTTTGTTGCAGCTCTTTTTGTAAGTGTAGGAATTGGAAATTGAGTGAATACCCATCTGTTGAATGGTTGAATAAAATATGTATACGAATGTAATGGAATATTACTATTCTGTAAGAAATGATGAGCAGGCTGATTTCAGAAAAGCCTAGAAAGACTTAAATGAATTGATGCTGAATGAAGTGAGCAAAACCAAGAGAACACTATACATAGTAACAGCAAGATTATGCAATGATCACCAGTGATAGAATTGGCTCCATTCCATAGACTTAAGAGTGGAAAAATACCATCTGCCTCATAGAGAGAACTATGAAGACTGAAGGTGGATCAAAGATTATTTTTTTCATCTTTGGTTTTTTTGCTTTTTCTTTCTCATGTTTTTTTCCCTTTTTGTCTGATTTTTTTTTTTTACACAATATGACCAATATGGAAATATGTTTAAAAGGATTGTACCTGTTTTAAGATATATCATATTGCTTGCTATCTTGGGGAAGGGGAAGGTAAGAGAGAGAGGGAAAAAATTTGGAACACAAAGGCTAACAAAAATGAATGTTGAAAACTATCTTTATATGTATTTGGAAAAATAAAGTACTACTGAGAAGGAAAAAAAAAGACCTTTCCCTTCACATAGATTGCAAGAGCTTTCAAAGTGACTATCTGGGGGCAGCAAGATGGCACAGTAGTTAGAGCACCCACCATGAAGTTCAAATAACAGCTTCAGACATTTAACACTTTCTAGTTCTATGACCCTGGGCAAATCACTTAACTCCAAATGCCTCAAGGCCCCTCCACCAAAGAAAAGTGACTACTTGTCTTATATCTATGTATTTTGAGTTCAGAACCTTTTTTCCTCTAGGACTCCCTTATCATTTTAAACAAATACCCTATTTCCAACATGGCTCACAAAATACTTCAGAGAATGTTTGTTCGTTCACTTTAACAACTTTACAAAGAAAATAAAATTATATCCTAATTCATTAAATAATAGTTTTGTTTTGTTTTACTTCTGAGGCAGCTAGATGGTGTAGTGGATACAGTACTGGCCCTGGAATCAGGAGGACCTGAATTCAAATCCTGACTCAGAAATTTAACACTTACTAGCCATGTGACTCTGGTCAAGTCACTTAACCCAATTGCTTCACAAAAAATACAAAGTTTTACTTCATGCTTGTTTATGTTTATGTACGTGAAAGTACACATGTATATATGCATATACATTATGTGTAGCTATACATACATATTAGCACACAAAAAATATAGATGAAAAGATTGGCTACAAGTATTATTTGCATTAGATTAATAATTCCCACATCAATGTTTTAATTCTCACATAAGCATATTAACTTTTCAAAGAGAAAAGAACAGTTGCTGTCAATTATCTCTTTCACACATCCAAGAATTCACAAAGGAAAATCAGGGCTAATTCAATGCAAATTATCAACATTACTGAATAATTAGGGAGGTTGGGGAAGAGGAAAAAAATTAAAAGCCTCAGACTTATTAAAGTGTCATTACTTTGGTCCGGATGAAAAATAGCATACATTGGAAAACCATTTATTATCATAAAACAGTCACCCTTAGATTGAACTTGGTAGATACTTAACAGCATCAGAGTAAAAGTCTGAATTGTCTTCAAATGCAATTGCAGACCCTAGCCAAGTAATTTTATGGATCTGTATCACAGAGTAAGCATGTTACATATACAAAGATACTTTTAGCAGAGGCATCTTGGTAAATATTACTTTACTTTTCTGAAGTTATCGTAGCTGAATTCTACATAAAAGTATGTTTCAAAATTTCATCTACTCTGAATAATTTTTCAGCACTTTCCAATTAGACTAATTATATATTGTAGTACTTCAGAGACTAACCAATGTGCTACTTCACTATTATTTGCCATACCTCATAATTTTTTGCCTTTACAAATTAATATGTGACTTCCAAAAATTCTGACCTCTATGACTTTTGTTATCCCAAAATCATTTGATACTATTATTTCCATATTTATTTTACTAAAAATCATGCTACAAGCTCTACTTTCCACAAACCATGCCATCTATTTTCCTAGATGAGTGATAAAAGATTTAATATCATTTGCCATTTCAAACATTCTAACATCTTTTGAAGTACACAGGAAAGAGCTTACTTCTCTGGCATAATAAAGTGCAGCAAGGACCAGAGCTCTTTGAGGGAATTCTGAAGAGGGGTCCCAGTAATCAGGAGCCTATGGTTGGACTTGAAATCAATCAGAGTTTTATATAATAAAGAGTCATCATTCTTCAACCGATGGGCTTCATCCACTCCCAGAAAGGCCCAGTTAATACTGCCCAGCACAGTCTAAAGTAAAAACAAAACAAAACGAGCCACTAAGTCAGATGGGCAAGTGGTTTCAAGTGTTAATTATCTCCATGCAAACATAATTACAAATGTAAGTATGGAAAATATTCCATTTTGTCTTAGATATGTAAAAGATCATTTGTGGTCTTAGTTGCTTAGACTAGGGCATGCACTAGTCAAAAATAAACTACAATCCCTTAAAAATTATGAAAGTAGGCCTCCTTTTCCAAATAATGTTACATATCCCCAGTTGTAAGATCAAATGAAAAAAAGGAGGTTTAGGGCAAAAATGAGTTGTACTCTTCTTTTTCTTATATACCATCCTCCTCTTAACTAGGCTCCACTACAACACTGGGATTTGAAGAACACTCAGAAACTACAGATTTTATCAACCTAAAAACTCTTCCCTTGGCTCTAGCAGAATCTGACTAGAACTAAAAATGGATATTTTTGTAAGGAGTATTTTAGTTCTTTATAAAGACCATCTTCAAAGGGTTTGACAAGTTTTACAATCTTCATTTTATGTGAAACCTATTTTCCTGTAGAGAGCAAAAAAATAAATAAATAAATTTCTCTTTTAGAAAATAATACAATGAATAATTTAAAACAACAATCACCATCTACTAGACCAGGAACAGGAATGCCAGATTTTAGTCCTAAATCTATCACTGACTATTATTATCCCATGAAAATCCTTTCACTTCTGTGAGTTCAGGTTTCCTCTTCTGTAAAATGTGAGGGAATTGGATTAGGTTTTTAAGTGTTCTTTCTAGCATTTGGTTTCTTCCCTACCAAGGTTCCCAAAATATTCTTCCCCCCCCCCACAAAGGTCAAAATCCAGAAATAACTGTTATAACAAAAAGTGAAAAACACAGACCTCTATAACTTGGATATTCAAAAATTTAAACCATGCCTTACATACCTTATCTTTTAGGAGGATCTCATATGTTGTTATGAGTGCATTAAACTTTAGCCTCTTGGTTTGAGAATGGATCCATTCATATTCCCGTATCTATAAAAGAAATCGATAGTGGAAATCCTAATATTACTCAACTTCATATCATCCAAAAAACAGAACATATGGCTCTCGCTATTGTCCTTTATCTCTCCCTTCATTTCTAAGTCAAATCTCTAGGGGGAAAAAAAATAGAAGTCATAACCATAGCCTTTACTTCTCTCATTTACTTCTCCAATTCTTGTTTCCAACTTCATAATGCAATGAAATACCCCAAGAAAGTGGGAGCAAACATCATAAACAAGGCAGGTAACACGATTACTAAGCCCATGAAGTGGATACTCAGAATTCTATGCCCAAGAAATTCTGCAAATAGTAGCACTATCATCTCGGGGATAGTAAGCCTACTTCTAGCCTATTCCTTCCAACATCATGAAAGGGAGCAACTCTAACAGCCTGAGAAGCTGTACTCATTCATTACTTAACCAAAGTTTCTTCTTCAAAGTTACCAATAATTCAATTGCCAAATTGAGGGACTTGTCTCAAACCTCATTCTTTTTGACCTCTACATCACTTAATACTATTGAACACCCAATGCTCTGGCATTTTCAAACATTACTCTTCCAACAAAGGGGTTAATCAGATGATCTCCAAGATCTCTAATTCTAATTCTATGATCTTAGGATTTTCTTACCTAACTATTTCTCAGACTCTTTTGTTAGAATATACCATGCCCTTATCTGTGAGTATCCCTTAAGACTCCATCTTAGGCCTCTTCTATTGTCTCTACATTCTCATTTTGTAAACTCATCAAGCTTATGGTTTATATTATTAACTTCAAGAAGATGATTTCTAGATTTACATATTCAGCTCTGGTCTCTTTCCTAAGTTCTAGTTCTATTTCATCAATTGCCTATTTTGAACTGCAAGTACCCCAAGCATCTCAAACTCAACATGTCCAAAAAAGAACTCAATGGTATCACTATCATCCAAGTATACAATATTGATGTCACCGTCAATACCAATTCTCACTAAACCTACAACAATCAGTTGCCATATCCTGTTCATTGTCTCCATAATGCCTGTTGTATCCATCTCTTCTCTACTCATACAGCAATGACCTTAGCCTAAGTCTATATTTCCTTTTGTCTAGACTACTTTTCAGAATTATTAGAATAGCCTACTTATTGATCTCCAGGCCACAAATCTTTACCATTCCAATCTATCTTCTACATAGCTATTGATTTTCCTCAAGGTCTAGGTCCTTCTCAGTCACTCCAGTGGCTCCCTGACATTTAAAGCACCAGCCTACCTTCAAAGCATATTACCCATTCCTACCCTTTATATTTCCTGTAACACTCCCATTTCCCATCTTTGAACCTTTATGCTGGCTAATCCCCCAAATGGAATGCACTCCCTCGTCCTCTCTTAAGATGCTCACCACTCAGCTCATGAGCAGCCTTTCTGCCTTACGTCTTTCTTGATCCCTCCCAACTCCAGTGTTTTCCCCGACAAATTCAACTTGCAACTATTTTGTTTCTGTTTCAAAATATGTATGCTGTCTTTCCTAATGGAATGTTAAAATCTTTCAGGGTAAGGACTGCTTCATTTTGTCTTTGAATCCCTGGTAGCTAGCACTGTATATAACATACAAAAAAAAAGATATTTTTAAAGTGCTTTTTGTCTACAGATTCTGTTTATAAATACTAAATAACTGAAGGTAGTGGAAATATACATGTATGAAAGCGTTAAGGATATAATTTCATTTTCTGTGAAAGAGAGTGTGTGTGTGTGTATACATGCATGTGTGTGTATTCAAAGGAGATCAACCTACCAAAGGTATTAACATCGTCTCTTAATAATGAGCTCCTCTCCCCATGAGCAAATTTTGCAAAGACAATACTTTTATTCAGCATATAAATTAAAAACTCAATATTTTGGATTTAGGGGAAAATATGGATTATAGAACACTTTGAAAAAGGAGTTACAATTTCAGAAATTAACTGTTACTTGAATCAATGAATGAAAAGTATTTTTGCATCTAATATGTATCAGGCACTATACTAAGTGCTGGGAATAAAAATACAGGGAATGGCTACCAGGGATAAAAATAATCTCTTAGGATTACAGGATTCAGACCTTGAAGGAAACTTCAAAATTATAAAAATCCCACCCTCTTTATGTAATAAGGCACCTAGGAGACGTAGTAGGTATAATGCTAGACCTGTAATCAGAAAGGCCTGAGTCTAAATCCTGCCTCAGACAATTTCTGTTAGGACTCAGGGCAGGCCACTTTGCCTCTACTGGGATCATTTTCTCATCAAGAAAATGGGAATAATTACAATATTTACCTCCAAGAATTGTTGTGAAAAATCAAATGAAGTACTATTTGTAAAGCATTTTACAAAGCTTTAAAGCACAATGTAAATGCTAGCATTTTTTAAAAATTATTTTTGTTGTTATAGTTGATACAGGCCTTCTTATTTAATATTTAATGTCAGGCAGAGGCCTTCTTATTTTGATGGGAGAGAGAACTGGCAGAAGGGAGAAAGGGAAGCTGAAAGTGCCTCCCTCCCATATATATATAAAAATAAACATTCTTTGATAACTTAATCAGTTTACTTAGAGTTCACTCTTTTTACTTTTAACTACATGAGAATAGGTAGATATTACATGAATTTTTTTTATTTAATATAACAAAGACTTGTGATTTCATTAGTATGATCTTTCTCACTACACTGAACTTCTCGGTAATTCAGAATTTTTAAAGCATTTTTTGTGTAACAGAATCTTGGCAGACTGGTGAAGTCTAGGTGAAGACTATGAACCCCTACTCAAGGTAATGTTTATAAAACTACACACAGAGGATTACAACAAAAACAAATTATTTTAAAATACAATTATTAACAAATTTTAAAAACTTAACACTAAACTTAAACTAATATGGCTATGCAAACTAAGTTGATCCTTAGAAAAAAGATATTCAATATGTTGTCAAGTCCATACCAAATTACTTACATTTTCCAGTTTGGTTAAACCTTCCAATCTTAATATGTCACCAATATGACCTAAGAAAACCCAGTCATGCCTATAACACAATATGGCAGCAAAGTACAGCTTTATTAAACACCTTAATAAAATATTTGCTATGGAAATCACACGAGCAACTTAGATAGGAATAATTTAACTGAATTATATGACAAGCCAACAGAGATTTCCATCATTTTTGCTTTTGGGTAGTGGGTTTTGTTTTGCTCTATTTTACTTGAACTTCCATTTTCTGTGTATTTCTACATGCAGATATCATACTTTAATAAAACTAGAACACAAAGATAATACCTGCTACAAATCCTTAGGTGCCTTGTTTTAATGAAAAGGTGAGAATGATTTAAATCCACATATCAAATATTTATAACCTCCTCATATGTCAAACTAACATTACACTCCATTTCCCATTTTCTTACCTTGGTACTGGCTGTCCACCATGCCTGAAATACATTCCCTCCTCACCTTCATTTCAAAATCCTCAATTTCCTTCAAGATTAACCTCAGGCTAAAACCTTTAGTTTTACCTGATACCATCTAGTGGTAGTGTCTGAGTATTTCAAGTGCTTAATGATGAAATTAGTTTCTCATTTTTAAATATGACCTGTGTACTAGTGTTTATACCATTAACTTGGGAGAAAAAAAAAGAAGTAAACCAAACTTCAGCTACAATCCCTGTTATAAATTCCCAAACTATTAAAAAACAAAAGGTATTTTTTCATCCAACATTCTTTTTTTGAAGATGAATAAACTAAATCCCAAGCAAAATAAACTAACTTGTCCAATATCACATAGCCAATCTGTGGAATAGTTGATGACAAAAATTTCTTTTCCCTAATCTTACCCTTCACTCTTCTGTTAATTATGATGTCCAAATTAATAAATCTTATTATCCAATCTAAAAATTACTTATTAAAAATGCCTATAATCTGTGAGGAATTGTGCTAGGCTAACTTACTGAAGATACAAATATAAAACTAAAAACTGTCCTGTGCTCTCAGGCTTACATTCATTCTATTGGGGTAAGGGAGGATGACAATAAGTAAACAAATATACCATCTATGAAAAGATTCCTTTTATTTCAAATATAGTTTGCTCATATTGGCCCTAAGCATAGAAACCCTAGCTTTTAAAAGCTCTGATAAGTTCTTGTGCCTATAACTATTTTCTTATGTTTTCATTTAAAAAGATAACATGAATTAAATTCATTTCATAATTTTAAAATAAAATTAGTGTAGGACTCTTAGAATGAAGTGATCCTATATGATGTTTATGACTTTTAAGGCAGAGAGATAAAAACATTTCAAAAAGGAGCTGTCATTTAAAAGATCAATATTTATATCGTTACTTTACATCTATTGGGAATAATGACTAGTAGAGGTTTCTAGCAAACATGATACAACTATTTTTCTTTAAATTGAATAAATATGTTTTTAAAGTTTATTTTTTTATTGTGCTACTGTGATACATAAAACCAATAAGGCTAACAAACAAGACTTTTCATAAGTATCAACAACTTTAAAAGGAATTTCTATAAAACTTGAATGGTGCACACTATATATCCCATTTCTCTTTTTTGTTTACACACCGTATTTCTGCTCATCAGGTCTCCTATGTAAACTACTACATTAATCTCTGGTGCCCATATTTCAAATTCCCTTTGCCATGAAGTGAGAGTAGATAAAGGCACCACCACAAGAAAGGGGCCATACAGCTGATGTTGATGGAACAAATAGGACAGAAATGATATGGTCTGGATGGTTTTTCCTAGGCCCATTTCATCAGCAAGAATCACACTGTTGCTCCTGAAAGAAAAAAAAAAGGAATCATAACTCATCCAATCAATGTAACAAAAATCAAAAACATGTAAAAATACCATTTCTGCTGATGAGTCATGACAATGAGTCAGTGAATGAGTAGAATTTATAATTGCACATCTTAATTTCCTCAATATAAAGTAAAATAATCACTCTGTGTAAAGCAATGGGTTAAGGACTGGAGACACAATGACATAAATGATCCTTGTCCTCAAAGAGCTCACATTCTCATGAGGGAGACAAATACAAAAGTAACTAGATATGTACAAGATATGCAGAGAATGTGGAAAGTAATATGAAAAGGGAAAGGGCTAGTATTTGTGGGGAAATCTCTCTTTTTTCTAATAATTTTGAAATAAAAACATTTACAATGCCTCAGTGACTAGCAACATAGTAGTTATTCAAATGTATATGATGAATAAACACAGATGCCATCTTAAAATTGTATTCATCAAAAAAGGATATATGTGTGTGTATGCCTGTATACACACACATATGTATACACAAATATCCAGACATACATAAAAATGTGTACATTCACAGAATATATATATGTGTATAAAAATATATATACATGTATTTAAATACACATCTACATGTATACATACATGTATATATTAAAATTTAAGTCAAATTTCTTTGAGATTTTCTTTACTATAGCTTTGCCTTGAAGCTTTTCCTAAAATGGGAAGTGACAACTGATAGATATTTATGGTGAGAGTTGAATCATAAAGGAACAAAGATTACTATCCATATGTATGCATAAATTTGATATCTACTCTTTAAACTGATATACTATATGTAAGTTCTTAAATAAGTGGAATTCTGAGAGTAAAGTTACATAATGTTTAGGCACTGTCCTGAAAGAAGGAAAGAAAACATCCAAAGTTCATAAGCAAACAGCAAATTAAAAAACAGAAGTCTTAAAGTTAACCTATTTACTTCTAAAATGTGAAACAAGAAAGAAAGCTAATA
Source organism: Sminthopsis crassicaudata (assembly GCF_048593235.1). NCBI lineage: Eukaryota > Metazoa > Chordata > Mammalia > Dasyuromorphia > Dasyuridae > Sminthopsis > Sminthopsis crassicaudata. The sequence continues at coordinate 560,651,153 of NC_133618.1, forward strand.
TTCAATTAGTAAAAATAGTTAAACATAAAACCTCAAGTTCTATAAAATGGGGAAGAAAAGGAGAAAAATAACCATCAAATAGCTAACAAAGAATACCTCATTTTATAGTTTGGTTAGGGAGGGAAGGTAGAGAAAATGAGAAAAGAATGTCTCTATAATATCCAGGTATGTGCTTATTATTAGTTTTAGTTATTTTTTAAAAATCCATATTTGAGTTAATTCAATGAGTTAAATCTCCCCCAAAATAATTAATTTTAAGGAGGTTTTTTATTTTATTTTATATGATTTCCTTTCTCTTTACTATGCCCGACAGTAAAATGTGGGAAAATGGACATATATAAAGTGACTTTCTGGAATTTTTGTAAGACTATAATGGCAATTTAATATTATGATATGCCTTGGATCTGTGATGATCTGTTTTTTTCCTTTTTGGCAGATTCTGAGGCAAGTAATAGTATTCATTAAACCAGTTATTCCCTTGAACCACAAATAGGTAAAGTTATTACCATTCTAGACAAGTACTTAATGGTTCAGGGCAGTAATACCCACAGATAAATGTTCTCAAGCTATACATGGCTATTTCACATGCAGCCAAAGTTCAAGATTTTCCATTTGTGTATTAGACTACATTGTCATGATGGGCTCTACTAAGGATGCAGTATCATGTGGTTCTTTTAGCTAATGGTAACTGCCAAGCCACTTTAATTGGGAATGCCATCACTTTAGACACAGTCCTTTTTACCATAAAAGACTGTTTGCTTTTATTTTTAAACCAAAGTTTTATTTTTGTAGTTATCAGTGAGTCAAAGAATGGTAAAAGCTGGTGGTAACCTCAGAGATACTCTAGTGCAATTTTTTGAGGCAGAAAGCACTTGAGGGACTTGTTCAAGTTCCAGAAGCTGTTTAGTAGAAGCAATGTGTTCACTCCTTCTATTAAGTCATTATTTGACTTTGAGCAACTAAGGCCTAAGAGGAGGAAAAAGGCTTAAGAATAAAAAAATTAGCCAGAATGCAGAATTGATCTTAGCAAATCTTCAAAAAAAAAAATTGCTCTAAGTGGGACCAAAAAGCACTTCAAGTGACAAATTAGGCAGAGCTATTTGGGTACAGCTCAAGCAAGTTTTTCCCTGGCATAGAAGAAACAAAAATTGAAAGAACATTTTCATTTTTTAAGAGTGCATATTTCTTTTTTTTAATAGCTTTTTATTTACAAAACATATGCATGGGTAATTTTTCAACATTGACCCTTGCAAAACCTTTTGTTCCAACTTTTCCCTTCCTTCCCCCCACCCCCTCCCCTAGATGGCAGGTAGCCCAATACATGTTAAATCTATTAAAATATATGTTAAATACAATATATGTATGTATATTTATACAGTTATCTTGCTGCACAAGAAAAATTGGATTTAGAAAGAAGGTAAAAATAATCTGAGAAGAAAAATAAGATTACAAGCAGACAATAACAGAAAGTGGAAATGCTATGTTATGGTTCACACTAAGAGTGTATATTTCTACTAAAGCCTAAATAAATGAATAAAAACTATAACGACAACTTTTTTCTTAGGCAAGTTAAAACAATAAATAACATCTCAGGGTAAAAAAAAGAATAAAAAAATTAACAGTTATTTCTTTATGTTAAAAAAAAAAAAAAAACGACTCCCTTTAACTAAGAGTTTTCTTTCCATGATACTTTCTTCTATAGTAAAAATAAGCTATTCTTTACTATTTCAAGAAAGCCTAACAAAGAGAGGAAAGAATAAATAAAAAGAATGCTTGTGTTTATCTGCTACTTACTTGCACCAGGAGTGAGCAAGCCAATTGAGGCCTTCTAACTGATAATCTCGGAGCTCCAGGTTCTCTCCACCTATGTATGCTGGTTGTTTTTTTAAAGCAACAAACCTTGGTCTCTGCTTCAGGACCTATAAAGGCATAATTGTCAAAATATTCTAGAATAAAAGTGATCCAAATATGGGAAAAAATGCCTATGATTTTGTTCCCATGTTAATCATAACTTGTAAATGCTATAAATTGCAATAAAAGATGAATATGAATTTCATCAGATTTTTTTCTATCTTCATCAAGAATTTATCCAATACCTTAAAATAAAAATAAAAAAAATTCATCAAGAAATCAGGTAAAAGTCAAAACTCAGGCACTCTTTGCATTATTTAATATCCTGAATTTATACTGGTACACCAATTATATTGTAAAAGCATATCTCTTTAAGACTGCAAGTTTCCAGAGAGCAAACTTTTATAAAATGTTATATTATCACTTAGCATAGCACACTTGCTTAGCAATTACTCGTTTATTAAAAAAGTCAACAGAGCCTTGTCCTAAGACTATTCACTTAAGAATATATGGGATAAAACCAATTTTTATTCTATCTGAATAAATTTATTTATTGAAATACCAAAAAGAACCTTGCTATAACTAGGTGGGTTTCCTTGCTACACAAAGTGGTTATATAAAAGGTCATGGTGCACTTTTCTTCTGGACACGATTACAGCAAGTTTTTTACATTCTAATTGATTATAAAGCTAATGATTATTACATTATTTTATCATTTCTGGAAGAGAGAGCAACTGAATCATTCTTGACTCCTATCCTTTTCCCATTCTAAATCAACTACCATAAACTCTTTTACATCAACTTCTCTTTTACAAAATTCTTTGCATCAACTCCACTCATTCCCACTGCTATTTCTCTACAAAGATTATAGAAATAACCTCCTAATTGTTCTCTTTTTGAAGAATTTCCCTTTTACTTTTAAAGAGGATTAAACTTTTCATTGTCTTTTAACATGTTATATTCCTATTATTATGTCAATATTCTAGAGAATAAAATATGTATAATTCTGTAAATTAAATTCTATTTTCCTCCTAATCCTCTCATTTTTCGTACTTCATTCTTCAAACTGTAGAATAAATTCATTTTTATTTCATTTTCTAACAAAGTTCACTCCATCTAACTTGACCAATCTTCATTTGATTCATTTTCTATCAGAAATACATATTTTCTAAGAAAAAACAAAATTCAACAGTCACCTACCTTGCAGTCTCTTGTGGGGATGGTTTTTGAATTGTTCCTATTATGGAAACTATCAATACAGCTTTGGAATTTCTTCCCAATCAGAGCTTCATCTTCCCAACTACATTCTGCATATGGCAGTCCCATCCACTTACATAGATATTCAGGTTCATTTGACGATGATTTCCGACTGTGAGCTATTTCACACATAAAAATCTATGAGTAATTATCAGCTAAGGGAAAAAATATAACACTATCCATGTCATATATAATCAAAAGAAAACAATTACATTCTACCTAACAACATAATTATAAACATCCTTGCAAAACAAAAGCTATTCCATAAAAGTTTCAGTCACAATGAAAACCAAAAACATTGATTGACTCACCTGGAAATTCTGTATGACCAGATGCTGATTTACTGGTCTTCACAGCTAGATAAGCCAAGAAGAAAAAAAATGAGCATTAACATCTTTCTAGGAAAAAGAGAAATAATAAATGACATGCTAGAGATAACAAAATAAAAAAATTTCTGTTTTTTAAAATGTGGTCCTGACATGGCTCTTTTCAACAATGAGATGACTGAAACCAGTTCTAGTGGTCATGATGAAGAGAGCCATCGACACTCAAGAGAAAAGGACTATGGGAACTGAGTGGGGATAAAAACATAGCATTTTCACTCTTTTTGTTGTCCTCTGGCACTTTGCTTTCTTTCTCATTTTTTTTCCTTTTTGATATGATTTTTCTTGTGCAACAAAGTAATTATATAAATATGTATACATATGTTTGATTTAACATTTTTTAAAAACATTTTTAACATATATTAGATTATCTACCATCTACGGTATAAGGTGAGAAGGGGAGGGAGAAATCTGGAAAACAAGGTTTTGTAAGGGTCAGTGTTGAAAAATTATTCATGCAAATGTTGAAAATAAAAAGCTTTAATAAAAAAAAAAAAAAGTTATGGGGGGAAAAAATGTGGCCCTGAGTCATATGCTAAAAATGAATTGTTAAAGTGAATTATTACATTCTTTTAGACTATAAGGATAGCACCTATCTAATTTTGTGTAAATGTATCCCCAGGCTTATTTTAACTTAAGGCATTAATGAATAGCAGTTGATTGATGGTGGACATTGATATGGAATAATAAATAACCTCCACAACTGGAGATAACTAGAAGTTTTTCCTGGCTAAAGATAACTTAAAAATTAGAATTATGCTGACTTTAGTGATAACAAGATAAGATTTTTTAACCATTTAAAGCTCTTTCAATTTGAATTTTCAAATAAGTTTTGGTCCTTCAAATGACAAAGTAAACAGACACACACACACACACACACACACACACACATATATATATATATACCTTTTAATTTTAGAGCCAGTATGTCTTAGATATAGGTCACTTACACAGTATGTATTACATTTTAGTGTTTTGTACAGTTTAATAATTTTTATATGAAAATATACCTTTCCTAGGGGCAGGTAGGTGCTGCAGTAGATAGAGCACCAGCCTTGAATTCAGGAGGACCCGAGTTCAAATCTGGTCTCAGACACTTAACACTTCCTAGTCACTTAACCCCAGCCTCAGGAAAAAAAAAAAGAAAATATACCTTTGCTAAATAAATTTTCAAAAGATGAAAACAAAGTTAAATATTGGAACCTCAATAGCTGAGAACACAATAAAAATATCTAACCAATCAAAAGAGTGAATGTTAACATGTTCTGATATGATTCTATTTTATTTGATTTTTTTATTTAAAAAAAATAGTAATGAATATGAACAAATTAGAGAATACTTTTTAGAAATTTCAGTATACTTACCTATTACTCTCTCCACTATCTGATACTGTTTATTCAGCTCAGAGGCTAATTCTTGTTGGCAATTGAAGTATTCTACATCTTCTGGTGAAACTTTCCCTAACCTGAATGTTATAAAAATGGAAAGAACAAGTTAAATAGCAATTACATTTGTGTATAACTATTACCTAGTATAAGTCATTTATGAGACTCCTTTATACACTTTCAACTTTCAGTATATTAACTTTCAGTGCATTTTTAAAGAATCAGAAAGGTATCCACGATCACAAATTTAGAGATCATAGGATGTATAGTTCAAAGTAGCCTGATAGAATATCTAATCCAACCTTCTTGTTATTACAAAGGAGTTTAATCCATAAATTGCCTATGAACTGAAAGATAATAAATAGCACAGACATTTTATTCTGATTCTTCTGACTCCAAGACTAATATTCTTTGTATCATACCACACTGAGGCTATAATTTTACTTCAAAGCAAATCTGATATCTGATATGATGGGAAAAAATATCTTATAAAAACAAACAATCTTTTGTGTGCAGCACAACAGGTTTTATCACAATCAGCTACTTCATTGAAGCTGACTGGTCACAGAAAAAAATCTGTACTATATTCAGTTTATCTGAATAACTATAAAATTGTTTTCCCTAAATCAAATCAGTATGTAAAGAAAGAAAAATATTCTTATAAAATGTATGTGCTTTAGGAATTCATGAAATTATACTGGATTGTCAAAAATGAATGATTGTTTTTAAACTAAAGGAATGAATCCTTTCTTCCAGTAATCCCAATACAACAATAGCACAATACCTGTGGGATGAGGATACTTTTCTCCTCAGCAAATAGTCCAAAAGGAAATATACTATCCTATTTTCATAAACACAAGGACAGGGCCTTTACCTGTGATATAACTGTACATAAAAAACTCCAACATAAGGAAAACCCTCTAATCAATGCAGGTCGGGACTTACTCTCTAACAGTCTTAAGAGTTTCCTAGAGCATTAGATGAGTTGTCCACGGTCACACAGCCTATGTTTCAGAATCAACACTTCTTATCTTTCTGTCTACCCACTACATCATGCTGTTCTCATGCCCAACATAATGTTGTATTACTAGATTAAGTAGTAAATATTCTGAAAATATTACCTTAGTGGAGAAAATTTATAACACTTCTTAAGGATTCAAGACAACATGACTTAATCTAGGACTATAAATAATAAACTATAGCTCTTCTCCATTCTCATTTATATTTATATTTATATAGACTACAAAGCCAGTTAAACAAAGTCAATAAAAAGCACATTTTTAAGGTAGTGTGTTTTCTTAGGGAAAGGAGTACAGGCTAATACGTAGGGTTCCATAAACTGCTTCACAACCTGTTGATTATCCACAATCAACTCTGTGACTTCTTCAGTTCTATAAAATGCTAAACATCAGATTACTATTGGAAAATGCAGTTAACATAGATTGTATCTCAACAGAAATGCAGTTATAATTGGCTCTATTTTAAGATGAAGACATACTTCAGTTACAAGAGAGCTCCAACCCTTCCATATCAAGGCTACATAAAATTTGTTTATTCCATGAAGTAAACCATACCATTGTTTGATTTCATCCTCTTTTTTCTTAAAATTTTCCAGTTTTTTCATTCCCTTCACTTTCTGTTGCTGTAGGGATTCCTCACTCTCCCATGTGCTGTGAATATAAGACCAGCCCTTCCATTTAATCAGGTATTGAACTTCTCCCTCATCCTTTTCAGGGTCAAAATCAGCACTAGGGTTGCCATTAGCTTCAGTTGCATAAACAGTAGTGGAAGCTCCGGTGGCTGTAAGAAGGGTTTCATTAAAAATTCCATTTTAGCATGGTAGCTGTCAAATCAAACACTACAACAACTATTTAAATAGGCAGTCAGTTTTCTAAAGACTCACTTGGTAAATAACACAGAAAAAAATTTTATGACTTTGAAGAACTAGAGTTTCACTAATACTAACAAATGAAGCTATTTACTACTAAGACAAGATGACAAGTTAATGTTCTCAACTAGTTGACAATTTCCATTGAAACTTGAGAATGTATAGATTTTAAAAAAAGAAAGGAATACCTGTTGGGCTTTGGATTGGATTTCACTCCACAGAAAAGTCAAAAAAACTATAATCTTCATAATGGAATTTTAAAACAATCAAACTGGATATTTTTCAATGAATATGGAAAATAAGTCCCTATTATACATTTAACAGGTTTAACAGGTTTAATGAATACCCATTAAAGTGCTTTTATAAGACCCAGAAATTAATAACCATATATGGATTATATTATATAATCACTGAATTTTAGAGTGGAAAAAAACTTGACTTATAAGGAAATTGAGCTCCAAAGAGAACAAGTGACTTAATAGTCAGTGGTAAAGTGAATAACTAAGACTGATATATCTCAATTTCAACTACATATAAAAAAGTGCACCTCTCCTTGACACTATTTATAAGAAGCAATCTTCTTCAAGATACATACCACCTTTTTTCCCAAGTCTTGCATCCATGACCTTTTCAATTGTCTCACTATTATCATGTTGTTCTTCAACTCCTTCTCCAGTCATTTCAATGAGATCATCTGAGTCAGTTTCAAAATCATCATCTTCTTTATAACTGTATTAAGAATAAAGTTGGTTAAATTGAAAATATTTTTTCAGTTGGCCACCATTCACATATATCATGGAAAACTTAGTAATATTAAAATAAATCAGTATATTATATATAGTATACTGAAATCAACAGAGGACTTTATATACATTATTTCAATTCAGAGCATTGGTCTGTACCAAAAAGGAACAAAGAAAAAGGACTATAAAAACAAAAACATCTATAGCAGCTCTTTTTGTGGTGGCCAAGAATTAGAAATTGGGAGGATACTTATCAATTGGGGAATGGATAAATAAGTGGTGGCGTATGATTGTGGTGGCGTATGATTGTGATGGAATACTACTGTGCTATAGAAATGACAAGAGGAGTTTTTAAAATAATCATGGCAAAGATATACATGACCTAATGCAAAATTAAGTGAGAAGAACCAGATCATTGTACACAGTACTAGCAAAGTTATAATGATGATCAACTGTGAAAGATATAGCTCCTCTGATAAATATAATGATTCAAATTCATTCCAAAGTATTAGTGATAAAAAAAATAAATAAATAAAAATCCACCTCCAGAAAGAAGTAATGAATGCCTGGTGACAAATTGAAACATAATTTTCTTGCTTTTTTCCTCCATTTTTTTTTTAAGTGATATGGCTAAGATGGAAATATGCTTTACATGATTTCACATGTATAAGTTATAATTGATAGCATATTGTTGTCCTTTTCAGTAGAGGAAGGTCTGGAGGGAGAATCCATAACTTAATATTTTAAAATATTAAAAATAAGTAAAATCAGAGCATGTAGTTATTCAAAGGGGTCACTAGTTATTCATTGGATCCAAAATTTATTCTTTGTATATTAAAAGGATATATGCCTGAAGCAGAAGGCAATAAAGCTGCTTCTTAAGCAGCTATGTGATTTGTCTCATTTCTTAAGTGACTTGTGAATGTTCCCTCACTTGACACAGCAACAATTACATTATTGAAAAGATACAAAAATGCAACAATTCAACTTCCAACATTTCATTTTCAAACCAAATAGGTAGCAAAAATGCTCAAAACACAAATGTTAAAATATACACAAAAATAAAATAAAATATAAAAAATATAATATGAAAAATATGATAAGAAATAAAATAAAATATACCCAAAAATAATTAGCATTTCAGAATATGAAAGAAAAACAATGATAAACATAAGATAAACATAAAATAGTAACTCTGCTAACAGTTTAATAACAAGATTATTATTCACTGAAAGACCTAAAATAATCAAGTTTTTGGTGTTCATAAAGATTAAGACTATCCTGCCACATATTAGCAAGATATGATGCCAATGTTTTTTATATCTATTTAGATAGACAAAATAGGATATTGTAAGTAATAAAAATTCTTTTTAAAAATTTTAGCTAATGCTAAACTATAGCTACTAATGAACATCAAAAAAGAGCAAAACAAAATTCTCAGATCCTGCTTAAAATGAAATCTGATGTTCTATTCTGTATTTATATATATATATATTTTTACCCCCAAAGAAGTGGTAGAAATAAAAACAGTATTGGTTAATTTTGTTTCCTTACACTAATTTTTAGACGTAGTGAAAATTACCTTCATTTTTTAGATTGATTAAGCAAGAATACAAAGATTTATGAGTAACATAGCAATATAAAATAATCAATAAATAGCAGAGAACCTTTCATGAAAAAAAACAGAGACAGATAGAGAGAGAGAGAGTGAGAGCGAGAGCTGAATGAGGTGATACTACTATCAAAAGGAGGACTTTGATTTCGTAAGAATCCTAACAATCAAGTTAGGCCAACAGCTGGTTGACACATATACACCTTTATTCTTTTTATTCCTCTTATAAACAATATAGCACATCTGCTATGATTGGTCAATGTTACAAAAGTATTCTCTAGCCATGATCCAAGATTTTTCTCTCTAGAAAACTAATGTGATCAAATGAAAATTTCTTCTCAATAAGCATCATATTTGATTTAATTGGCCTTGACTGTATATGACTGAGTGATTATCTCCTGGGTGAAAATATACCTGACATTTTTGGCAGCTCTGCGACGAGTTTGTCTTTTTGGAGTCTCATCATCATCATCATCATCATCATCATCAGAAGAATCTTGTTTCTTTCTTCTTTTTCCACGCTGTGGCTTATGTTGCTTTTTAACACTGGTTTTAGGCACTGCTCTAAAAGGAGTTAATAATAATAATATTCATATATACAAACTTATGTATGCAAATAAAAATACTCAATTGGCACAATGTCAGTATTTTCACTAAGATTAAAAACTTCAGCATCTAGAAGTACCATGAAGAAATTTACCAATATGGCACATTGTAATAAAGAATAAGGAGGAAAAGAAGAGAGGAAAGGAAAAGTGGAAACAAGGAAGAACAAGAAAAGATTCCCAGTAGTAACCTTACTATTATTTGCTTCCAATTCCTATCCAGATGAAGATTTGAAAGAGGAAGACCTTAGACTGGATGACTGCTAAAAGCTGTGCATACTGAATTGAAAGAAGAGGAACTGTGCAGCCTTCTAAACTATATCCACTATCTTGAACACAAACTTCACAATATCCACAACAAATATGGCACAAAAAATACTTTTCAGTAATACAGAGATTGTTCTTGGGGCCTACACAATATTATTAAAAAATACCTATTTTGTAATAATATTGTGTAGGCCCCAAGAACAATCTCTTGCTTTCCATCTCCTGGCCTTTGCCTTTCCTCCCATTCTTACCCTCCCTCCCACCAAAGCTTGCTTACCTTCTCATTTCAAAAATTCACACATGCCTGTCACTTTTTATTCATGAATAATAAAAATTCTTATTACTTGTGTTTTTAATGACACCATTTTAGATATTCTAATAATCTGACTAAAATAACTCTAAGGCATTAATTAATAACTACCCTAATAACAAGGATATGTTTCATTGTTTTTTTAAAAAATAAGCAAAATTAAATATTTAAGAAAATGCATTTAACTATGGATTGCCTTTTCTTCTCCTTCCCAATCCAAGTAGTCCATCTGGAGGTTAAATAAGTGGAATCAGCATTAAAGGACCCTAACCTCATTTCTATTCCTACACTTTCCCATCTCTATCACCTTTGCAAGCAGCTCCATACCCTAAACTCAGCTTAGGCTATAACACTTAATTCTTAAACTCTGAACTAAAATCACTAAGGTAAAGAATACTCTGAATATTTCTGTGCATTTTATAAAGATAGATAGATTTTTTTTTAACTGAGGCAATTGGGGTTAAATGACTTGCCCAGGGTCACATAGTTAGGAAGTATTAAGTGTCTGATTATCAGATTTGCACTCTTGACTCAAGAGTCAGGTCCTTCTGACTTCAGGGCTGGTGCTCTATCCACTGCACCATCTAACTGCCCCATCAATTATATTTTTAAATAACTCAAGCAATAAATGTTTTATTCTTTCTCATGAGAAACAATCCCAAAGTTTACCATGTACATAGTAATCCTTTTGTTTCTGTTAAAGAACTCTATTCTAGATATTAAGTTTTCCTACCAACCAACAATGTATATAACACATGCAAACAATATGTGCTTCCAGATTCATAGATATAGAAAAGAATTCCTCACCTCCTCAAGACAGGTCGTCTGGCTTTCACTTTTTTTTGTTCTGGTTCACTCTCTGCACTGGTACCTTGCTCTTGTTCATCTTCCTCATCCTCTTCCTCAGATGCCTCTTTTTTCCATTTTTCTCTGTGATCAAGCACAAAAAAATTAAAGAATTTTTTTTTTAAACTAGGAGAATTTCAACTCAATTGATCCAAAAAAAAAAAAAAAAAAAAAAAAAAAAAAACCATAGAAAGCTAATGAAACAAGTTTTGATCTGTAGAAATTTGCTGAATAGAGAATTCAATTTAAGAAGTAATTTTGATTCTGGTTAATTTCTGTATCAATGGTTTCCTAAAATTTTATATCCTTTTTAAATTATCCTCTAAGAAAAAATAGACAAATTATTTTGTTTTTGCTTATTTGCTTATTATATTATTATTATACTACATTAAGTGTATTACATTATATATTTTATATACTAATATTACATATGTGTAATGCTATATATTAACATATTTCTCTTCTTTTTCCATGATCACTATGGTAAAACCCTTACTAGCCATTCATGAAAAAATAATTTTTGATTTTTCAAAGAATTTAATTAAGGAAATTTTCTGAACCAGAATTTAAGGTTTTCATAAACCATCTGGTGTAAACCTCTCATTTTATGTAAAAGGCCAATGGATCTGAGAGACTTGGTAAGGGTTCAAAAAAAATATGATAATAAAACTAAGAACAAAAATCTTCAAGGTTCTTAAAACACTAAAGCACTATATAAACATATAGACCAAGATCAAACACTAAATATATTATACTTTTTAATTAGTTATCAGCCATATTAGCAATATTAACTATAAAAATTATAACTGTAATAACCATAATTCTTTAGAATGTGTATGTATACAAAATGTTGATTCAATACACATATATACAAATATTACGTGTTTCATAGTATCAAAGAGTTTTTTACTATTTGACCATATATGATCCTCACAACACATATTGTGAATTAAGAGCATATAAAATATTCATTTTACAAATGAGGAAAAAGATTCAAATAGATTAAGATACTTGCTCAAAGCAATAAATTACAGAACTAAGATTACAAACAAAGTTGGTTATTTTTTTTTAATCAACAATTCAATCTTATTTCCAAAGTCTATATAACTATGTTCATATCAGTTAAATATTCTACTAGTTAAACCCTCCTATGTACAAAATCTTGTGATTTGCGAAGTGGTCAAGAATCATGCAGGAAGTCTTCCTTAATTATCTTCTAAACAGATCTTTTAAAAAATGAATGTTTTATTGACTTTTCATAAAATACTGCTGTCACTTTCCAATCCCAGACTGTCATCCCATCCCAAACCCTCCCACACTTCAATTCAGCAAAAATATGCTGGCAATTTTTGACAACATATGCCCCATTTTACACCTATTCTCTGACAACTCTGGGATTTATCATAACATTAATCAGAATTCTAAAGTATTTCAATGTGTTTTGCTCTATATTATAGAGATCATCGTATAAAGTTTTCTCTTAGTTCTGCTCATTTTTTCTGCATCATAATTCATATCTTCTACAATTTTTGAATTCTTTGAATCCATGCTATGAAGAACAATAATATTTCCCAATATTTATATACTACAATTATACAGCCGTTTCCTAAATCAATAGGTATCTATTTGAGTCTATTTTTCTTTTTTGCTAGCACAAAGTGCTGCTAAATTTTTGTACACAAGATTTTCTCCTGTTTCTGACTTCACTTGGGTTGTTTAGTAATGATATATTTAGTAATATATATTAAAATATACACACTTAAATGATTTTTTGCACAGTTCCAAAGTACCTTCCAAAATATTTGAAGCAATTCACAGATATATTATTGTTCCTATCTTGCTATACTAATCTTAACATTTAACTGCATTAATTTCAAAAGACATTAATGATTATTTTCCCACAAACTTTCTAACAATTATTTTCTTTTGTCATTTTTGTTAGAATGAAAATGATAAAGAAAAATCTCAGAAATTCTTATATTCCCATTTCTCTTATTATTAGCAATCTGGGCCATTCACATGATTGTTGTTTACAGTTTTTTTGGGTTTTTTTTTAAAGCTCTCTCTTCTTAGCCTTTAATCATTTAACTGTTAAGGAAAACCTAGATTTTCTGAGTTTTAATTTAATTTCTGAATTTTAATTTAATTAATTTAATTTAGTTCTCTTTCTAATCTTGAGTAGTATGTAGGGTACCTTACAAATCATTATGTGCCTTTAACTAGTCTGTAAGAAGAGACAGGTACAGTTTTTACCTTGACTCCCCAAAATATAGCATCATACTTGATTATTTTGATCAATCTATGATCTCATCAATGTGGATAGCTCTCTTCCAGCAGAACAGCTGGCAATCCATCTCTATCTAACTTATGTCCCTATCCGACTCTTGTCCATGTCATCCTATAAATCCTATGCATCTTCAATAAAATTCTTTGATTCTATCTTGCAACCACTTATATCCTTATATAGAAAGGTTGAAATGTTAGCTGAGAACGGACATTCTTTAAAATAGAACTCACTTTAAAATTATCAAACTCTGCATACTTTACAGTGTTTGCAAGCCTTCAAAAATGAAACTTATGTTGCTGCATAGTTCTTGCTGAGGATAGGATTAGTTCTACTGAAATAATCAACTTCCAAATAATAGTATTTCTTCTGCTACTATAGATTGTTACCTTCTCTGTAGTTTATAATCTTAGAAAGTTGTCTAGAGTACCTGATTTGTCCAATGTTATAGTGTCAGTATGCTTCAAAAATGGAACTTGACCTGAGGTCTTTCTAGTTTTAAAGTCATTTCTCTATCCATTTCACACAGTGCCTTTAATTCTTAAGGAACAAAAACCTAATTTTTATTCCCAGGATAGCTTATCAATATCCCTTATAAAATGTGGTATATACCAGCATTGAGCAGATTTACTTCACACGTAGTCTGACCAGGACAAAATAGAGGTAGTACTTGTCTCTTTCGAGACCCTGTACCTCCCTAACTACAAACTAAAAGCACATCAGCTTTTCTGGTTGTTTTATTACACCATGCCAGGCTGCCATATACAATAAATTTATAATCCACCCTTTAGGTAACATCTAATTGCTGAACTTAATGGGAAACTATTATCCAAATATAGATTAAGGAAGAACGATCGACAAGCATTATCCCATTCAGATCTTGCCTCTACAGGGAGAAGTGCATGAGTGGTTGAACACTGAGAAAGTGGTAAGAAGCTCTTCCATTCCAGTATTAAGTGAATCACAGAGAAATTAAGTTTTGTACTTTGGAAGCAAGGAAAAACCTTCTGTGCCTTGAGGCAGCCAACAGAGAAAGCATAAGCTACATGAGACCATGTGACCATGTGCTACTAAATGCCAAATCTCCCAAGGAAAAGGAATATCATTTTAAAGGTTAGCTCTGATAGTGCAATTCTTCTATCTTTGGGAAAATAGCTGAAGAATGTGAAAATTGAACCTATTCTGCGTAGGTGAAATTAAATGCTTCCAATTTTTTTTAATTTTGCTAAAACAAACAGTATAAAAGGAATTAAATCATTTATTTAAGGAAATTATAAGGAAGCATAAATTCTAACTAAAATACAATCTCAGGGGCAGATAGATGGCACAGTGGATGGAACACCAGCCCTGAAGTCAGGAGGATCTAAATTCAAATCCAGTCTCTGACATTTAATACTTCCTAGTAGTGTGTGACCAGGGCAAGTCACTTAATCCCAAATCCCTCAGCAAAAATAATAATAGTAATAATTTAATTTAAAAATACAATCTCATCACAAAGTTAAGAAGGATGTTACAAAACAGTCATAAATAATATATACTCAAAGATTCAGGGAAAGGACTATGCTCAGAAAAGAGAATAAGACTGAATTATAAATATAATTTCATTGTAGTAAATGAGAAACAGTAATCTTAATTAAAAAAATTATATATATACATATATATAGTTCAAATATAGTCTCAGAGACTTAACACTTCCTACCTATGTATGACCCTGAGCAGCAAGTCACAATCCCAATTGCCTCAAAAAAAAAAAAAATTTATTTGCTCTATATTTGCTATAACAAGACTGGTTCATTTCTATTCTTCTCAAAGTCAATTTAAATCTGTGAAAAATGACTATACTACTTATCTGGTGAGTTGAGGTGCTGTTTAAGAAAAAAAGAAATAATCATCAGATAAAACAAACTACATTTTCTCAAAATAAGAACTTGTTTATCATCTGTTCTCCCCAGATTAAGCTAAGCTACTCACAGAAGGGACTAGAGTTTGGAGCATCAATAATTTTTCTAAAAATGTATTGTACAAAAAAAAGGAAAGAAAGATAGAAAAGTTTAAGAACTACTGGACAAGCAATTATTTCCATTTAAACTTACTGTTTTTTCAGTATCCTCTGGCCTCTTCTTTTTGGGCTCCCACACTCAGAACCACTACTTGCCTTCCAGGAGGACAGTACAAAAAAAAGGAAGAAAGAGAAGA
The DNA here is from genome assembly GCF_048593235.1 of Sminthopsis crassicaudata. Lineage (NCBI taxonomy): Eukaryota > Metazoa > Chordata > Mammalia > Dasyuromorphia > Dasyuridae > Sminthopsis > Sminthopsis crassicaudata. The sequence continues at coordinate 560,666,780 of NC_133618.1, forward strand.
AATAAAGCAGTTAAAGTCTTTTTATTTGTAACTCTTTAGAATGACATTTTTATTTTAGTCCATATAATACCTTCACTATGAGAGACTGGCTAGAGAAAAACATAAGCATTTGCTTAATGGGGGTCATGAAAATCAAAATACAATTTTTATCTATTTCATTTATTCTCTTCCATAATAATTCCCCAGCAGTATTACTACTGAAATATTTAGAGATGCATGCCATTTTCTCTTAGCTGTTTTCCAGGAAATGGAGCAGTATAAATAACTTGAAATTTAAAAAAAAAGTATGGAAGGTCCAAAGGATTAATCTAGTATTGGTGGTATCACCAAGTATATGAGAGACTAGGATTCATTAATTTCCAAATAATTGAATGTCATTTCTTGTAACTTATATGTAAATAGTATTATGCCACAACCATTACACAAAAGAAAGCTTAAAAAGGTTAAATAATCACAAATTCTATTCTCTAGAACTGAATGGAGAGTGGCATGTCAAGCAAGAAAAAAAGCTTCAAGTCTAATGTTACCTTACAGCAGTATTACTTTATTTGATTACAGAATACCTTGGACCTTTAAATAGACAAAACATTTTATCTTACATTTCCCCCCTGATCACAGTCCACAGACTGTACAGCATGCCATAGAATACAGTATGAAATGTGAAGCTTTAAAATTCTTCCTTATCTTCTTACCTCTTCTTTAATATTAAATCTAGATGGTTCTTGTCGGCTTCGATTTGATCTCCTAACTCCATATACATCAGGATACTCTTCCCACATCTGAAAAATAAAAGACTCTTAATGGAACTGCTTTGCTCCATTTAAGTTCTTGTTTTCAGAATTTTCAGCAACTGTTCTAAAAACCACTTAGTTTTTGTAAGGGTTGTTTGTTTCATTTTGTTAAGGCTATTACTATAGCAACATTTTTAAAATATGAAAAACATTATCATCCAGTAACAAATTCAGAGACATGGGTTTATTAGCACTTCTTTTACTTTAAATATGCCGTCCAAAAAAATTAAAAAATAAAAATATGCCATCCATAGGAAAGGCACCCAAATGATACTTGTTTTTTTGTTTTTGTTTTTTATTGAGACAATTGGGATTAAGTGACTTGCCCAGGGGTCACACAACCAGGAAGTATTAAGTGTCTGAGGCCACATTTGAACTCAGGTCCTCCTGACTTCAGGACAGGTGCTCTGTCCACTGTGCCAACTAGCCACCCCTTTCCACTTACTTTTTAAAAAAGACTTCAATAAACATTCCTTAGCGTCCAACAAGTTACACAGAAAATTATATGACATTATAATGTGGATTTCCTCAACTTCAGGAATAAATTTTATTGTGTGTATGTGTATGCATGTGCACATGCATATATAAATATGTAAGTATATATAAACATACATGTATACACATACACGTACTATGTATTTGCATTCTCCTGCTAGTATATTTATTTAACTAAAAGGAATATAATAGGGCGCATAAGAGGTGAGGGAAGTCCCAGGATGACTGGGCATTTCTTTGGTATAAGGAATTCCTAATATGTAAACTCCCAAATAAAGCAAATTTCATAAGCTAATATTGATCAGAAACAGGACATGAACCTGGCTCTCTTGAGTTTATGCACTAATACTACATATCAGGGCATTATTCATAATAATAAAAATGAGAATAAAGCTCTTTAAAATTTGTAAGATACTTCAAGGAAAATATTACTGCTACTATCTAGATTCTGTTACACAAATATTAAAATGACTGCCTACTCTTTTGATACTTCCTTACTACTAAGTTAGAAAAAGATCTATTTCACTACACACCCTTAACCCAATATTCATTAATAGATAAGGAATTTAATTTAAGTGATCCTCTCTCCAATCTTCAATTTTACCTTCATATACTTCCCTCATACCTACAAAATATCAGGGCCAAGGGTGAATCTTTGTAGGTATGTCCAAAATGAATTTTTCCAGTCAAAATTTATTTCTCTTGCTGATTTCCCTTCTTTTCTAATTGACACAGCCTTTTGTTATTAACTCTTACTTCATCCTTGCAGTACACAATTCAATTCTTCTTCAAAATCTCATTTCTCTCTTCACCTCTATACTTACACTATTATCACCTGAATGCAGCTCCTACAACTTTAATGATAGTGTCCTCACTTACAGTTGTGCCTCTAGTCTCTACCTACTCAAATACATCCTTTACACTACTGTCAAACTAATTTTGCTATCCAAATTTTGTTCTTGTCTCTCTTTAGTTCCTTAGATTCAGGGATCTCTACATTCCAGCTTTATTCCACTCCTCTTCATTTCTTTGCATTTGCATTTGATTTATGCAAGCCCCTCCCCCTACTACTTTTCCTTCCTCTTATTTCTCCTACCAGTCCCATGACCCCATTACTCTTCCACTCCAAGAGCCTCCAATGATCATCCCTAATCTTGGTACACACTCTACTAGTTTTTTCCTCTCTGGCTACAAATATACTCATCATTTTTCTATCTAAAAAGTAAATTCTATCTATCAACTTATGATTAAGGACTAACTTTTGTTGCCTTAGTCTAACTTCTTTTTCCTATTGAAAAACCTTCATGGGGAAAAAAAAAGTTGGAGGTGCTGTAATCTGACCTGTGAGAATATTAAAGAGTGTTAACCCTAACTTCAAATTTTATTTCTGAGAAATAACTAAAGTTCATCCCAACACTACTTATACCTCCAAACAGACAGTCAGGACACCTACACACTAAGGGAATTCATTTTGGAAGAATTGCTATCTCCCCCAACCTACTTATTAAATGTTTTCTGCCTGCTTATGGAATCTACACATATTTCTAATATAAACTATCTAGATTCTGTTACACAAATATTAAAATGACTACCTACTCTTTTGATACTTCCTTACTACTAAGTTAGAAAAAGATCTATTTCACTACACACCCTTAACCCAATATTCATCATTATCTCCCTTAGCATTTGATATCCCAAAATTCTGAGTATAATTTTAAAGTCTAAAAAAAGGCCTACTTAGGAAATATTGAAGGTTTAATTTCAGACCACCAAAATAAAGGAAATATAATAAAGTGAGCCACACAAGTTTTTTGGTTTCTCAGTATATAAGTTATGTTTGCACTAGAATATAGTCTGTTGAGTGTGCCACAGTATTATATCTAATAAAACAATGTACCTGCCTTAATTTAAAAATACTTTGCAGCTAAAAATGCTAAGCATCTTCTAAGCCTTCAACAAATTATAATCTTTTTTGCTGGTGGTCTTGCCTTGATGCTGATGGCTATTGACTAAACAGGTTGTTGAAGGATAGGATGGTTATAACAATTTCTTAAAATATAACAACAATAAAGTTTGCCCCATCGGTTGACTTTTCCTTTTATTTGAACACATTAAAAGTTATCAAATGGCCTAATTTCCATAGTGTTGAGTCTCTGAAGAGACATTATACAGGGAAGCCAGGTGAGAGGAAGATGACAAGGAAACAGCTGGTTGATGGAGCAGTCGGAACAACCCAACATTTATCAATTAGATGTCACATCTTATATGTGAGCAGTTCATGATGCTCCAAAAAAATATAGTAATTTTAGATTAAAGATCATAATAACAGATAAAATAATAATTTAAAAGTTTGAAATATTGGGAGAATTACCAGAATGTGACTCAAAGACATAATATGAGAACATGCTTTGAAAAAAATGGCACCAACTATTGCTCAACACAGGTTTGCCAAAAACATTCAATTTGTAAAAATTTATTATCTGTGAAGTGCAATAAAACAATGTATGCCTATAAGTTGTACAGGAGTTCATTGACAAATAAATTAAAACAATAGTTAAACTTCATTAAGATCTTAAAACCAAAACCTAGTGAAATATCTGTTACATGACTATGAAGACACAATATTGCTCATATCATCTTTATTTTTCATCTTTTGATATAATCATCTTCTTTCTCCTACCTCTCATTAATAAAAGTTAATCGGCATTCTCAGTTAAGAGAAGTCATTTAGTGAAGTCATTTAACTTTGCCAGGAGTATCCTTTTTGTTATACTAAGGACATCTATATTATCTAAGTAAACCAGATAATCAATTCTCTTTTGAGCTACTACTCACATTAAGAAAAAGAGTAACATAATCATGCTTATAGTAATTATAACTTTGTTTTACAATTTCTGCTACTTCTTATTTCCCTCCCAATGTGGCCATCCTCTCATGACTCTGAAAAATTGTGACGTTCACTTAAAATCCAACCCCAAGCCCACTCTCTAGACCAGTGGTCTTTAAACTTTTTAAATAGGGGGCCAGTTCACTGTCTCCCAGACTGTGGGAGGGCTGGACTATAGTAAAAACAAAAACTCACACTCTGTCTCCGCTTCTCAGCCCATTTGCTCTAGACAACTTACACATTAATAATTACACATTATTCCCAAGCAAGAGGAGCAAGGCCCCTCCTTTCTTCAGATGGTTCTTTTAAAATAGTGTTGTCTTTCTGTCTAAATAAATAAATGCCATTAACAGTTGTATATACTTCTGGATAGAATCTAGTCTTCAACTTTTTTTCCCTACAGAAGGCCAATGTTAACTTCATTCCTCTATCAAATTTCCTTTTTCTCAGCTAGCATTGTTCTGGGTTAAATTCCTCCCTAGTTTTCTCGAGATAAACTTTTGCATTTAACATGGAGTTCTCAGCCAACTGTCAATTTGGGTAAAAGCAATAATTTTGCTTTTAATTGCACATTAACAGTGATTGGACATTTAAATCAAAAACAAAAACATTCTTCCTATCCACCAAACCTAAATTGAGTGACATAGAAAGTTAACTATCTTATCCTTCCATCCTCACAAGTTTTGTAATTACTAATTTAAAAAATTTACTAAGTCAATATTAAAGGAAGCAAATAACACAATGTTATACATAGTAAGCAAATAATAATTGAGTGTTAAATTAATCTAAAGTCTATATATCCAGAAGAAAGATGTTAACAGATCAACATGACTTTTCATCTTTCAAGTTCAAAATAACAGATTTTATCAATGGAAATGAGAGTTTGACAGTGGAAATACACCAGATTTGGACTTCATGAAAATGAGAAATACCTTTTTAACATCAGCTATACGTTCCTTCTTAGAAGCTGGCTTTTCTTTGGCTTCCGGTGGGGTTTGCTGGGATTTGGAACCTGCTGATTCACTTTCGGACTCAGTCTGACTCTCTGAAGATTCGGAACTGCTGTTTGATTCGCTGCCATGCCCACTGCCTGGCTCACTGCCCTGTTCACTTTCAGACTGGCTAGCTGAGTCTGAGCCTGATGCTTCTTCAGATGCTGAATGACTTATTGGGGGAAAAAAATTAAGGCTATGTTATGTTAATCCTATAAAGAAATCAGAAAAATGTCATTGAGGTCATTAATTATAGGAATCTTATTTTATTGATATGTTGCTTTTATTAAATACTCTTTATCAAAAACATCTTCCACACTTTTATCATTCTCCTAACACTTCTATAAAGTGGCCAATACTAGGCCTATTTTACATTGCACAGCTCCATCCCATGCTCAAAACAGCATCTGCACTTTTTGTTTGGCCATCTATGATAACATTAAATCCCATCCTTACAAGTCTTGGTTGCAAATTTAGACTAGACAGTGGTTGTGACCAATTATTTTTAAGGTTTACTTTCAAAACCTATAAAGTGAGGATAACAAAGACTTGCATTGTCTACCTCCAAAAATAGTTGAAGGAAAGGGCATTATAAATCAGAAAGTATTATTAGATTACTATATTAATCTTTACTAAATAACATCACTATATCACTATGTCATAATTTTCTATCTTACAAAATCAGAACAGCTGCTTTGCACCAGCAATCTCTTAGTCAGCAGACTATCTGAACTCACAGCACTAGTCATGAAGCATCATTTATGTAGAAAGGGGAACATCTGACAAAAGATGAATGGGGACAACACTATTTTAAACCAAAGCCTCCTCAAAAGACTTCATGTGCCCATCTCTGTGTCCAGCAAGGGGACCTAGACCATTGGCCAGCAGTTAAGTATGTGTACCACTGAGGAAAGAAAATCTTTGGTCTCCCTAACTAGTAGCTGTCTTGAACACAACGGTTCTATACTATGCTCTTGCACAGATACCCATCATAGCATAATCAAATTTTCTACTATATTCTCAATACTTTCCCTTTTAGAATCAAAGGATAGCATGACATGATGCATAGGTAATTAGACTTGGAGATAGGAAGACCTTGGTTCAATGCCACCTCAGACATTTTCTAACTGTATGACTGTAGGCAAGTCACTAAGTAACTTTTCCTGATCTCAGCTTCCTCATTACTTGGGAGTGTTTAAATAATGTGGATAATTATAACTTTCAAATGGGATAAAGTATATAAAGTATTTTGAAAGTCCTAAAGTGCTACATAAATATCTATTTTATTACTATTTCTGACCCTCCTGGCAATTTTAACTATATAATGATTATATTGATACACTGATATATATATATATATATATATATATGTATGTGTGTGTGTATTATGCCATGCCATAATCAATATATATGCCATGTCCAATTGCAAACTGAAGCATATAATTTAAAAATGGACTGGGAGAGGGGGTAAAAATTTTTGTGCAAAATAATCTAATTTTGCATTACTCCTTCAATTTTTTTATCCAATTAATTACTTGGTAAAGAATACTTTTCTGTTTCATAAAATGTGAATTATTGTTTTAAATCAAGGTATTTGATTTTACATGTTATTTTACAGCCATTTATTTTTATCCTGGAACTTAACCAGAAAAAAAGGCATTTCAATAGAGGATGCTCATGCCTACTTGGATCATTGCACTTCTGAGAATAGCGAAGTCATCATGAAATACTGCTGTTACTATGTAAAATGTTCTCTTGGTTCTGCTCACTTCGCAATATCAGTTCATGTAAGTTGTTCCGGGTTTTTCTAAAATCATCCTCATCATTTTTAATAGCACAAAATTATTCCATTACAATCATATGTCATAACTTGTTTAGCTATTCCCCAATTGATGGGTGTTTCCTTAGTTTCCGGTTCTTAGCCTCCACAAAATGGACTGCTATAAATATTCTTGTACAAATATTAGTTTTGCAATGATCCAAGACAATCAAAAAGAACTTATAATGAAAAATAACTGATATTGTCTAAATACAGATTGAAGTCTGCTATGTTGATTTGTTTCTTTGAGTCTTCTTGCAAAAAATGACTAATTTTACAAGATTATACGTGCATATAATCTTTACCAGATTGTTTACTGCTTCCGAAATGGAAGGCAAGAGAAGGAAGGGATAGAATTTGGAATTCAAAACATTTTTTAAAAGATATATGTTGAAAATTGTTCTTGCATGCAATTCGGAAAAATAAAATAAAAATAAAATGAAGGGGATAGATAAAAATATTTGAAAAGGTAAGAAAAGAATAGGTTATTCCAAATAACATTTTGTTTATATATATTTGATTCTAGAGGCATTAAGGTGCAACTAGAGTTTATTTAGTAGGGGAATGATGTGTTACATCAATGGAAAATTCCAGTAAATGACTGCAAATTCAGTGAAGTATGGAGAGATCTAAAATAACTGTAGTGGAGTGAGATAGTGAATTGATTAAGGAGGAATGAAAATACAGACTAATAATAGAGGATCCAAATAAGATTGGATAATATAAATGTATAGCAGAACCGTTCTACAATTGGATAATTTCTTCCAGTAGCATGTGAATAAGAAAAAGTGTTAGATGATAGGAATAATCTAGAGTTGGGGTTTGGTGAGGCATAGGACAAAGAGGAACTGGAAACTAAAACTACCAAGGGAGAATGTGGCTAGTGTACTGATAATGGCCTGCAAAAGAAATGAGGGGATGTAGGGGTGGAGATCAGAGGTTGAGGTCATAAGGAATAGGGGAAAATATAATATAAAAGATTATCAGATAAAGAAACCTGGGACTTCATGAACATCTGTGGGTGCTAGTATGATTAAGGGCATAACTATCTGTAAATGAATTGAAATAGAGTAAGTAAAATGAAAATAGTTAGGGTATTTGAAGTATCAGTATGTATATATGTATGTATATATGTATATATAATGAAGCCCTCTTATACAAGGGCAGGAGTCAAGATAGAAAGACAAGACAAGTCTTAAAGATGATATATAAAAGTTGTCAAACAAATTACTCAACCTTCCTTGTCCTCAACTATAAAATGAAACTAACACTTTACCTAAAAACTAGAGTTTGAAAACCATTCTAGACCAAGTCCTTGTCTATCATACCTATCTTCTCTCCCCTACTCCAGACATACTCTTCTCTAATGTAGAAGAATATTGGGACCTCAGAAGTCTAATTATCACCTCCAACATTTGTTCTATGACCTTAATTTCATATTTATACATGAATTTATGGTTTGGAAAAGGCTCTCCTTATAACTTCTAAGGATATAATACATAAATAGCATTTTTCTCCATTTTACAGATAAGGAAAATGGGGCTGGAAGGTTAACTGTCAAGTCTCCAATTACACACAAAATAATAATTAACATTTATAAAGACTTAGCCTTTATATACATTATCTCACCCTTAAGACTATTTTTCTATACAAGTGCCATTATCCCCATTTTAAAACTGAGACTCATTTTAATAGACTTAGAAAGTTAAGGGATTTGTCTAAGGTCACAGAGAGATTTAAAGACAAGTTTAGAACCCTCGGCTCCAGATTCCACTCCCAGTCCAGGGTACTTAAATTCTGAATCTTCATATTCTCAGCTGTAAGATAGGAACTTAGCACATCAAGACTGTCTGTTGTAAGAATCAAATAAGATTGTGTATATTAAAGTGCTTAAGAAAATCTTTTTAAGTTTTATAATTAGCTATGTAGAAAAATAAAGCATTCAATCAAGTTTTTAAAATTAGGAACAAAGAATACTAGCTATGTTGATTCAATAAGGACTTAAAATCATTTTGCCTATATGTTGAACACTGTGCAAAACACTAAAACTACAAAGCTAAAACAAAGTAGTCTCTATTTTCAAGGAATTTATATTCTATGAGATAAGGAGAAATTTATACAAACAAATGTAAAAAAAAGAAAGAAGGAAATATAAGACAACTTTTAGGAAGTGACCTAACAACTGGAGGTTCAGGAAAGATCTCTTGATGGAAATGGCACTTATGCTGAGACTTTAAACCAACTAGAAAAAGTCTTAAGCTTAAGAGCCAAATGAGAAGAAAAATCTGTGCAAAGAAAGGCACCAGAAGTCATAGAGATATTGCCTTATATGAGGATCAGTAAATAGTCTATTGGGGCTGGAACATTAAGTTTATGCAGAAGGAAATACTATGGAATATGCTTGAAAAGGCAAGTTAGAGCCAAACTGTAACAGTTTTAAATACCAAATAGGACATCCTATATTTTATCAGTTAAACATTAGGACTGAAACATATAGTACAGTTGTTAGGTAAGAATGAAAAAAAAAAAAGAGGCAGCAAATAAGGAAATCTTAAATGTATCTTTAAATTCTTCATCCTTTGATTTCAGAAAGGCCTGGAGAGATTTACATGAACTGATGCTGAGTATAATGAGCAGGACCAAGGGATCATTATATACTTCAACAACAATTCTATATGTTGATCAATTCTGATGGACGAGGCTCTCTCCAACAATAAGAACCAAATCAGTTCCAATAGAGCAGTAATGAACTGAACTGGCTATACTCAGCGAAAGAACTCTGGGAGTTATCTATGAACCACTACACTTAATTCCCAATCCCTATATTTTTGTCTGCCTTCACAGGCTAATTATATACTGTTTCAAAGTCTGATTCTTTATATACAGCAAAATAACTGTTTGGACATGTATACATATATTGTATTTAACTTATACTTTAACATATTTAACATGATTCATCAACCTGCCATCTAGGGGAAGGGCGTGGAGGAAAGGAGGGGAAAAGTTGAAACAAAAGGTTTTGCAATTGTCAATGCTGGAAAATTATCTGTGCATAAAATTTTTGTAATAATTAATTAATTACTTTTTTAAAAATTCTTCATCCTTCATCACAAAGTCTTTTCATATTGTTTCCCCAAATTCCAAGGTCATGCCGGAATTACTTTAACGTCTATTAAATTTGTCTTTCTGCTTTCAATTGATCTTCTATGTCATGAGGATACTGATCTTCCAAAACCATTACTTCTTTCATGTCCCATTCAAGAACCTAGAGTCATTCCTTATTGTCTGTCACAATCTCTCATTGTCTACTTGTAGTAATACATTCTCCTATATTGCAAGGGCATTGAGAATTACAAAATAGAAACAAAGACTGGATTACTTTTCAGAAATTTTACCAAGTATTTTTTAATTGTCCTAAATTTTTTAATAGCAATAAAAACTCATAAAATCTAAATAGAAATCTCAAGATTTCTAATTCAATAAATATTAGCATAGAAAAGATAATTGAGAAAGAAAAAAGAGGGGCAGCTAGGTGGTGCAGTGGATAGAGCACCAGCCCTGGATTCAGGAGGACCTGAGTTCAAATCTGGTCTCGGACACTTAACACTTCCTAGCTGTGTGACCCTGGGCAAATCACTTAACCCCAGCCTCAGAAAAAGGAAAAAAAAAAAAAATTAAGAAAGAAAAAAGAGCAAAGAGAAGGATTTTATTTACTGGGTATAATAGAAAATATTCCCAATAATGGGTCCATGAATTACCAATAACCTTGACCTTAAAGAAGATTATTACTTTGGACTCAAGTCTCTTCTATAAAGGAGGATGTGTCAGGATAAATAAGCCCCTTCCCGTTCTAGCATTCTAGGATACTACACTTGAGAAGTTGATCTTTTAATTTGCAAATGAGAGAAATAAAAAGTACTATAAAACCAAAGTAAAAGACAAGTTGTATTAGGTCAGATGCAGGTATTAAGCATTCTGCCCAAAGTTCAAAGTATAACTTACCTAGAAAGGGAAAAAAAAAAATTTATCTTTTATATTCCTGAAAATATGACAAAAGAACTATCATTTCAAAATTATTTTTTATGAAATGCATGGGGTTACTGCTATGTCTCTATGAGAAAAAAAAGGCAGACTGTATTAAGTCTTTCAGTTTAAATCTTGGTTTAGAGAACTGCATTTTCTAAGGTAGCTACCAGAGGGCAGCATTGACACGCTGTTTATTATTAAAAAAAAAAAAAAAAGCTTCAGAAATAACTACAGAGTTATTCTCTGCCAGAGAATCCATTTTAGGACACAAACTGCTCCTCCATTTTACAATCCCTATTACACTTATACTTTGATATGCCCCTTCATAAACAGCAAAATGAAGGAAATTACCTTCAAAAAGTCTTTATTTGTTGGTGGTGTTTTTTTACATCAGTGATTATTTTCCACAATAGCTTTAAATTAGACTGTGCCTTGAATTTTTAAAAGATTAATGGTTTCCAACTCATCCAAAACTTTTGATCATCATCATTTCATTTGTTTAATAAATTTAATAGTGTTAAATAAGAATTGCAACCAACATTTAAATTAGTGATATTTCTTTATTAGTTATTTGTGAGATGAAAAAGAACAAAATTATGAATTAGCTGTTTTCTCTCTTCTATTAAGTCTAGAAGAGATGAGTTCTATCCAGATCAGCTTAACACATGGCATTCTCCAATACAATCCCAAATCCTTATTAAGCAGTTAGTATAAAAAATACACTTGTTATTGGGAGAAGGGAGACTTAAAGGGAAAAAAAAAAAGTCTTCAAGGAGTTAATTCTGAAGGTAGAGAATGAGGGGATATAACCTGCAAAGAGGTAAGTATATACATGATAACATGAGGGAGGAAAGATGACAGACAACTAGGGAAAATCAGTAAAGATTTTAGTAAGCAAGAGGTGGCATCAGAACTGAGCCTTAAAAGAAATTTAGGATTCTGAGAAACAGAGGTAAGTAACAGAGTGTATCTACTACCAAGACTAGCCAGTAGGCCAGTTTGAGTGGAAAAGTTTTCAGAGGATAAAGAAGTGATTTTAAATTGATTTGAAAAGATTAAAAGCCAGATAGAAGAACTGCTAAGCTACAAAGTTTTCTATTTTATTCTTAAAATAATGGAGAATCAATGATGGTTCTTGAATAGAAAATGAAGTGGTCAGACTAATTTAGTAAGAGTATTAAACAGATTAGAGAAGAAAATGGAAGCAATCAGTCCATTTTGAATGTTATTGCATATATCCAGTCAATAGGAGAGAAGAGAACCAGACTGATGGCCATTTGAGTTTGAAGCTAAGAATTTAAACTATGCTGTAGAGGTAAAATTTGCAAGACATGGTAACTAAACTGGATGTACAGAATGTAGAAGTAGGATGCTGACCCTTAATCTACAAACATGGAATAATTTAAAGAAAGATTAATAAAGCAGAAATAGAAGTCTGAAATTTTGAATTTCAATTCTACTTAATTCTACTGTTGAATTTCAATTCAACAATTATAAATGAATAGAGTAAGAGTCTGATCATCTGAATCAACTCCCAAACAATGAAGATATGAATTAGTTTCCTTTCCATTTCAACTTTTACCCCTTAAACATGAAATTTTCAAAAGTCAGTGACATACAAAACATTACTGATCAGAGAAATTCAAATTAAGACAACTCTGAGATACCACTACACACCTCTCAGATTGGCTAAAATGACAGGAAAAGATAATGACAAATGTTGGAGGGGATGTGGGAAAATTGGGACACTGATGCATTGTTGGTGGAGTTGTGAACGGATCCAACCATTCTGACAGCAGTTTAGAACTATCCTCAAAAAGTTATCAAACTGTGCATACTCTTTGATCCAGCAGTATTACTACTGGGATTATATCCCAAAGAGATAGTAAAGAAGGGAAAGGGCCCCACGTGTACAAAAATGTTTGTGGCAGCCCTTTTTGTAGTGGCTAAAAATTGGAAATTGAAGGGATGCCCATCAATTGGAGAATGGCTGAATAAGTTATGGTATATGAATGATATGGAATATTATTGTTCTGTAAGAAACGACCAGCAAGATGATTTCAGAGAGGCTTGGAGATCTACATGAACTGATGCAAAGTGAAATGAGCAGAACCAGGAGGTAATTATACACAGCAACAAGACTATATGACGATCAGTTCTGACGGACATGGCTCTCTTCAACATTTGAGATGATTCAAACCAGTTCCACTTGTGCAGTGACAAAGAAAGCCATCTACACGCAGAGAACCATGGGAACAGAGTGTGGAACAAAACACAGCATTCTCACTTTCTGTTATTATTTGCTTGCATTTGGTTTCCTCAGTTTTTCTTTTTCTTCCTTCTTGATCTTGCACAAGATAACTATATAAATTTGAATACACATCTTGCATCTAACATGCATTTCAACATATTTAACGTGTATTGGACTGCCTGTCAGCTAGGGGAGGGGATGAGAGGAAGGATGGGAAAATTTGCAACAAAAGGTTATTCAAGGGTCAATGTTGGAAAAAGTATCTATGCATATGTTTTGTAAATAAAAAGCTTTAATTTAAAAAAAAAAAAAAGACAGTGACATAGATTCATAGAACTCTGGTCTAGTCTAACCCTCACCTAAGCAGAATTCAAATCATATCAGTGTAAACGTAGGATAAACACATATCTATCTATCTATCTATCTATATATATATATATATATACATATACATTCATAAATACATATTACTAATATTGGATAACATTCTAAATACAAAGCAAAATGTTATGTGAGTTCCCAAGTAGAAAAGGTAGCTTCTAAACTGAGATTTAAGGGACAGGTAGAAATAGAAATAGGCAAATAGAGATGTAGATGACTTCCATGATAGGACATTCAATACTTTCTCAAGAATCTGTTCCATTTTGGGGCAACTATAATTCTTAGTAAGTATCTCCAGTCAAGAATATCTCTACAACATCCACCTATTACTCTCACAGTGGCACATGAATTACTTGGAATGGCAATGGTCATGTTTCTGCAATTCTGACAGTAGGCTGACCAAAGTCTGATTTTGATCAGATTAAAATTATCAGGTAGGTTTCCCCGCCCCTAGTAATTCAATTGGTTGAGTGATGGATTTCTGGCCTTACACAAAGTGTTTCATTGTTCTTTTGTTGTGAATTTTTAAAATTCTGATTTCTTAAGAAGGGATATTACAATTGAGTAAATACCAATCAATTGGAGAATGGATGAATACATTATTGTATATGAAGATTATGTAATATTGTTTTATAAGAAATGATCAGTAGGATTTCAGAAAGGGCTGGAGAGACTTACATGAACTGATGCCGAGTGAAGTAAGTAGACCAAGAGAACACTGTACATAGCAACAAGATAGCGCAATGATAAATTCTCATAGACCTGGCTCTTTATAACAATGAGGTGATTCAGGAAAATTCCAATAAACTTATAATAAATGAAGTCTGCATCAGAAAGAAGACTATGGGGTCTGCATTTTTGTTGTTTGCTTGCTTTTTGTTTTCTTTCTTAATTTGTTTCCTTTTTGATCTGATTTTTCTTGTGCAGCATGATAATTATGAAAATATGAATAAAAGAATTGCACAAGTTCAGCATATATTGGATTATTTGCTGTCTAAGCAAGGGTGTGAGGAGAAAAAAATTTGGAACAAAAGGTTTTGCAAGGGTGAATGTTGAAAATTATCTATGCATATATTTTGAAAAAAAAAAATATTCCACCAAGGACATAAGCAAAAGTTGTGGTTGTAGCCAGTATTTATATTATACTTTAAGATGTTTAGATTACTATTAGATTAGTTACCCAGGATCCAATTTCTCCCTTTCTTCTCCAAAGTCCATGCAACCCCCACTACCAGTAAGGCAAGTTTTTCTTTACCCAGCTAAACACTCCCAGTTCCTTCAGCAACATTCATGGCACAAACTCAAGACCTTTCACCATCTGGTTTGCTCTCTTTTGGACATTCTCTATCTTATATCTTTCCTCCTTTTTTTTTTTTTGGCTGGGGCAATTGGGATTAAGTGACTTGGCCAGGGTCACACAGCTAGTGTTAAGTGTCTTTCGTCAGATTTTAACTCAGGTCCTGTTAACTTCAGAGTTAGTGCTCTATCCACTGCACCAACTAGCTGCTCCTCCTTCCTTATGTTTCTTGAGCCATGGTGCCCAAAATGGAATACAACAATCCAAATTAATTCTAATATTAGCAAAGTATGAAATATTTTTCTATTCCTGGGAAGTTATTTTCTTAAAGCATCACAGGATTGCATGTTTTCTTAATTACTACCTCACCCTACCAACTTATATTTACCTTTCAGTTTAATAATTGACCCCTCCCTGGATCTATTTCAGTATAACTAAATACTAACTAAACCACCCCAACTTTTATCTGTCAAATTGATTTTCTGAGGAAATATTTATCTTTATGGGATTCATGGGCTTTCACAACTTGCTAGATTAAGCCCAATGCCTGTCAAGACCCTCTTGAATCCTAACTTTACCATTTATTGTCAGCAGACCTACTCCTTGCTTTGGATTATCTACAAATTTGAGGAGTATATTACCTATTGCCTCATCCAAGTCATTGATTTTTAAAAACTGTTAAGTAATACAAGGCTTCAAAGGATATGAACAGACAATTCTCAAAGAAATTTAAACTATTTCTAGCCATATGAAAAAATTCTAAGTCGTTATTAATCAGAGAAATACAAATTAAGACAACTCTGAGATGCCACTACATACTTGTCAGATTGGCTAGAATGGCAAGGAAAGATTAATGCAGAATGTTGGAGGGGATGTGGGAAAACAGGGACACTGATACATTGTTGGTGGAATTGTGAATGCCTTCAGCCACTCTGGAGAGCAATTTGGAACTAGGCTCAAAAAGTTATCAAACTATGCATACCCTTTGATCCAGCAGTGTTACTACTGGGCTTATATCCCAAAGAGATCTTAAAGAAGGGAAAGGGACCTGTATGTGCAAGAATGTTTGTGGCAGCCCTCTTTGTAGTGGCCAGAAACTGGAAATTAATTGGATGCCCATCAATTGGAGAATGGCTGAATAAATTGTGGTATATAATATATAATATAAAAAAGAATAGATTCCTAGAAAGCTAACACTGGGACAATTAACTGAGGAAGTATACATGTTACATTATTATTAAATGTATGTATATGTACACATATACATAAATTAACACGTATGTATACATTATAAAATGTTTGAGTTGACTAAAAATAATCTTTTGATTGTCCTTCAATTAAAATAAATATTTCAATAAATGTAATTTGATTTTCTTAGAAGCAGATTTAGAGTTAAAAGAGACCTTAAAAGTCATCTAATTCTGCCTTCCTATTTCAAGAATAAGAAAAAAATCAGATTATATAAGATCATACAGGTAAAGAGTGTCAAAACCTAAGTTCAAGTCCAGATACTCTAATTCCAAATCTAGCACTTTCCCCAGGAAATCATGAGAAATAGAAAAGAATCACAATAAATTGAAGAGAAGCAGATAATATAGATAATATACTCTTCACAGCTCTGAGTAGGTGAATTTTTTAAAAGGTAAGAGAATTAGAATTAAGAACTAATTATTAATGGCAATTAGAAGAGACAAAATGGATGCTGATTACATGAAATTGAAAAGCTTTTGAACAAACAAAATTAATGCATCTAAGAATAAAAAGAAAAACAAAGGAGAGGAGACTATGGAACTTTGTATTCAATTTCTAAAACAATGGTTTGGTATCAGGATTTACAGAGAATTA
The DNA here is from genome assembly GCF_048593235.1 of Sminthopsis crassicaudata. Lineage (NCBI taxonomy): Eukaryota > Metazoa > Chordata > Mammalia > Dasyuromorphia > Dasyuridae > Sminthopsis > Sminthopsis crassicaudata. Next base: position 560,683,564 of record NC_133618.1, read on the forward strand.
ATATACATAAAACCAAAGCAATCCCCAAAAGATAAGTGACCCCCCCTCAAAAAAAAGCAGTTTTCAAAAGAAAAATTATAAACCACTAAAAATCATTTAAAGGAATGTTCCAAATAACTAATAATAAAAGATAAATTATTTAAAGGTTTAGGTATTACTTCATACCTTGCAAAATGATAAAAATGACAAAAGATGCAAATAATTCATGTTACAGAAATTCTAGATTATAGGTAAACGAATATATTGCTGGTACAATTGTGAACCAGTAAAATCTTTTTGGAAAGCAATTTCGAATAAAATAATGACTAAAATGACCATTCTTTAATCCAAAGATTGCACTGCTAGATTATTATCCTAAAGAGGTCACTGACAAAAAAGAAAGGATTCATGTTCAATAAAATATTTGTAGTAATATTTATGTAGTACTAAAAAAGTGGAAACAATACCAATCACCTGAGTAATGTCTAAACAAACTGGCACATGAATGAAATTAATGTTATTGTGCTGTAAGAAATAAACATCATGGATATGGCTCTCTTCAACAAGGAGATGATTTAAACTAGTTCCAACTGTTCAGTAATGAAGAGAGCCAAATACACCCAAAGAGAGGACTGTGGGAGCTGAGTGTGGACCACAACATAGCATTCTCACTCTTTCTATTGTTGTTTGCTTGTATTTTGTTTTCTCAGATTTTTTTTTCCTACTTAATCCGATTTTTCGTGTACAGCAAGATAACTGTATAAATGTGTCTACATACATCGGATTTTACATATATTTTAACATATTTAACATGTATTAGACTATCTGCCATCTAGGGGAGCGGATGGGGGGGAAAGAGGGAAAAACTTGGAAAAGGTTTTGCAAGGGTCAATGTTGAAAAAATTACCCATTGCATGTAAATAAAAAGCTATAATAAAAATAAAATAAAATAACAAAAAAAAGAAGAAATGAATATCAATACAAAAAACATGAAATTAGGCAACATGAATGAGGCAAAATGAAATAAAGGGGCAGACAAACTATATAAAAGGAAATAACAATCACAAAATAATGCCAAATGAATATAACAAAATTATAAAAATTCAATTTGTATAATTTATACAAAATTATAAAGAGAAGATAAAAAGATACTTCCACTTCTTTTTTAAAAAAGTAAAGGTCCACTAGTGTGGACCTAAGCTAATGCAGCAGACTCATAGCACCAACTACTTTTACCACGAGCTAGGATTATTAACTCAGTGCAGATTAAAAGCAATACTGTACTTACAATATTAAATATGAGTTAATGCCCTTAAAGTCACATTTTAAGAATGGCAAAAGGCAGCAATTTTTGATGTAAGAACTCCTTCCACAAAATAGGTTGACAAGTTTTCAGAAGCAGCTTTAAGAGTCAAAGATAGCATTCTGAAGTTAAACTAGATCTTCCCTAATCAAGACTAGTAATTTTATCTACCATGTTCCTCTGCAAAAGTTTTAAACTTGTGTGTATGTCTATATACATACAAACACACATAAAACTCTGAAAAATATTAGTTCAGACTGGTTTTATATGAAGATAATAAAGATCTATGTACACTCCCCACTCTTGGTTCTTTAATGTATGGTAAAGAGTAAAGTACCAAACTTTCTACATTCTCTCTTGGTAATCCCCCAGTTTAAATGGATTTAGTTCTCTTATATACTTACTAACTACCAAACCTATATACAGAATCATCATCTCTTTTCTGATTCCAATCCCAATCACCAACTGTTCCTGAACATTTTCATATAGATGCCCATATGCACCTAAAAATCATATCCAATGCAAAATTCATTTTTATGTCTAACAATGTCACTCAACTTTTCAATAAGTTTAGTGGCTGCTTTTGCATTCTCTAGCTGATATTTAAGGCCCTTTAAGCTGCATTGATCCAGATTAAGATCACTTATTTGTTAGGATTACTAAGTGAGAACTCGGGTTGTCTGGATAGTGACAAGGTGAGAATTCAGGTTGGACAATTACAAGGTGAGAACTCAGGTTGACTTGATGGAAGGAGCAGGCTCATTGGCTGAGGTGGTTCTTCCCAGAAGCCCTTGCATTATCCCACGCCCATTCTCTGGGAGAATAAAAGAGAGAACAGTGGGCCTGGAGAGTGAGTCTACATGGAGAAGGACAAGAGCTGGAGGAGATTCAAGGAGAGGACTCTGCACTACATCTGGCTTGACGGGGCTCTCTGCAGGAAGGGAAGTCACTTCTAAGGACAAGAGTTAACAGCAACTGCTTGGAGACAACGGTTCACTACAGGAAGAAGAATCTGTCTGAAAGATTTGAGTAGACACAGCAGATCTCTTCCCAGAGAGCGATCCGGCAGCTTCTGGAGACAACAGCACGCTACATTTTGGCGCCCAACGTGGGGCAAGGACTTTTGCTTATCCTGACAAGAGGAGCTAGACCAGACCTTCGCACTTATTGCTTTTAGGCATCCCACATTCCAGCAAAAACAGATCCTATATTTGGTACAGGCTATCCCTCATGCCTGAAATGCTCTCCCTTCTTTACTGAATCACTTTGCTAGCTTCCTACAAAACACAATTCAGGTGTTACCTCTAAGATGATGATTTTGATTAATCCAGTTTTTCTTTTCCTCAAATTAATAATTTCCTTAGATGGTTTCCCTCTGAATAGCCAACTGTTCTCTACATAAAGACAGAGTTTTGTATACAATTTTATGGTCTCAATATTTGAGATATTATATTACATGAGCATAATATAATATGCTGACAAAGTACATAAGGATTTCACAGGAAGACACTATACATCTGAAGAGACCCTCCAGAAAGCAAAATAGGGGCACAGAAAGAGAATTAGCAATGGGAGGACATCCAACTTTATCTAATTCACCTTGATTTCTAGTTATATATACTGGGAATAAGATCAGGAACATCTCTCCTTCATTCTCCTTTCATTATTAGCATAAGTTATTTACTTACATATATCCTTACATATAAGATACTAGGAATACATAAAAATGGAATAAACTCCCAGTAAGGGCCTTAGAAGAATATGAGGAAAAAAATAAGGCATACTATTCACAGGTGGTCTGGAATCAAAGGATCTCAACTTCCAACTTGGCAATGCCATGTACCAAAATGACTTTTAGCCACTTATTTACTCTCTCTAGACCTCAGTTTCCCCAAATGAAAAATAAGGGAATTGGACAAGATGATCCCAAAGTACTCATCTAATGCAAATATATTATGTACATAAATAAAATACAAAGTATATATATATGAAAGGGAAATTAATGAAGTTTTTATGGAAAAGGTAGCTCCAAAGTTAGACTGAAATATATTGCAGCAGGGGCAACTAGATGGCACAGTGGATAGAGCACCTACCCTGGAATCAGGAGGAACTGATACTTATGGCCTCAGACACTTAACATTTTCTAGCTGTTGTGACCTTGGGCAAGTCACTTAACCCCAACTGCCTCACAAAAGGAAAAAAAAAAAAGGGAAAAAGAGAAATATTTCAGCAAGCAGGAACATACCTGCCCCTTCCATGTGGAAAGGACTATTTTAATTGTGGCACTGGGCTCTGAAGAAGTCAGTCTGTCTTAATTTGATAAATTTGATAAAAGGCTAGTATCATATTGGAATTAGTTACAGGACCACAATAGCATACAGTTAAAGCACAATAATATTTGAAAGAGAACCATAAAATAAAGTTGAAAAGATTAATTGGAGCCAGATTATAGATAATTTACATAATTTTTTTTTACATGCAGTGGTGAGTCAATAAGGTAATTGTAATAGTCCAGGCAAGTTGGTTAGGGTATTAATTGTGATAGCATCAATGTAAATTAAAAGATGGATGCAGGAGAAATTTCCAATGTAAAATAAATACTGCTTAAGAACAACAGGCTTTACAACTGAAGCAGATTTATGAGAACTTCTACTCTACAATTCTATTTTGCCAACAAATAAACTGAGGGCTAGAGAGGTTAAGTGACTTGCATTGTGAAAGAGAAATAAAAGAGGTTCAAGTTTAAATCCAGGTTTTCTGACTCTAAATCCAGTATCTTTTTGATTGCAACATGCTAAGTTCTTGAATTAGAAATGGAAGAAAAGGAGGCAGCTAGGAAGGGCAGTGGATAGAACACTAATCCTAAAGTCAGGAACACCTGAGTTCAAGTGTGGCTTTAGATACTTAACACATCTAGTTGTGTGAGCTCAGGCAAGTCACTTAACCCCAATTGCGTCAACAACAAAAAAGGAAGAAAAGATGGAAGGTTTGAATATATGATTCAATTTACCAAGACTGGTCAACTGAGAGGATACCATTACTATTAACAGAAATAAAGTTTGTCGAGAGGAAAATTAAGAGGAAGAGAAGACAGCCAATTCAATTTTTGTAAGGCAAATGATATTTCAAAACAATAAACAGGAAAAAGTGTTGAAGCTCAGGAAAACATAAGATTGCATATATAAATTTGGGAGTCATATGCTTAGAGCTCATTTTTACCAATTTGCAAGGTATGATGACCTAAAGCTTTTATTAAAACATTTACATTTTTCTTAACTATTATTCTTTTTGATGGTTGTTAATGTTTTGTGACTGTAAACCACTTATCTTTGTCTCAGTTTCCTCTCCTATAAGAATACAGTTATTCATTTCACATCACAACTTTACCCACTGCACTTTAACTCTACTTTTGGTTAGCATAAGAAATTAAATGTGAATTTGGGGGAAGTTTTGCAGAACCTGCAGACAATAAAAACAAGTTTAGAAACTCAAAATGCATAAAATATATAGCATTGTAAAATATCAATATATTTTATCATGAATACCACAATCATTTATCCTTCTCCAATATGAAGAGAGTAAAAAATTTTACATGGCTTTTCCAGATTGGGGAGAGCCACTCCCTAACCCCTGCATTGTGGAGGTAGGTAGTAATAATAGTATCTTCCTCAGAGGACTCAGAGGATCAAATGAGATAATAATTGTGAAGTAGTTAGCACAGTGTCTGGTATATATAGGAACTCTTCACTACCTCATGATTCTTTTATAGTTTCAATAGTTAAGGATGGGACAAGTAATTTATATTCTCTGTGAAGAAAGTATTTCTGGCTTACCAATTAGAGCAACTGCTCTATGATATGACTATTTAGAACACAATAAATTTAAGAGACTAAAGTGTACTTAATATATTATATTTCAAAATAGCTTATACTCAGCTTATAGTAAGTTTCAAAGGTAAATTGAGCTGATTTCTTCCTAGGTGATTAATTTTACCTAAATGAGGATCACGAAGAAAAGTAATTCCATACCTAGATATCTAACTAGAAAAAGGCTAAGTCCATTCAAGAAAACAAACAAATATGAATGAATGCCTAAGTAAAATAAAGAAGAAATTGAAACCATGAAAACAACTCTAAAGCCACAGTACTGTATAAAGTACTTTACAGCCTTCTGCCTGAAAATTGTCTTTCTGTAAAATGAGATTGGACTAGAAAATGGCCCTTAGGCCTCCTGTAATTCAAGATCTATGATTTTATATATTATCTATTGAATAAAACATTTATTAAGCACCTTCTCTGTACTAGGCACCATGGATAAAGAGAGATTGAAAGAAACAGTACTGGCCATCAAAGATACATTCTAAAGAAACTGGCATGACATACAGCAGTGTTAGCAAACTCAAATAGAAACAAGGGCACTAAAATATAAAAAAGGCTGTAGGCTGCATACTGACTTAGTTTTAAAATTAATGCTGTGTTTTATAACATTGTTATTGTGTTAAATAATTTCCAATTAAATTTTAACCTAGTTGCATTACCATGGTGCTGCGGGCAACACTTCTAATACAAAATATATAAAATAGAAGACTAAACTTAGACTCAGGAAAATTGACTCTGATTAGTTGTGTAATCAGACTAATCAGTTAACTTGTCTCAGACTCAGTTTTCTTCATCTGCAAAATAAAGCCTATACCTTATATAGTTGGTTAGAAATTCAAATGAGGTAATGCACTGCAAACTTTAAAAGGCATTCATGTCATGCACATATTGCCCAATAGATGGATGAATGGATAATTACCAAATGTACAAGATTATGAAAATAGATGCTATTTGTTTCCAAGAATTCAAATTTCTTAAAAAAAATAAAATGCATATTTTTAAACTGCCTCTATACACGGCTCTATAATTTTTCCTTGCATTTATATGATTTCTGTAAAATCAAAATTCAAAGCAAATTCTGGCAACATCAATGGCTAATCAAGGAATTACATTCATAATTTGACAAGAACATAAAATAATTAAATCTGTGTCACTTTCAAAAAAGACCCTGAATGGGTCCAAAATAGTTTTATTAAACCTATGCTTTATTTAATGCCCCTTCCCTCCATGGATGCTAATAGAGAACTACAGCATTTTTAAATATATAATTTTCCAAGAAAATTAATTCTGTAATTCACTGTTTTTGTTTTGTATCATTTCTGTAAGTTTAAAAAGAATCTAAATCCATTAGAACCTACAACCCCTATATTATAGAACTATGTCCAAAGGAATATTAAACCATGCATACCCTTTGACCCAGCAGTACTAAGTCTGTAGCCCAAAAGAGATATAAAATAAAAAGGAGAATGACCTATATGTACAAAAATATTTACAGCTCTTTTCTGGTGGTAAAATTTGGAAATTGAGAGAATACTTATCAATCGGGGAAAGGATGAACAAAGAGTACTACTGTGCTGTAAGGAATGAACAAGATGCTCTGAGATGCAAAGTGAAATATACTATGTATAAAGTAAAAGCATAAGTACAATTTTCAGCAATACAATGATCCATGACAGCTGTGACGGACTTATGATGAAAAATGCTATATACCCCTAAAAAAAGAACTAATAATTCCTGAATACTTTTTTGATTTACTTTTCTTAAAGGCTTTTTCTTTGGGAGGAAGGGCTGTTTTCTTTTACAATATGACTATTATGAAAAGATTTGCATATCTAACACCTGTGTAATCTATTTCAAAATTACTTTCCTTATCAATGGGGGGGGGGGGTATAGTAAGGAAGAAAATCTGGAAAACAAAGTATTAAAAACAAAAGTTTAAAACTGTTTTTCCATATAACTAGAAAAAAAAACTAAATAAATTTTTAAAAATTAAAAAAAAAAAAAAACAAGTCAATGGGAAAAAACAATGCTTTCTCATTAAGGAAAAAAAAAAAAACCTAAGGAGCAACAACTCTTACTTCTCAATTTCTCTACTTAAGTCTCTTGCTCTCAGAAAGCATTATTTGTCCTGCCTCCTTTCTTCAATGGCTCTCTAATCTACATCTAATCTAATCTCTAAAGTCTAATGACTTTACATAAAGTTAACAACAACAGCTAGAAAAATAGGTCAGATACTAGACAGTTTGGAAACTAAAAGGAATCAAAGAACAGCTTTCCTTCCTAGACACTATATTTATGTCTTTCTCTTCAAAGTTAGAATACAAGGAGTAGCTATTTGATGTAGTGGATAGAGCACTAGCCTTGAAATCAGGACCTGAGTTTAAATCTGGCCTCACACACTTATCACTTCCTGGCTGTGTGACCCTGGGCAAGTCACTTAACCCCAATTGCCTCAGTTTAAAAAAATATATATAGATAGATATAGATATATAGATATATATAGAGAGTGTTAGAATATAGAGTAGGGCAGAGAATAGACATCATAAATGTTTATTCCTAAATGTAAATATATGCCATGAATTTGGTTTTATATGTATGAATAAAAAACAATAAATTTTAATTCACTTTACAAAAATTAGAGATTAATGTATTAATGTATACAATAATGTATCTCTCTGGGAGAAAAACCCCAACATATTTCAGAATAGGGCATAAATAGAAAAGCATGGCATAGGATGGCACAGCAGAGAGCTAGGCTCATTCAGAAATATTTGGCTTAATAGGCTGCTTTTGCAAATTGACTGGCAGAGTCACTCTGGCAACTGTAAAATACTATATATGTAAGTAGCTGAGTAGATACTTATCTGCATAAGTACAGGATTCTTCAATGTTCCATATACCAAATAAATCAGCTCTTCAAAAAAGACATAAACTTTATACTGTTTCATTTTGTTTTGTTTTAAAAGGTATTAATTTATCCATGTCTGTAATTTTTTCAAACCCACTTTTTTCAACAAAGACAATTTCACCCAATTGGATATATACATTACTAAAGGGAATCAAAGACCTCCTTAATTTTAAAATGATGTGTCTTAATAAAATTCAAGGTAGTTACTTATTAATTTAAGTTAAAGATCTTTTAAGTAAATCAGTATTTGATAAATGAGAGCACAACAGGATTTCTACTCTTTTTGCCCATCTCATATTTTGTCAATAAAATGGCCTTCACTTTCTAAAAAAATGCAAGATAAAGTTTTTTGTGTCTCCTAAGAATGCAGTATTCTCATTTTGAATCTTCCCCAAAAGAAAGCTTTATTTAAGATTACATAAGATGAAATGTCCAAGTATTTACTTTCCCAGAATCATGATTTATTTCTATTCTATAGTTAACATATACAATTAATAATTTCTACCACTAGTTGTGCTTTACACTTTCTCTTTAAAAAGTTTTTTTGGGGGAAAAAAAAAAGGAAAATTTCATGCTTTTATGCTGGTCCCTTCCTATCAGTTTATGAATCAGTTTTGGCTCTATCTACTAAAACAAAAAGATGCCAAAGGAACAATCTCCACGATATAAAAATGTGAAACAGATCCTTAGATTTCCATAGTTAATTTAATCTACCCTAATTAGTTTTAATTATAATCATACATTACCACGACATGAAAACTCAAGATCAGCTTTAAAATTAAATAATCAAGAGTTTAAACTATCATATTCAGCCAGAAAATGCTTTAATAAGTTTCGTTACAATATATTTTCAAAATCTTCCAATTAAAGGAACCAGGCATACTTGTTAGTTGTTACAAAAGGAAAGTTCTTTAGATGAAGAAGCAATTAAAGGGTTAAATATTCAAAGCTAATCAGATTCTATAGTATGTGAAAGGGGAAAAAAAAAAACAGACAAAGAATTTGGTACTGAGGAAAAAAAGAAAGATTTATTTAATTAAAAAAAAATAGATTTCCATTTTTAAATATTCTGACAGCAAGTTAGTATTATAATCAGGAGCCTTTTCTCCAAAGGCAAAATTAGAACGAGGGAGGAGGGGCAGAGCAGCTTTAAATGTGCATAGGAATGCACACTGTAAATGCAAATTATCTCTTGTAGAAGTAGCAAAAGGGAGGAGGGGAGAAAGGAGAGCAGTAGTGCATGGTTGGATCAGCATAAAGCTTAGTTATTTCTCAATACTGTCCTTCAAAATACCTGGCATCAGAATATCCACTTCCATACAGATTTCTTAAGTACAGCCTTAACTTTTAAAATATTTTATTTTCAAAAAAGCCGTCTTGCTTGATTGTTCTACTCAATACAGGGGAAAGTAAAAGCAACGTGGCCCAGCAGGCTGAGCAAGCAGTAGCGACAGTGCCAGGAGAGGGCGAGGCTTTGACAATCACTGAGCTAATGCTGACATCACTGGAAGGCAGAGCCTCTCTTACAGAGGCTCCTCTGTTGACACTCCTGTTACTAAGTGAGCTAACAGCCAATCAGATTCCACAGCCAACACAAGACGGCCTTTGAACTCCCCACCAGCAACTTCCTGCTGTTTTTAGAGTACACAGTGCAATGCAGTATGTCTGTCAGCTATGCGGCACAAAGGAACAGCCATTTTGTGACTGAACTGGACCTGCACCAAAATGGCATTAATTTTGTATTTTACTTGCCCTGCCGTATCTAATTTCTGGTTATTTTAACATCATGAAAGTAATAAATTGATATGTTTAATTCACAGTACTGAGTATTGTAGGTAATTTTATATGTATTCTTCTCATAATCCCAGGTTATAAGAAACAAGATCATAAAATGGCTGCCACAAACTGCATGTTCACTTCCACAATATGCTGCATTATGCAACTGCTAACTATTACCACCCCCTTGCCTTTTAGAGTAACTTTCTTTAGGGAGTGGGTATTGAGGTCTGAAATGGAAGGAAGCAGTTTAGAAGGAATCAGGCTCAAAAAGCACACTTTCCAAATTGTTATTTAGCATAAATTGAAAATAAATGCCCATTTAAAAGTGTATGTGGTAAGAGAAATAAAAGTGATCAGCTCCCAGAAGCTATCTCATTCAATATCTCTTATTAGTATTAGAGGTAAAAGCAATCTTCAATTTCTAAATATTTGCACAAATACTTATATCTATGCCATCAAAATCTTATATTCTACACAATTGTTAGAAATTTAAAATTCAAATATCGTATTCCAATTTTCTTTTTGAAATGTAGAAATTAACAAAGCATATCATTACTGACAAGGCTAAGAAATGTTACAAATGGGGCACTCAAGGTTGAGTTTTGTTTTAAGATTAGGTTTTGTGTTGGGTTTGATTTTTCTTTTTTACATTCCACATACTACTCCTGACTTAAAAACATCAAGCTGAAATAAAGGGTGGCACAATTATTAATTAGTACAAGTATTATAAAGTGTTCCATATTTATAAAAGCCTCAAAGAAATAAGTCTTCTAAACTTAGTGAAAGTCACTCTCTAAAATTTCTCCCCTAGCTAATTCTCAGAGGAAATTTTATTCTGTGTAGTATTTTTCTTTTCTTGACATAAGGTTCTTAGTTACATTTTCACTAATATTACCTATAGAATTCTATTATTACACCACAGTAACTAAGTATCTTTATAGTTTCAACAGAAAGAATGATGAGAAAGAAGTTTCTTGCCCCAGGACCCAAGTTATTACGGTAAATTAGGGTACCAGTTACCTGGGATATCCTGCTAAATTTCAACTTAGCCTTCAATCAAGGAAGTCATATTATTACATTAACACCTTCACAGATGGCTCCACAATTTAAAAAGGAAGTGAAGTCATGAATATACATTGTTTATTTATATATATATATATATATATGCATAAATACACATACATATATATGTACATATATATATACAGCTTTTCAAGATATCACATGAACTGAAAATTAATTTCTATAAGGCATTCCTTCATCTTCTGAGTTCTCAAAGTAATGACTCCTTCCTTTAAATAGAATAGATTCACAACTAATAAAACTATACTTGAAAAACTTTTACAAGTACATAGTCCTTATTCAGTTATATATACAATACTAAAATAGAGGGAATCAAGTATTTTTTTCAAGTTGAAAACTAAAAAACAGAAAGTAAACATCACCATGTGCTTTTTCCTTTTTATTAGAAATCACACAACTTGATCAATGATGCTAAACATAATCTTTGTAATAGAAAAGCTAAACAAGACCCATGTGAAGTTATGCAAATTATAAACCCAAGGGAATACTATTTTAAAGTACTGAGCCTATATATTTGTCATATATGCCTAGATGTCGAATTTTCTCTTTTCTATTTCCTCAAATGTCTCCCATTTCCCCCCAATCTACCCATCCCCCCCAATCACCTCAGTATTTACCAGGAAATAGTCTATCCTATCCTTAAAATTTCACTTTTATCATTAATAGAAAAAATTTTCTATTATTTATAGTACTAAATTAATGATCCAAAGTGTAACAATCAAAAAGCCGAAAGATTAAAAAAAAAAAACAATTAAAATCAGAGAAACATTTCAAAATTAATCAGTTCATTTTTTTAAATGCCAAGTATTTATTGTGTGCAAAATTTAACAGATATAAAATATAAACCATACACAACACTTTCAAAAACACTCATCTATTTTAATATCACTGGATGTACTTTATACAATTTTCAAAGTAGGCAAAAACAAATTGGTGTAGGGGGAATAAAGATAAAAAGCTACCAGGCAATTGGTCACATTTTCTTTTACCTATACAAAATTTAAAATGTTGAATACCCTAGTTACAAATATTATTCTTTAAATACATCAACCAATCAATGTATTCATACATGTAAAATTATCAAATGCAGAATCATACAATGTTAACATTTTGTAATCTTTATTACCTACTCCTTACAAACTAATAAAATTTGAACGAAAAACATCACGATTAAATTATGGTATATTTGCAAACTTCAAATAGCGATAAAGCATTCCACATTCCTCTAATAAAAAGCAAAATAAAAAATAAAACCACAACAAATTCTGTTGGAATGCTGACTAAATATAAGCACCTATATTTAAAATGTGATGAAGTGGGAGAAAATTCCTATCAACCTGTTTTGTCTAAATCTATACTTTGAAAATGTACCTGAAAATAACCTTCCTTGTTTTTAACACTAAAGTAAACAATTATAAACATAATAACCATAACAATCTAAACAAGTACTATAAGTAAAATAACAGCATTCCCTTCTGTAATCGGGTCTGCTTTTAGAACTACAACCATCAACTAAAAGATTTGATAAATAGTATCAAAATTTTCTAAAATCTCAAGTGTATCAAAGTATTCTAATGTCAAATAAAAATATAAACAGAGGAGCATCGGTCAAAGATGTCTTTTTTGATTTTTATTTTAAAATGTATATTTTTTCATTCATCTAACTTTCTCTAGTGTCTATTTACTATAATTTACTACTACAAGGCTGCTCTATGGCCCTCAGTTAAAGTTTAGATATCTTAAGATTCTTCAAAGAAAAATTTGCCTTGTATGTAAAATGGTGCAATGCAGCAATGGCTAAACCGACAAGGTCATTTTTCTGCAGCACTAAAACCTAAAAACTGAAAATTAATGTCCCCAAAACTGTAATTTACAGGAAAGACTTCTTGGATAAAGGTATCATACCTTTTGACTACTATATGGGGCCTAAAGTCACAACACAACTTTCAGAAATTGCTACCAAAAAATTAGGGTGTGGCATATTAGCAATCTCAAGGTCACTGCTTAAAAAAGGGGAATCCAAATTAGTTAAACATTGAATATCAAATAGACAGCAATTCATGGCTGTCAAGGTAAACAATGTATGCTGAGGTTTCCACAAAAAAAAAAAAAAATGGGGGGAGAAAGTTGATAACTCATACCTCGATGCATTGCTGTGTACTGAACCGTCCTCTTCTTGGCTTTTGTCCTTATTTCTCATCATCTTTTAATTCTTAAATATTAAAAGGGGGGAGGTGAATCAGTGTTTGCTTTGAAGTCTTGTGCTCAGGTATTTACTGTCAAAAGTTGAAAGAAAGGTAAGGTCCCAGAGCTTCTATCAATGATTTTTCATTATCAGGAACAAAGTCCTGACGCTGCAATGATATTGTTATAATACAAAACCTCAACATCAAAAAGTAAAATAAAATTAAATCTTAAAAAAAAAAATTTTTTGTTTTAAATATAAGATAAAGCGACCAGAGAAAAGCATCCTCCTCAATAGGGAAAGTTTCTCAAAGTAACACACTAGATACAAATAACAATCTCTTTATCTTATTGCGTCATCCGAGAACAACTCAAATTTATAAAAAATAAAGCAAATTTAACTGCAGAAATCTTTACAATTATCACTAATAATTGTGAACCTACCTGATCCATGAAGCAGGTCCAAACCGAGAGTATCTAGTAGTAGAAAAACATTAGATTCCCGAATAATTAAAAAATAAACATTAAATGTTCTCTTTAGAACAAAAAATAAATAAAAACTATCCAAAAAGGTTTACTGTTTAAAAAAAATAAGCGATAATTAATACAAAAAAGATCCGGGGGAAAAAAGCTCATTAGGAGAGCGCACAAAAATGGAGGTGCGCCATGGCTTCTAAGCTGGAAAAAACAACGACCTGGCTCTCAGTACGGGCTTCTTCTTTCCAACAAGGCACGAAAAAAGACCCCCTAAAAACTGCTTTTCTCCCTAAAAATGGCTCGAATCTACCCCACTAGGTCACCAGGAGAGGAAGGGGGCTGCGGGGGCCCCCTGAGGCTGCCCGAAAGTTAGAGAAAGTTGCGTAAAGTGTGGAGAAGGCAGGGAGCTGAGCTGAGCGCGCTCTCTAAGGCACAGCCGCCATCTAGAGCCTCCTTCCCAGCTCTGAGAGCTCTGCCTTTGATTGACACTCTCTACATTTACCCCACAACTCAGGTGATGTACCATAGACCCACCCCTTCATTCCTACTAAAAAAAAAAAAAAAAAAAAAAGAAAAAAAAAAAAGAAAAAAAAGCCTCCATCTAAGAAGGGAGCCTAAGGACCCCACACACACACACACACCCATACACACCCTCTGGCTTCTTCAAATCACCCCCACAGGGAGGAGGGAGGGCATCTTAACCCCCTCGGGTTCAAGCACCCTTTTCAAGCCAGACAAAAATGTAATTTGTTCCTTTTGTTTAAAGATCTGCTAAATATTTCAGTCCTTGAGCTAAAATTACTTCCTTTCTGGACAGGAAGTGGTGCTTTATAAAGCCATTTTGAAAGAGGGGCAGTTCTTTGATTGAGCCATTGATTAAATAATTGCTAATCTTGTTTCAAAATATTACCCCCACCCCAAGTAACATGTTTTATAAATAAAACCAAGAGCTTAATCTCCTTAGTAACCTCTAAGCTTTGTGTAATATCATCTAAAATTCTACAAATGAGAAAAAAAATTGAATCTTTTTCCATATCACAAGGCAAAAATGGGCTAACTCTTACAACTCAAGAGCGCCTCCCTAGTGTCCAATTCCATAAGAGCAGAAAATCAAAGCCAACTGTTTTTCATTATACCAACTGACAAATTTTCAGTTTTATTTTCACAAAATTCTTTAACCTATTGCAGAGTTTTGACAATATTATAAATATAAAAGCAAAGAGCCATAACAACAGAATTACTTAAAACAATATTATGAATCTCACAGCCAATTCCAGAATCTAGTTATCAACAACCACCATACCAAATAGACCAGAGCTTATACATCCAAAATATTAACAATCCATACTTAACAGAAAAGCAAAAACCAAGTTAGGCTGAGTTTAGTTACCAGTTTTAACCAAATCCTGGTATTTGTTGGTAATGGAGGAGGAAGAAATTAGAGAATAAAAAACTAAGATCTTTGTATTACCAAGGAAAAAATAATTTCTCAAGTCAAACCCCAATATCCAAACCGCCTTTTATTTCACCATATATAATTCAAGCAAATAAAAAGAAAATCAGAAATAAAACGAAATACTCAAATCCTTATTCAATAAACTCTCAAAGTAGAATACTACTCCTTCATTAAAATAATCCAACTTTAGACCACCAAGAAAGCCACTAAAATCTAAATTATACCTCCATTAAAAAAAAATCATAATCAAGAATCAATAACAAGGTAACACTCAAGAAGACATCATCACCTATTAATCAAGACCAACTACCACAAATAGCAAAGAACATATCAGTCATGTATACCATACTTGGAAATCAGCAAATAACCAAATATTACCTAATAATTATGTATAAACAAACATGAACCAATTACATCAATGTACTTACAAGATGCCCTCTAACTTCAGTAACAGAAATCTAGAAAATTCATTCCACCTTCTAAAAACTATCACATCTTATATCCACAAGCTACATATTGTTAAAAAAAAAAAAAATCAATTCATCTATCTCAAGCCATTTGTAATTGGATATATACAAACTATCCTAAATAATATTAGGATATAACACTGATTTTAAATTGAACATGTATGAAGTGAGGCAGAATAGCTTATGAAATCTCAAAGATAAATTTTAGAAAAATCAAATTTGCACAATTAAGAAGAAATGCATAGGTTTACAAACACTATTATATCTTTAATAATGATGTATTACAAATGAATATCACCAACATTTAAATAATTTTTATTCCATAGAAAATGCTTACTTCCATCTAGACTTTTTTTTCCTCAATATGAAGACAATAAGTCTTGAATAACCTGTTAAACAATTTACTCTTTTTTTTTTTTTGGCCAAATTTAATAATTTAATTAAAGGATGTACTAGTTTATATTACATTTCATGAAGATCAGTTATAGCTTGATTTTCTGAATACTAAGCAGCTATTTTAATTCAAGAACTGAGTGATTTCTTTCAATAAATCAAACATGACTGATTTTAAATAAAATTATTCAACACAAGTTTTCTTGATTTGTGGACTAACCATGTCTTCAGGAAAAAAAAAATCAGCACACTCATTTCAAGTAAAATATTTAACATCATTCAACTTTTAATTTTTACAAGCTTTAATTACTTTCTGTAACCATAACTGTAGCAGTCAAGGAAATTTTCTTGCCCCTAATTAAATGGTAATTTTTTCAGTCAAAAAATAAACTAGGAAAGTGTAGAAACATTATAAATTTTATTAAAATTAAGAACACATAAGTACATTCTTTATACAATCAAACTGGCTTATCAAAAATCATTTCTATCAATTTTCTAGTTATATTTTTAATATTTTTTTTCAAAAATGTCCAGAATCTATTTGACCATGAAAGATCAGAAAGTCTGAAGAATATCAAATCCATTGTCCATTTTTCTTAAGGTGATCAGTAACCTAGATCTTCACTGAATGCATGGAATCCAAGTCAAAACACCCCTCTTGGTTGATTATATATCACAGCACACTTGCATTAATCCATTTTCCTTAAATTGTCAATCCACAGTGAACTGCCATCTTGATTCCCAGGGTAGACTTCACTTGAGACTCTTCAAGTTGACTGGGCTTTATGGGGAAAAAATTAAAAGAAAAAATGCTGTTGGAATACCAATAATTTTGTTGCTTAAAACAGACATCCACCCACCCTTAAGATATGAACTGAGATTTGCTTTTTTAGTACAGTTCAAAAATATAAAATTACTTAACTTTATAACAAATAGATTACATCTTAAGTGTTTTTCCAACTAAAACCCCTTAAAATGGTTAACTTACAAGAATGGTTCCTAAATAAGGAAATGAAAATAAGAATGTGAGATGACACCATCTTAAAAGTAAAAAATGTATTAAATGAAAAATTCAAAGCGTCAAGTAAAATTTAAACATCTAAAAACTATAAGTTTGTTAAACTGCCTAAACAGAAAAGCTTTGAAATGAAAATTTCAAATTAATTATTATTGAGAAGAGTTTGCTAAGGGAAAAAAAAACACTAACATGAGAAACACTACCCAGAAAATTCATTTTTATTCATTTAGAAATATTAAAATGAAATAATATTTAAAACTATTTGGTTAATCTTCTATCCAAAAAAATAAGTATCATACAAAGAACATTAAAAGGGATGGACCAATATAGAAGTTAATATGATTTTCTAATTATATAATAGATGTTGATTAACTTGCCTAAAAGGATACAAAGTTCACAAGGATGCCATCTTACTCAGCTTCTATTGTACCAAAGGCAAAAAAGAATTCTAACTTGGGGGGAGGTTTAAATGAGGGGAGGATATGAAACTAGGGAAATTACCAATTAATTAGTTTCCTTAATTACAAATTACCAACTAAAATGAACTAAAAGTTTTCATCATTAAATATCAAATATGGTGCCTTGAATATACTCATTCTTCAACTGTCAAAACACTGCCATAGCACATCAAATATAAGCAAGGTCAGAAACAACTTTCCAATTTAATTAATCTGGATGTTCTAAATACAAAAAATTACTTATTAACAGTATTCTATAAGCTATCAAAACAATTCAACTATTCACTTCAATTGTATAAATAGCCACAGAAATAACTAATCAAATATGTCGATGCATAAAGGGGCACAGAGGTCAAAAGGTGGCTAATTTTCATATCTCTAAGCCTAGAAATTAAAACATTCATTTTTATTTTTTTTTTTACTAAAGGCCTTAGTATCAATAAATCACTTGACTTACTAGAACAAATCGTCAATATCATTACTAAAAAAAACCACTCACATGGTAAAGGGTTACCATTATCAAGAATTGAGCATTTCTCCTAAACTAAGACAAAATGGAGTTTGTACCAAATTGCAAAAGGTTAACCCAGTCTTTTCCTACCTTATAAAACTCATTCTATTTGAATGGTTCAAACTTCAATCACCAAATACAATAGACATGATCAATTTTATCATAAACATAAAGATCCCAACACTGATGGCCATTCTTTGTTTTTATTTAAATAGAAACTGGCTTCTTAGACTTTATTCGCTTTTTAATTTTTACTTTGATGTCAGAAAAGTCTTCCTAGAATACAACAGCAACAAGTTTTACTTATTATTTAATTACTACATACTTGTCTTTTTGAAATCAAACATTCAATTTGAATTCATGTAAAGTTTTTATTTCATGTGACTTTGTACTAAATTTTTCATATTCAGATTCAAAAAACAAAAAAGCACTGAGAGTTTCAATTATTAAGAATGTATGAATGTGTTATAAATGGCACTAATATGATGTATAATCACAATACTTTTAAATAATTCAAATATTTTAGAGGTAACTATTAAATGGAAGAATAATTTTACATAAAGAAACACTTCCTTTATGAATCAAAAATGAACCAATTCTGTTAAGAGACATAAGATCTTAAAGTTGTCAAAGTACTAAATAAAGATTTAAGAAAAAAAATACCACCTTCACTACAAATTACTTTAGAACTAGATATAAAATCTATAGATCTGACATTTTCATAAACCAAAACCACACATAAATGACTAAATTGAGCCAAATACCTGAAATCTAATCAATATATTCCCAAATGAGTTAACTTTTGTGCTACAAACATCTAAAACTTTATGAACAAATTTTTAGACTTCAAATTAAGAATAAGTCTTGTATATAAAAATGTATTAATGATCTAACTAATAAATATAGCTAATAATACAAAATTGTAACTAATAACTATAAAACACAGAAACTAGAAGATACAATCTTAGAATTCATATAAATTCAAAACATTTTTACAAATAACTGCAGTGAATTCCATTCTCTTCTCTAAATGTCAACTGAAAGAAATTTTCTAACTAAATCTGCATGAAAAATTAAATACAAAGTTCAGAAATCACTATTTTCAAAATTCTCATAATCTGTTATAATTATTTGCTACAAATAACTTTGTGCTTTATGTAAATTACAAAAGAAATATACCAATAAACCCAAATTACCATTCTGTTTTCTACAAGTAAATTGAACTCCTTTCAAACAATACTATAACTTAAATATAAAAGGATCTTGTGCTGACAAGTTAGGTCCAAATCATAGTCAAATTTAAAGCATTTATATCTTTTCAGTTATTTTGAATAATTGAACTACTTTCAGGCTATCTTATAAACATGAATTTAAGATCCCCTATATTAACAAGTAATCTCAATCAAATATCAGATTTTAAGTCTTCACATTTTTTTTCTAATGAACTATAAAAAAGTTACTAGAATATGACTTGAGAAAGTTGGAATTCCTAAACAGTTCCTAGTCATTTCATTAATTATTTAATACCGAAACATATATTATTTGTTCCATGCAGTTACTTAAGAGATCTATATAACTTCCTGTAGCCAAATGCAAATACCTATTACCTTACCCTTCAATTAGTCACATTTACTAATTACTGGAGAATAAGGTTTAATCATATCCTATGTTAAAATTGGCAATTTCTAGAGACTTGACAAATATTCTAGCTAAAAAAACAAACTCACATTTATTATCCATTGCCTGCAGGATTAAGATTACTTTATAAGTTATGGGTACCTTGAAGTTCTTTGTAACTTTAGTTTTTGGATCTAACACAACCTTTAGTATATAAAAGGTCTATTTAAAGGGAGAAGATATATATCTTCTGAATTTGCCATAGTTGATGTAGCAATGGCTGGTAATCCAAAAATCTGAGTGAAATTTCCAAATTAATGTGAAATTCATGATTTTTTTTTAAATCCCTACCCCTTGCAAATAATAAATTAATCAAATAAATATTAACTAAAATAACTGAAGAAAAAAGGAACTGAAACATCAGTTCAAGTATAGCTAGCTAATATTTCCAGTTATTAATGATTGGCAAACTTATAGCAAGTTTTTGAAATGCTAACCTAAATATAAAAACTGGTCAAGGGAACGGTCATAACTTAATTCAATCTTTTTTTCCCCTGTAGTCGTATATCAATTTGACACAGTATCAGACTGCTAAAAGAAGCAAACAAAAGTATCTCCCATTTTCTTCAATTAATTTCAATCTTCTGTTATTTCAGTAATCCATTTAGATATTCTTTTTGATTCAATTCCCACAGTAGAATGTGAACAAGGAGTTCAAACTAATCATACAACGGGATCAAAAGCCTGAGATCGTTTTGGTCTTTAAAGGATGATTTAAAAGATGTTTATGTCTTCAAATAAATGAACGATTTTCCAGTGAAAATTATTAACCTTGCTCAGTTTAGCCCTAGGGGGGCAAAAATGTACAAGAAGGTAGACTTTATATAGAAGGAAAATTTTACATTTATAGCTATTCTGGAGTTGTGACGTGCTCCAATAATTCTAGAGAGCAATTTGGAATTATGCCCAAAAGGCTATAAAACTATGCAAACTTTTTAATCCAGCAATATCACCACTAGGTCTATGTCCCAAAGAGATCACAGAAAACGGTAAAGGACCCATATGTACAAAAATATTTACAAAAGCCCTTTTCACGGGAGCAAAATATTGGAAATTGAGAGGACACCTGTCAACTGTGGAATAGCAGAACAAGTTATGGTATATGAATGTAATAAAATACTATTGCACTATAAGAAACGATGGTTAGGAAGATTTCAGAAAAACCTAAAAAGACTTATATCAACTGATGTTGAGTGAAATAAGCAGAACCAGGAGAACATAATACATGGTAAAAGCAACACTGTGTGATCAACTGTGACTAACTTAGCTCTTCTCAGCAGTATCTAAGACAACTGACAAAAGACTGCTAATGTAAAATACTGTCACCTCCAAAAAAAGAAGTATGGAGTCTAAATGCAGATTTCAGCAAACTGTTTTCACTGGAGGGGGTTCTTTCTTTTCCCCTTTTTATTCTGATTCTTCTTTTACAGCACGAATGACATGGAAACACATTTATTATTGTTCACATGTAACATTTCAGATTTCTTGACTTAGGAAGATGGAGAAAAAATTTGGAACTCATAATATTAATATAAAGCTATCTTTACATATCATTAGGAAAAATACTAATAAATGCAAAAAAAGAAAAGGATAATTTACAATGAAAAAAAAAAAAGCACTTAAAACCATTCAAAAAGGGCTGCCTTAGAAAAGTTTCTCCATCACTAGAAGTCTTCAAAGACTAGTTGACAAAAATTAGTGTTCATGCTTTGAGTAGGCATTGTACTAGATAACGTCACAGATTCTTTCAAATTGTTCCTATGTAATATAAGACCAGAGTTAAAGCTGTCAATGTTTAAAAATCACTCATTCATACTGGCTGAAATTCTAGACCCTTACCACAACCCAACAAATAAACTGACTAATTTATATTCAGATCTTCATAATTACATATAGTAGCAGACAGCAATAAGAAGCTTGAATATTCAATATTATCTTGTTTCCTAAACAGCTTAAAAATAATTGTGCAAAGTAAAACACCTGAAATTATAGGTAAAAGTGACTAGAGCTTTGTATTTGGAGTCAGGAAGATTATTTCAAATCTATAGACATGTACTAGTTGGGAAAATCATTTAATCTCATCTGATTCAGTGCTTTCATCTATAAAATAGGACTAACAGCACTTAAGGTTGTGGTTAGGATTAGATGAGATAATATTTGTAAAATACTTTTCCAACTTTAATACACTATAGAAATGTTAGCAATTAGTAGTATAGCTGTGATCTAAAATTGCCTGTAGTTCTGCACTAGAAATTATCATGGGCCTACTAGTTGAAATAAAAAATCTTCAACTTCCAAAATCTGCCTCTTTATGTCTATTATTGTCATGTGAGTTGTCTTCAAATCCCTCACCCTCACCAAAAAATTGTAGGCTGAAAGTAAAAAAGTTGATTAAAACCAAAAAGCTAGTATAGAACACTAGAATGATAGCTTGATTCAATTAAGAATGATTTGATACTATTTATTTAGCACTAATAAGTTCAAGAAGAGATAATGATAATGTTGAAAGGATGCCTTTTTTATATATATGGAAAAAAATAGCTATTTTAGACAAACAATATTCATTTTAGAGGCTGTATAATTCAATCCATTAGTTAGATCTTGGCTGCTCATCCAGAGATTTATGTAAGTTCAATTTAAGAAAAGACTAGTTATTTTTAGGGTCTGACATAGACTCAAAGTTCAGTCTACAAAAGAATAAGAGGGCAAGGAAATGTTAGAGATATGCTATGTTGAATAAACACTATGTTTCCAAATTTTAAATTAATAAAAATGTTGAATTTTCAATTCAACAAAAATGTATTTTACACACTTACTGTGTGTAAAACATTTGCTACAATGACATTACAGTCCCCTGCCATTAAAGAATTTGTTACAATGTTTTAAAAAATTTCACATCTCATTTATTAATACTTCAACTAGCTTCTATTATTTTTATGAGTTAAAGGGTTCTACGGAAGTTAAAATCACAATTCTGCATGGGAAAGAAAAAATACTATCTCATCCACAAAATAACTAAGTCAATTAACTAGTAAATTGTGTCACAGGGTAGTGCAAAGTCTAAGTACTGATTTCTAAAATATCATTTACCTTCTAAGACTTTAAGTGCATAGAAAATAATGGAATTAGGAGATATAGATATAAGAGATAATTAAACAGCTAATTCATTTTAATCCCTTTCAAGCTCTCAATCTAAGGACCTTATGGTCTTTAATAATATCATAATTGTTAAAACTTCTGGAGCTCTTACCAAAAAATGAAGATTGTTTGCTCTAATGGAAAACTTACTATACTATACTCACCTGTATAAACACTTAAAACAAATTCCTATTACCAAAAGTTTAAGATGATAAATTCTAAATTCCTTATTTCATTTTTTCACACTATTTTACTTAAGTAGAGACAGAGGAAAGGAGAAGAGAAGGAAGAAAAGGACTAGTATGGAGAGGGAGAGCCAGGTGTTTCCTAATAATTCTAAATAGCTTTTATCTTTTGTTTGAAAGTGCTCAAATACTGCCTAAGGGATAAATTCAAATTCTTCTAGTTATAAATTTCATCTCTAAACAATATTAAATAAAATACCTACATATCCACATACCAAATTCCTCATCACTATACAATTCATATATCACCTTCCTGGTGTTTGTTTGTTTTGCTTTCTCCATTGTTCTCTTAGGAGACATGATTCTAAAAATTACAAAAATACAATGATAAATAATAAATTTTGCTTTTCATCCATATTAGAAAATGTTAAAGCAACAAAAGAATACATTGAGTAAGATTCATAAGAATAGCATCTACAGAAATCTCACACCAAAAGTATGCTTCACTTCTAAGTTTTTTAAAGAGAAAGTCATAATTACTACTGAAAACTATCATATCCTTACTTAAAAACTATTAACCACAATGTTGGAATCTATAGTATCATAAAACTTTAATTCTTATATCAAAAATAAATTTCTTTGGTTCTTTTTTTGATGCTATTATGCAGTATAAAACTAGTAATGACTAACATATGAAGCACACAACTATAGTTAACTAATTATGCGTTGACAATACACCAAAATATTTTATATTTCTAAGTAATTCAATTAACAAGGAAATTTTAAAAACTGAAACTACACAAGTGTTTACAAAATTACGCTATGTGGAAATATCAATGAATCTGCCATTATTAATTTAATTTATATTTATTTACATTTATTTTATATTTAAAATGCCAATTTAACTAAAAATCTTGCCTAAAAAATACTGATAGCTATTTAAAGGGGAAGTACTGGAAGAGGATTAGATTATTAAAAGAAGTCAAACGAAAGAATTTTAACAAAAAAAAATTGAATAATGACAGCTACTCTTTATCTAGCACGTTAAGGTTTGCAAAATACTTTACTATCTCTTTTATTGTCACATAAGCTACAAGATGTAAGTGCTATGATAATCTTACTTTATAGATGAGGGACTCTTAAGATGTCCTATGTTCTGGGTTAATGCTAATATAAACACAGCAAGCCCTCATGGGTTTTGGTTCCATTGCTAAGTGGATTATTTTGCCTAAACAGGAGTCATGTTAACTCTTCCTTTATTTCACTTTTATTGAAATCATGCTCTGGAAGGGAACTTACAAACTATTCAGCTCCTTTATTTAACAGATAGGTTAACTAAGGTCTAAAGACTTTCACTTGCCAAAGGTCATACTTAAGTTAATGACAGAAGCAGAATTTGAATCCAGATCCTCCAATTCCAAAACCAGTTGTCTTTTCACTGTTAATACACTACCTCCCTTGGTAGATATTATGTCTAGAAAAAAACATTTTGAGATACTTAGGGGGAAAAAGCTGGTCTACATAAGTACTAAACCTACAGTGATAAGAATTGTTTCCTATCCTTTCTTATTCCTAAATTATTTTATATAGCTAAAAATAAATAGCTTTCTTTCACACACAACACAAAATCCTTCATTTCTGTTCATTTGTTTTATAAAATAAAGAACCTTTGCTTTAATTTCAGCAACTAATTCTGACTTATTCAAAAACCATTATTAAAAACTAATTTAGCTTTTTAAAAAGCTTACCATTATAACTAGTATAGCTGTATGAAATGGCAAAAATAATGAAAATCAGTGTCACAGCATGCTTGTAGTATTGCTATCCTTTGCTTCTTCAATATCATAATTGATTTTTAAAGTTTGAAAAGGTTTAGAAAAAAGTTTAAGTCTGAAGAATAATTTGAGAAGTCAAAATTACTACAATTGTCTTCAAAAGAAGTAGAATGTTATTTGGTATAAAAAAAAAAAAAAAAAAAAAACCTTTGTACCAGATCATAACCAAAAGTTAAAACGATACATTGAATTTAATAATCCAACCATAACCCATACACTGAAGAACAGAGTCAACCCAAGACTTCCAAAAGAGGTAATTTGAAAAAGTGTACTGCTTTGTTTTACAAATGTCTCGCTTGATTAGACTGTAGATTTCCTGTGAGCAGGTACCTTGTCCATAAGTAATACAAAAACTAAAACAATACCTAGCAAGGTACAGTCCTAAAAAAATAAAGTTCTTAAGCATAATGTGTTTCAAAATCCTAGATGGTAAAGACCGGTGGTTCCTTTTTCCTCCCAGTATTCTATGTTGTCTTTGCACATCATAGGTGTTTTAAAATTGGTTTTACTTGTTGTAAAATTGCATGCTATCAAACTTTTAAATGGAATCAAATTAAAAGCATACAGAGACCTTGCTATTTAATCTTTTCTTTCAATCAACTGTAAAACAAAAAAAATGCCTCTTTAAATTTTATATCTGAATGAAAATGAAATGGTTAGTTTTATTCTGAAATTGGTGCTACTTTGGAAATTTTAGCAACTGGTGATAGACAAATACAATAAAGCTCATCTTCCAAAGCATGTAATAACATGTTCAGTGTCGTCTTCTAAATTTTAGTCAAATGGAAATCAATAAAAATTCTATTCTCAATCATATCTTTTGTAAATTATATTTTATAATTTTTGCCATTAAGTCAAGTTATACAAAAAAATGAGAGAAAATGCCACTTTCCTCAACTTCCTGAGAAAATACATTTAATTATCCAATTAAAAGGCCAATAAACACATCTTAAATTATAGTTACAACTCAAAATTTTTCCAAGATAATTAAATACATGAGTATTAACTTTTTTTAATCCTGAAGAATCTGAATCACACTTTAAAAAAAACCTTAACAATATAATATACCTACCTCATGTGGGTTGCTTTGAAAGAAAATATTTGTTAAACTTAAAAGTAATGCATAATTTTAAAATATTCTCTCCAAGAACTATTTATACATATATTGTTCTATTAATTTTCTATACTAGAGATTAATTGGAGCTATCCCTTTGCAATTATCTTGATGTCCAATGCTTCTAAGTGGCTTACATTCCAAAAATGACAATTATTTGGTAACAATACACTTCAGACTCTGCAAAAAGGACTTAACAGTACAAAACTAAATATGAAACCATAACTTTGGAGATGGAATTGAAGTTTAAAATAGAAATCATCTAGTTAATAGGGCTTTCCCCCTCACAAATGAGCCCAGAGAGGTTAAATGACTTGCCCAAGGTCATGCTCTAAAACTCAGATGTCTTACATCCTGGATTCTTTCCTTATACTTTTCTCAATGCAGTAGAAAAAAGAAGAAGTTTTCAAATGGTCTCAAAGGTCTGTCTCTTCTTTCTGTTAGAAAACATATCTAAGTACTGAAGATTATGTCTTCACAAAAAAAGCAATTCAACTGACTGGAGTGATTTTTCTAATGCTTCTGATCATAAAGACAAGTTTGTGAAAAGCAACATTCAAAATAATTTTATATGATAAGCTATATTCACATTCAATGTTATAATAAAACACCTTGGATGATGAGTCTGACTTTTCATTTCATGGTATGGTAATATGGCAATTTAAGTGACACAAGTACTACCAGCAATCGAGATGTTATCAAAGTCAAAAGCTGACACTCAGGTGATTTAAATTTTTGATGTTCCAAGAATCAAAGAAGAAAATACTAGTGGGGGAGTAAGGGTTTAAATATTTTATTCTAGTTCATAGGCATAATATTATGATGAATATAAAGAACTCAAAGTTATTAGAAAGTAACATTAAATTTATGCTTAGATATGTATCATACATAATACTTTAATTTATATCTGATCTGACCAACCAAATAAAGGGAAAACTTTAATTACTAAAAGTCTGGCACGCAAAAAAAAAAAATAAAATTAAATAAGCATGTAAGTTAAGGCCAAAAGCTAAGCAATAGACTGATTAGAATTCTATCCCATCAGATTAAAAATTAAATTTTGAAATTATTTGACTATTTTACTTATACTGAGATGGGTAGGTAGGAAAAGGGGTCTTGACATAAGCTACTCCTAAATTTTCTATATTCTCAACAAAACTTGTTGTTTTGCATGTAAATAGTTTCAAGGTTGAAGCCTAACTGAATGTTAAGTTTCAGTCAAATGTGACTCAGGAGTATTTCAATTATTTTCAATAACAAAAGCACACAATTATTTATTCTATGCCTCATAGGGCTGCTCATATTCACAGATTTTTGTTTGCCAAGACTATAGTTTAAGATAAGCTATTTTTAATCAGGTGCTACCTGATTCTACAAGAAAAATCTAAAAGTTCACGCGCTTTTCCTATGGAAAAAGAATAGTTTTGAGCTCACTTTAAACAGGAAGCAAAAGAATGAACAAAATAACAGTTCTGGCACAATTATTCATTTGGCTAAAATGTTTTCAGAAAAATTTGGTTTTTGACACAATCTATTTAAAAAGTCAGTGATGTAAAATTTTAAATTGTATTGCCAGATAGGTTGGAAATATTCCAAATTGTCAAGAAAGTCCTAACAATTCTTAATTTTGTGTGTGTATGCATGATCTTCCAGTATCTGAATCCAATTTCCAAATTCTATTTTGCTGACAATTGTAGAGAATTAAATAATTTTCTTACCATTATCACCAAACCCAATTACTAGTGATATACTTTCTTTCAAAACACTAATATAAAAAATTTCTATTATTGAAAAAAATTTCCATTTAGAATCTAAGATCATAACTAGCGAAAATGAAAAAGAAAAAACGTCACTTTATGACTTAAGCATTTTTTGGGTTTTTTTCTTGAAACAGTTGTGATAGTACATATACATTTAAATATTTAAGTAAAAAACAAGCAATACCTTTAAAAAATATACTACAAGGCAGTTAACTTTTTAAATGTTTATTCAGTGACTAAAAAAAAAGTAGCAAATGCCAGAAGGCTATAAGATTTATCCAATAAAAGACTTATCACAATTTAAAATCAAAACAATTGAAAAAAAACTTATTGCAAAGATTAAGTGACCAATTAGTACAAAGTCAATCATAATTCTGAAGAATATCTTACTTGGAATATGTGTAACTACATTAAATTTACATGTTTGATTAAATATTTTTATACATTTATATAATGGAAAAATTCAAATACGTTTCTAAAATTGTAAACAAAATAGCTAAATAAGTTTGTCTAGTTTGTCTTCTATGCCTTTGCCAAAATCTAGTACCACAGTATTTAAATTTTTTATTCCAATTTTTCATTAAAAGAGCATTATTTCAGATGTTTAAAAAAAATCCATCACATACCTGCTTCACAAAAAACAAGACTTTTTCAAAGATGCATTTTTATTTCAAAGGCTATCCTTCAGCCATCTCAATCTTCAGAAATGAAGCATGTTCCTTTGGAGGAAAAAACAGTAAGCATACTTTAAATAAATTCATCTAAGCAGTAGGTCCTGTTTGACTTAATATTGATTCTGTAGAAAAATATTTCTTGACTTTTTGGAAAATAAAACAAAGTCTTTAAAATCCAAAGTCAAAATCCTGAATACATTCTTAGTGTCTAAAGCTATCTAAGTTGCATAAAGCTACACAATTTAATTTCTGAATTATTTTAAATATTTCATTCACTTCATAATTAAATTTAAAGGATATAATATATACTTTGAGTTTAGTTTCCTCAAAATAAAATGAAAATTCGAATATTTTAAATATGCCTTTAGTTAACAAGAAATCAATGTGTTACATATTTCTGTTTTACTGTATTAGAAGATTTGAAAGTTTGACATATAAAACCTAGTGATACTATATCCAATTAATTACTTCTAAAGAGTCCATTTTAAAAGTGTTCGTTAGTTAAAGAGACATAGACAAGAATAACAGCATTTAATGAAAATTTTAAAAGATTCTCCCCTAAATTTCAAATAAACTAATGAAATTTACCAGTTCTTACCTCTAATTAAGCCTTCAATTTCTTTGGAACTACCATTAAAGTCCATTAATTCTGCATATTATCTATAAAAGAAGGGAAAAAAGGAAAAATATCTTAATGTTTCAATTTTTAAATATTATTTTGTCTAAATATCAGGAAAGAAAAGAGTAATATTTAGAAAACAAGAACTATAACCATGTTAACACAAAGGCTCATAAAGATACCATCTATGTATCCATTTGTGATGTAATGATTTCTTGAAATGTTAAATTTTAGGCTTTGTTTTCATTATCTTTGGCTGAGACACACACAGGAGATGAAGAATGGTAGGACCTGAAGAATGTTATAGGACAAGCAGTCTTTTTTTTTTTTTTTAAGTCAGCTTTATTTCTTATTTCAGCTTAATCAGAACATGCAAAACAGACAGCAAATGCAATATTAGTTTTCTAAAATTAATGTAGTCTCCTTTCCTTTGTCATAGGAAAAATGTTTTTCTAATCCTGACCAATAAAAAATAAACTTCCTTAAAAACTGTTGAAAGTCAAAATGGCCTCTACTACTATAAAATTTTAAACCACAAGTTCTTTGAGTTCACCACATAGAATAATAGCTTTGTCCTTTTAAGCAGTTCCAAAACTTGCAGTATCTATGACCTTTACTCAATTTCCAAACTACATTGTTAAAAATTTAACTGCAGGTATTTTTCAAGACTAACCATTGTTAAAAGAAAATAAATATAATTTTCCTAGACTTATTCCATTAACAATTAGTGTATTTGAGAAATTAAGGAGTTCATTTCTTTTTTAAAAAGCAATTTAGATTGAGAATACCCATTTTTTAAACCACCTAAAATTTAAAAACAACTTTAAATATCAATTTGGGCATGTAGTAAAACTACTAATTCTAAAGAAGATTTAGAAAAAACGAAGATGAGATTTATAAATAAAATAGCAAAGCTATTTGACTAAGAAAATGTCTTGCAACCATGCACCTAAGGCAATCTGCGTGTTTGGTCGAATTGTTTGCTGAAGGATGTTGTTTTAGTCAGGTACAACCTTTTACAGTATCAGCTCAACCATAAGAAAATATACTATAGAACATATAATGGTTTGCAGCATCTACCACTTTTGATTATCAAATTTTTCTAACAATTCTACCTTTAAAAAATTATTACCTTCATATATCTGACCATAGACATATTTTTAAAACAACGTGTACTTTTAGAAGGCTAAATGCAACAAATATGGCTCCTCTTCAATCTC
Source organism: Sminthopsis crassicaudata (assembly GCF_048593235.1). Classification (NCBI taxonomy): domain Eukaryota; kingdom Metazoa; phylum Chordata; class Mammalia; order Dasyuromorphia; family Dasyuridae; genus Sminthopsis; species Sminthopsis crassicaudata. The sequence goes on from NC_133618.1 coordinate 560,713,680, forward strand.
AATTACTGAGAAGTCTTACCTAATATTTACACTACAAGTAACTTCATTTAGAGATTCAGTTTGAATATTCTCTTTAAAAAAAGTTTGTCAGTAGTTCCCTGTCGTGTCATTGAACATTTTTTAAAAAATTGTTCCAGTTGAACTTTTAAAACTCTCAACAACTCAGGTAAGTTCTGAATTATTTGTTATTCTTAAATCCAAAATTTTAAGAAGTTCCAGATAATGGCGACTGATAACCTAGAAGAGCCATTACAAACAGCACAGTTAATCACTATGGAGAAACCAGGATGTCAGATATTTTCACCTTACTGTCAAAATTTTTAAAAGAAAACTGACAGTAATCTCCGTACAAGGATATACACATTAGGTTCTCTCTTTAAGCACAATAATCACATTTCAGCCATATATTTTATATGGCTGAAATGCTTTATTAAGTATACAGACATAGGAAGTTTGTTTTTAAATAGAAGCATTTCTGAAACTTATTTTTAAAAGCAATTAATTCGATTTTAACATCTCTTCCTTAAGACAATTTTTAAAAATAGTATTCCAAAATATCTTCGAATACATAATTCTGCAGTCCATTTTCTAGAATGGCTTAGAAAGAGTTAAAAGCCAACACCCCAAAAAAAAACACCCAAGTTTTATTCTTAAAAGCCTAGACAAGGTTCCATCAATCATTTAAATTAAAGCATAACAGTTACATTCCTAATCTCCAGAGGAGACCCACAAAAAGCCCCAAAAACAAAATTTAAAGGGTCGTCGTTTACACACACACACACAACACACACACACACAACACACACACACACACCACACACGAGAGAGAGACAGACAGAGAAAGAGAGAGTAAAAAGACAATTCTCTAACTCTTCTCTCCTTTCCGTGACTATCTCCAGCCTACAAAAATCATTCCATCGCCTATTTTCCGACAGAGTACCCAGGTTTGGGGGGTGAACACTTCCAAACCCCCACCCCCACACACACCAGTCCGCGGTTTCTGCAGCAGTAACCACCGACACCCCCCATCCTTGGCCATTTCTCCCATTCCTTCCCCCTAGCTCCAAAACCGGGGAGGTCCTCTGTAGTCCCCTGCCAGCACAGGAGCCCTTTGGGGGCGTCCGCACAAATGCCCCCTTTTCCCACCCCAGGCCTGGGGAGGTGGTCGAGCTGTGGGCTAGGGCGAGCAGCCCCTGTGCAAAGCAGCGAGCGCCGAGGATTCGCGTCCCCTCCTCCCCCCCCTCCTCTGAAGCTCAAGGACATTTTGTTTTTCCTCTCAAGGACAAAGGACAATAAAAGGCGCAGAGAAAGGAGAGACTTACCCGGTCC